>NW_024340697.1:2347378-2371696 GCF_902729225.1 Pteropus medius
AAAAAAAAGAATACTGTGTGAGGAATGCAGTAATAAAAAACATTAAGCCACAGGGAGCTCAGAAGAGGAAGCATTGCTCTGGAATGGAGTTGGAGCGGCAATCATTGAGGGCTTCCTGGGGAGGTGACATTTGAGGTATGATTTCAAAAATGAATAGGACTTCATTATTTGGACAAAGTGGGGAAGGACTTCAAGATGAGGAGCTATTTTTCTTGAAAAATCATTTAAAATTGTAATTTCAAATTTGAGTATTTATCAAAAAATCAGTTATCATTATACTTTTAATCTGTATTTATTCCTGTGTTACCTCAGGCATTTGTGACCTCCACTCTGTCTTCTATTCTATAGTCTCAAAGACAGATAAAAATGTCTTCCTGGATTTAGTTATTCTTTCTATTATGCTATTTTATTTAAGATGTGTTCAAGTGTGATTTAGTAAGATTTTCACATGATTAAATATTATAATTATAATGTTTTATTTCATATCCATTTGCCTTTAAGAGTATGAATATTGTGTAATAGAAAAATAATTCTAAAATATAGAACAATCCTTCACGCGTAACAACATGAATGGTTGATATATACAGACTTGGTTTCGAGAATAAATTTTTTTCTTTTTGAACTGCAATTTACTCCCAGGAATGTAATTCTTATTTAATGAACCTGAAAATAAAATGGTAGTTTCACCCCATCATACATTAGAAAATACAATTTACATATATTGTTCTATTTCCCCTGGCCTGTTAGTTGTATGATTATAGGAGGGATCAAATTAGTAGAAATTTACTGTGGCTTGGCTACTCTTGTGTCCACCTAGTAACGTAGGAATTTTCTTTCCTGTTAATATCTCACCCAGGTTTTCCTAGGAGTTCTTGAGTATGTCACATGAGTTCAGCAACAGCCCTGCCCAGAACGTGCGACATCCACCGTGTTTTTCGGTCTCAATTCATCCTTGTTGCGATCTACTCCTTCTAGGCTGGTGGAGAGCACCTCAGCATTTCTCCATTCCACATCATCACAATGGAATCTGTGTCATGGTCAAGGGTGTTCCCTCCAGAGAGTTCCAAGTGAACTAGAGGCAGAATGTGTATAACTTAGAAGTGATATAAATCACCATTCCAGTTTGCCATCTAAGTCTCAATATGCTGCTTGTCTTGTGCCGTAGGAGCTGATCAGAGATTAGATGTAGAGGAAATTGTCTACATTTATGAAGAAAAAGAAAAGTGGATTTCCACCTGACTTCATATAAAAAAATGGATTTCAGTTGGATTAAAGACCTAAATATGAATGGTGAAAGTATACAGTAAATAGAAGAGAATGTGGAAAAATACATTGCCTATAAAGAATTGAGGAAGGACTTTCAAACAAAACCCTCAAGGCATAGTGCTGGATAATGCACATGGTTGGTGAGATACAATGCCCTTGTGGGTGTGTAGAATGGGTGCCACCATCTTGGTTACTTTAGGTATACATATACCTTGTGATCCAGTATATGTTCGTGTGTGTTGTTGTTGTTGCTGTTGTCATTGTCACACAGGTGGATGTATGAGGATATTCATCTCAGCTTTGTTTATAAAAGGCAGTTGAAGGTCATGTAGGTGCCCATCACTGGGGGAGTGCATAAGTAAAGGTGGTGGACATATGCTATGGACTGTCACACAGCAATTGGAAACTAGAGTCTGACCAAGAGTGCACATAGCAACACAGGAAAATTAAGATAAATATAATAATTAGAATGAGATCTATAGTGCAGCACTATTTATATTAAGTTGTGATATATGCAAACAAAATAATACCACATTTTAATTCAAACTCTCCGGAAGACATGTCACTCATACGATGGGCCTCCTGAACTGATCATTTAATTTTTTCCATTCACTTCCTTTCCCTCCATGGCCCTCCCCTTCCTTCTCTCATCTCTTTGTCTGGTTTATCCAGGTTGTGTCTGTGTCAGTATAAACTCACTACTAACATTTGTCTACATTGTAGTCATGCTGCCATGAAGAACAAAACTTATACTACAAGGGTTTGAAATGAGCCTAGTAATACTCAAGAGCACTCTGGGTCTTTTGGTTTGGGTTGGTGTTGGAGAATATATAATTTATAGCAGAGAGAGCAATCAATATATCTCTATTTCTCTCTGCTTATCTCTCTCTCCCTGTAAAATCAGCCGGCTTGCTTTGGTAGCCTGCTTGGAAGGAAACCTCAGATACTCAGGAGCTGATGTTGGAGAAAGAAAATTCAGAGCAATTTGGCTTGCATTGCCTTCCTTGCTCTTGCCATCAGCATGGGTGGTTGGGCCTGCCCAGTGGAGGGGAATCGACATCTAGTAAAATCGAAGAATACCTTCTATTTCTCAAATTCCACACCTGGGCATGTATCCTAGGGGAAAAAAAATACAACAGATATACACAAAAAGACAGGTACAAGAATGTTCATTGCAGCAGTGTTTTTAATAGCAAAAAATTGTAAACAACCTAAACGTCCATTAACAGCAGAGTCTAAATTCTAATGCGCAATAGACTACTGTAAAGCAATTAAGATAAATGAATGAAAACTATATCTATTAAAAGGTGTAGTTCTTACAAAACTAATGTTGAATAACAAAATCAAAGTGTGGAAGGATATGTACGGTATGATACCATTTACATCAAGTTTAAAAACATGCCAAACAATATTATACATTGTTAAGGACATGTAATTATGTCATAAATATATGAAGAACTGCATGGGACAGATACAAAAGCAAAATCGAGCTTGATGGTATCTGAGGAGGAACATGGGACTGGGGAAGGTTACTCAGAGTCTTCTGACTCTGTCTGATGTTTCTTTCTTTAAAACAAAGATCCAAAACAATATGCTAAGTTGCTAGGATCTGACAAATCTGGGTGGTAGGTACACAGGAATTGACTTCCGAAAATTATAGAGAATAATGTATGCTTCAAGTATGTCATACGGAAATCACAATTAGTGCTCAAGTAGAGATATAAAGAAAGTTACCTGCACATTTAATTGTACACGCGTAGATCACGACCAGGGAAGGAGCTGTACTATTCATCCACGACTCCACACATTCCATTTGTCCACATTGCAACCAAAATCATAAAAATGCCAAACCAGGGCTCTGTAGTACCCAAAAAAGAATTTTATGAAAAGAATGTAGCTGATGTCTCTAAACAAATATCTGACCGGTTTGCTCTGTTCACTGAACACTAGATAATGGCTATAGAGAAAACTGAGAGAAAAAAAGAAATAATAGAAGGAAAAAACTTCTAGAATTGAAGAAAGGCATGAGCTTTCAGAAGGAAAAGATGCACTAAATTCCAGGCATGATTTTGAGAAATGTTGTTAATCGCTTAACAAAATGATTCTCGAACTTGAGCATGCATTAAAATCATCTGCAAGGCTTGTCAAATTGCAGGTTGCTGGGACCCACCCTAGAGTATGTGAGTCAGCAGGTAAGGGGTAGAGTGCAGGAGTCTGCATCTCCAACAAGTTCTCAGTGATGCTGATGCTGCTGGTTCAGGGGCCACACTTTCAGAAGCCTCAGTTTGAGATATAATAAATTCACAGTAAACTCTTCTTTCCTTCCATGTATAGGGTTCTTTGTTTCACCCTCAAGAAGAGCTCTGGATAACTATGGTTTTTGAGAAAGCAGTTGACTATGCTGTTTTTCCAGGCTGCAGTGGTTTACAAAATTTTGATCCCTAAACACCATAGAGAACATTCCTTTTAATAACAGTGTAAATAACATCAATGGGAAGGTACTGATGGCCTAAGATAGGAGGAAGAAGTGAAGACATGGTGAGGTGGAGGGAAAGAAAGGCTGGGGAAACAACCAGCTTCATTCCACATAAACGAGGATTCAAGAGAGACTATCTAAAATGATTGAACGAGAAGCGGAGATGCAATTATAATATGTAAAGTTGAATAGGTAACCACAAATAGAACATAAGAATAATCTCCCTATTGATAGGGAGGTAGAATGAAAGCCGAGGGGTAATATAAGCATATTCCTTATCTTCCAAGAGGTAGTTGGTAGAAATCATCCAAAGTTAAATCAAGAAATTATATTATTTCGAATTAAGGAGATAAACATTAGAAAAACTCAAAACAGAAACTGGTGACATGGGTTGTCTCTTGGAACTGGGACTGAGAGTGGGGAGTTACAGGGTAGGAGATGGTTGCTTTTTGTTCTAAGTTCTTCGGCGGAATGTAAATTAAAAAAAAAAAATTCATGCTGGTATTTGTTTCATTAAAAACAATGAAGCTATCTATTTGGCCAAAAACTGATGAACAAAATTGCAATTACTGAGTTCAAATCTTGATTCTGACTAGCATCTGTGATTCGGGACAAGCTATTTGGAGTCTCTAAACTCAATTTCCTTTCTTAAAAAAAAAAGGGATGATAATAGTAATTTGTCACAGGTTGTTCTAGGAAATAGATGTGATAATTACACAAGAAGATCATTTAGCACAGTACCTGGCACATTTGCATGAATGAATATTAGACATTATTATTATTGTCATTATAATCATACTGCAACAGATTGGAGACCAATTTTGCAGTAGTGGGGTGGGGAAGAGGCAGACAAGGCAAGAAGGCCAAATCTTGTCAATGCGTGTATTTCTGGAGGATGTGACCACATTTATTTCACATGCGTGTGTGTGTGTGTGTGTGTGTGTGTGTTTGCCATGTCACACCTTTCTCAGAAATCCAGGGAGTACCAAAAGAGTACTTCAGTAAAGTCTGATCCAATAATATAGCTTGAAAATAAAGGGAGAGAATAAAGGGTCAGAGAATCTAGAAAAAAATGAACCCTGCTCCATATTCATCTCTGCTGGGGCCCGAATGGAGGAACTAGCATACTTTCAGGATACTCTCGCCAGCAGTTCCAGGAGGGGCATGGTGGGCAGCTGAACTTGATCACATGGACTCCACTTCCGGATGAACAATGTAGGAGCAAGCGACCTGAGTTGACTCATCCTCCTTCCCATAAATACTTGAGAAAGGCATGGTCACACTGGTTAAAGTTCAGCATCTTCAATAATTCATTTGCCAGTTGAATTATTCAATCTAACCTGATCTTGAAGTCATAACTCACTCTAAAATGAGTGCAATGAATAAAGTCGTATTGCCACAGAGAGCTTACCTATGGACTTAGCACTAATAAAATCTTGACCTGCATAGGTCAGTACATCATAATTATTGGCATTTTCAGCCCCAAAGCAACCTGACATATTAACACAAAGATCTGTCTATAGAATGGGCCTTGGCCAAGGCAGAGAAGGCTGGAGGTTGCCCACATGGACTTGGATGGCTTATGTCAGGGCTGTGGGCTGTGAAAGCCTTTTGAGTCTGTACTTCAAGTGCCTACACTGAGGGAAGAGCCTCAGAGTGCATGGCAGGCAGACTCTTTGGTGGTTCGCATGATTCCTATTCCCCTGGTGTTCATGCCCTGTACCGCCTTCTCCACTTGAACCTGGAGGGTTCCAGGTTCATGCTTCCAACCGATAGAATACGGCAATGGTGAAGGACTTTTGAAAATGTACTTACGGTCCCAAATCAGTTAATTTTGAGTTAATCAAAAGGGAGATTACCCTGGGTGGGCCTTATTCGATCAGGTGAAAACCCATAAAAAGGGGAGAGACTAGGTCCTCCCTGAGGCCAGAGAGTCTCCTTGCAGGCTTGATAAAATGAGCAGCCATGTTGTAGGTATCCTCGTGGCAAGGAATTATGGGCAGCCTCTCTGACCTGAGGGCAGCCACATAACATTTCATAAAGCTGGATGAACGATAGAAGGAACTGGCCAACAAAGATGAAACTGCAGCAAGGAAACAAAAAGCAATAATGCTGGAAGTGAAATGAAAATCAGATGTGAATTGAGTATTAGAAGTAACAGTGTGGGGCTGTTGACACTGCGGATATGCAGACCAGAGGAGTGCCGTGAAGGCGAACTTACTGACATAAATCAGCAGAGTGGCTGTGATGGAAGGATGAAGCTGTCCCAGACGAAGTGACGGGGGGAAAAAAAACACATCAAAGGAACTCTTGGAGCTATTTCACAACATCGAAAGCACTAAAAATAAACTGTTGGAAGATGACCCAAATTTAGAAAGGAGTATGACAATTTGCCAAAGCATAGAAAAGATGCTCGCTCCATGTTGTAAGTTATATGATGACTCAAAGGTGAGCACTGTTCAAACTACTTTATAAGGTTTTACAAAAAAAAAAAAAAGAGCCCACTTTAATTCTCAGTTTCTAGTGTTTTAAATTACTGTGTACCAAAGAAAAGTTTTACTCTATTTTTTTCATGTCTTTATACATCTATAAACGACAGTAAGAAAGTTATGTTTTGAAAAAAATTTGTATAGGTCATGGAACTATTATAATTTGTTTTCATTGATTGTTAAGATCACCTCGTAAATGTTTGGCTGGCATAATCATCTTGACAGTCCTGCACTACCGTGCAAAGTGAAGATGCCTGTAATCTGGCTCACTCGGAGCCCTTCCCCACAAATGACAAGGGATTACCCATTCTAGAATGGCTGCTCCATTTTTGGCAGGGACCATGTCAATTATGTTCTCCATTGTACCCCACACCTCCAGCACCTAGAACAATGTTTGCTCAGATTAGGGAGTTGTTAATAGCTATTTGAATGAATGGACATACCTTGCCTCTTTAAGTGGGTGATACAAAGGAGTCACAGATCATTTAGAGAAAGGACAAGATGCGCAAAGGGTACTAATCAAAATGAAAACAGGAGAAACATTACTTGATTTGAGGTTATCAAGAAGGCTTAGCTTCCTGAATCCCAAAGCTAATTCTCTCTAAAGTTGTGGATGATGATGCTGCAAATGGCACATAAATTTGGTCCAGACCGTGGAGTAGAAAATGAGAATTAACAGAGGCAATGAAAAAAAAAACCCAAAAAACCTCGCTTTGAAAGCAATGTGTAATAGAAAATTGAGATGCAATTATAAATGTGGAGCTAGTTTAACTGAAGGCAGCAGGTTAATTTCAAGTTAAATGGTGAAATAAGCTACTTGGGATAAGCTACTTGGTTATCTACTTCTTTCAGAGATGCAGGGTTTAATTCATTCTATTATACTGTGCAGCAGCAACATTTGATAAAGACACGAATTGTTCTTCCATGGATTTCCTATGTACAGACTTCGAGATTCAAAAGTGAGAGGGGTAGGTCAGGGAATAGGTTAAATAACTGAAAAGCATCCAACTTAGTGATGTTCGGGTTGCTATGAATAAAAATGCCATTCAGAAAGTAAGATTCTGACTCTTTGATCTTTCAACGCTGAGAAGCTGTTTCTACAATCTGACTTCAAGAAAGATTTGGGATGTTATATAGAGAAAGGTTTATCATCATTTTTGGACTGCCACAGGAGAGCTAGCACTGAAATCCATGAAGCCAAACTGAAAACCTGTCTCACAGGCCCCGCCCCCACAGGTAACTATCCACTCAAACACCCTTCAAACACACACACACACACACACACACACACACACACACACACACTTTCAAAGCAGAGATAAAATCAGGTTAGAGAGAATGTAATACCCATGTATATTTGATCCCTGTGACGATTTCAAAATGTTTGGAGATAATAGGAATCACCTGAACATAGCAGATTTGCTTTTTCTTTTCAATTTTGAAAATATTTAGCACAATTGCGAATGGTGTAGTCTGTCAAAGAGGGCAAATTTGTCCCACTGCCAAATCAAGAGTAACCCAGGCAGAACAAATTAAAGCGACATCCTGGGTTGCTCAGAAGTAACATTCAAAGAATAGCTGGCATTTAGAAACGTGTGAAAGAGAAACATAAATGAAGGTTGTCTTTCAAAAGATGAAATTCGTAGCAAAAGAAATTGATCCATTGTAGCGCTGCTATATCTGATCATTTCAATATTGTCGGTCTTTTTCTTCCGGAAAATATTTTCTTTTGTGATGAGACTAATTCCAGCTGGGCCTAGGAATCTGTGTAAATTTTAGCATCTGAGGCAATTGCATTAGTTGTCAGATTTGCTGTAAGCCTAACGCTGTGGTGCTTGCTCATCTGAGCACTGTGTCTTCCCACATCAATCATATCCCTCTGGCTAACCCACTTACTTAAAATATGGAGGAACTGAGACTCAGAAGGGCGAATGTGTTCAGAACAGCTCTCTGAGTCCAAAGTTAAACTCATAAACATATACAATAATATTAGCATAGATATATAAAAATTTGAAAGAAGGTGCCCTAAATTGTTGACAATGACATTTTTGGGGGTTGGGTTTATAGGATTTTTCACTTCATCATTTATTTCTGTAATATTTACTTGATAGTACCAGGGAATTACTAATTTTTTAAAAGTGTGAAAACGGCATTATGATTATGTTTAAATGTTATCTGTAGGAAGTTCTTACTGAAATATTCATGGGTTAAATGCTCTAATGTCTGAGATTTGCTAATACAGTGTGGAGGGAGGTGCATCAAAATAGGGGAAATAAGAATAGACATGAGTTGGTATGTGATAAGCACATATTGATTCGCTATATGATTGTCTCCTTTTGTGCATGTTTGAAAATTTTATAATAATTAATAACAATTATAGGTGATACGCTTGGAAAAATAGGCTGAGGACTAAATGTAAAGGACCCCCAGTGCAAGAAGTTTTATTCACTAGTTCAGTGGTCTGCAGACTTTAGTAAATGCGGCCCTACCTGTGACAATATTTTTGCATACATGCACCAGGCATATGCTTGTTAATTGATTTATTTATTTTAAATGATGTACATATAGCACTGTACTATTATGCCATTATAAAACATACACAAACATAAAAACAGCTAGATAAAAATAAACACCAGCATTATTTTAATATATTCTTCCTACACTCTAGTGGACATGGACCCCACTTAGGAGGGTTTAGTGAATGGGGGGCCCTTGAGGTTTTCTAAGTCATAAAGGATTCGTTTAGAAGAAACAGAAACTTATCGCAGCACCCATAGGTAATGGGAGATCGATTAGAAAGACCCAGTGCTATTTCACAGTTCTTTCTCAAAGACTTGGAATGGACAGGGAAGTTGTTCTAAATGGATATGTGATTTGAACAAGGATCATCACTGCCTTGTACACTTCTTTTATACATATACGATACACATAATGTATTCTGCGCATAGAGTCAGGATACAGTATGCATATAGAACAAACATACCCACATATTATCTTGGGCAATATATTTAACACAATATTATGATGATAATATCTGACAGTAATTATTGACTCCACCGGGTATTGTGGTAAGAACTTTACACACATAACTTTACTTAAACTCATGACAATCCTATGGAAATAGACCTTATGGATTTCCATTTTGCTATGAGGAAATTGAGGCACAGAAAAAATTGATTAGCTTTCCCAAGATGAAAGGGCTAGAAAATGGCCAAGTTCAAACTTAAATCAAGAAGTTTCTGACCTTGAGCCCCATGTCCTTAACTACTAAACCATATTGCCTCTGTAGGGAATTAATGGCGGTGTCCAAACCATAAGATTGTTGTGATGATTAAATGAGATAATATGTGTGATATGTTTAGCACATTATCTGACATTGAACACACATCCTATTAATGTTAGTATTTTTAGTACATAGAATATTTACCAAAAATTTCCACAGAAAACACCATTAATATTTCTCAATATCAAACACCAATATTTATAATTGTAATAAAATAATGTTTTCTTATTTAAACATTATTTTTAATAACACACGTCTAAACTCCTTTTGTAGGCTACCATCTACAAATATGTGTGACTTTTGTTATTGAACCTCTATGGAACAACCAATGAGAAATCGCAACTGTGGACTGTGTGTGTGATGCCTCCCGTCCAGTAGGCTACAAAAATGGAAAAATTTGTACTTGGCATACTTCTGTCATATTTTAAGAAGCCACGTACATAAATCGGAGTGTGTGTAGTAGCTTAAGCACTAAATGACCCACGAAGTACATATGTACATGTCGATTTTATTTTACAATTGAAGAGTTTGCATCCTTTTGCTTTGACCCAAAGATACATTTTGAGAGAGACGACAATTCTGAAAACTTCTTTGCATTCCATCAGTTTTACCTAAAGTGGTCAAATTTACCACTTCTGGTTTTTTTCCCCCAGCTTTCATATTTCTATCAATCAAGATGAGATCATTTAATAAATACTTTATTATTTATTTAATCATGGCTTCTATATTAAAGTAGCCATCTCTCCCTAATTTTCTGAAAATTCCAGATTTGAAATTTTGTCCCAATGTTAGGCTGTAATTCAAAATTTGGTTGGAAGCATTGGCCCCAGTAGAGGAGGTGATGCATGAAGCTCTGTGATGCTGAGCGATGTGACTCAGGCTGCTGTGCAGTCTGCTTTACATGACTGGATCTGCACTTACTTTCGATGATCATTAAATGTTCCTTTATTGTAATTTTGCGAATACTTTATTGAATGTTCTGTCACTCTTAAGGGAATTCTAAGTTTCATGGTTGAGTTGCGGGGGGAATGAATGATATCTTTGGTTTATATATTCTGACATTTAGTCAAAGCAGAGCTCTCTAGTCATCAAACAATTTAATTTTGATATTATTAATTGATTTCAATTTATGTAATTAGATAATCTATAACTAGGAACCTGCCCATCGTTCCCTCTATTCTTTTATTTGGGAAGTATTTTAATTCCAGGAACATCATGAAGAGCATTTGTGTTGACACAATAGAATCCATCCCCACCCATTTCTAACCCAAATGGCATAAGCCAAAATGAAATTTGTAGCATTCTTGGAAGAAAGCATCAGATAACCAAACACTATGAGCAAAAAATTAATTTATTATATATATTCTCTAATAATTCATAATAGCTTCTTGAATTTTAAACGTCTTCTTGCTATTTCCAATGCTTAAAAATTATAATTTTAAAACATAAGTACTGTTTTATATACATTGTGATTTTTTTTAAACTTCTAAATATGATGATATGGTCTCCAAGTATCCACTTGGAAGGAAAGGGGATAGGATTCATTGTTTTGCTCTAACACGATAGAATTTAAAATTTCACATCATATACCCGGAGTTTTGACTATATGAAAAATAGCCAAATGTCATCACTTTCTTGTATATTTCTTTTACATGTATATATATGTATAATATAAACAGAATACATCTGATTAGTACATTTCAACATTTCATCAATGTGACTTTTATCTCCTATTTTATACAAAATAACCAAATTTACAGAGGGAAGAAAGGAGACATCTGTTCATCGTACACATAAAGTAAATAAAAGTTCATGTATGGCTTTGCAAGGTAGATTATGATGTGACTTTCATACTTTATTTATTTAAAAGCATCTTGAGAGAACGTGTCAGTGTGCTTACGAGAGCGGCCATGGTGGTTGAATGTCGCATCGAGAGTCCAAGATTGGGATCCCCAGTGGTCTTTCCGGTGGCTGCCTCGGCAGCTTTCAGGAGACAAATGTAGTTTATGACCACTTCATTGATCTTCGCTACAATTTCCTGCCGCTGTGTTTCTGAGTTTACGACTTTAACTAACTGCATGCAAGCTTCCGTTAGGCAACAGAGCACTTGAAAGCTGGAAGTCATAGCTAGGAGCATCTCCTCTGGGCTTTTCTCGGCCATCGCCATTTTCCTACAGGCACTTCCCAACTGTCTGGACTCGATGGATAACAGTTGCTTGTACTGAGAAAGTGTAAATTCGTACGCTTCAGGGCGTGACTCCTCTCTCTTCCCCTTGGTTACCCTGACGAGGCAGAGCAGCTCATTGGCATCATTTTGGGCTGCGAGGAACCCATCGGGCATTGTATATGTGCTCTCCTTTAGGGCATTTATTCTTGTAATCCGGGCGTCAAAAGGCAGGTTGCTGAAGTCCATATCATCTGGGCCGCTCAGGTCTTCTGCCCAGACTTTCAGCACTGAGACTCTGGACAGCTCCACTCCTTGCTTCTGAATTCCAACAGCCAGGGATGGGCTGGTTGGTTCTGGCATGGCTTGAGTCATCTGTGGTTGAAAGAGGCAAGAGACCCGGCGGGTGGCTTCTCCCTCCTCTTCGTCCTCATCACCTTCTTCATCTTGCCCTCGGTTCAGGAAGCAGTAGCTGAAAGGTCCCCGGCATCTCCAATTGCTGCCCTCCAGCTTCCTCAAGGGTAATGTCCTATACAGCTTTGAGTCTTTGTGAGCCACCGGGGACCTTTTGTGAACCTTTCCCTCAGAACTAAAGTGCATTGAGCTTTGGGAAA
The DNA here is from genome assembly GCF_902729225.1 of Pteropus medius. Taxonomy (NCBI): domain Eukaryota; kingdom Metazoa; phylum Chordata; class Mammalia; order Chiroptera; family Pteropodidae; genus Pteropus; species Pteropus medius. The sequence goes on from NW_024340697.1 coordinate 2,359,671, forward strand.
AACTTTTGGTGAGCTTCTTCCCCAGGGGGAGTTCTGCTCGCCTTTCTGAACTGGCCTCCTGCGATTCAGTGATACCTGGACGCTTTAAGCCGACTGTACCCTTGGTTCTCTCTTGGAAGGGCTCCAAACCTACAGATCCTGAGAGGATACTGCTGCTACGTCTCAGAGCCCTCTGGCTGGGGGGTGTCCCGAGGCTCCCCCGTCTCAGATCCAGTGGCCGCCAGCTCACAGCCTCTCCATAGGCCTGGTTTGCTTGGGAGAAATCATTAGGGTCTTGATTTGGAATTGGCACCTTTGATTCCGAGTGAATATTTGATGGTAGCAGGATGGGATCAGCTTCAGGATGTTGAGACCAAGCTGAAAGCATGCCTCCTCGTCTCTCCTTCCCAGGCTCTGTCAAAGCTACACTAGGGGTAGTAGAAAAACAGAGAGAATCATTAAGCATCTCGTGGGCAGTCCATTCACTACATCTCTCTGTGATGTCTGTCATTTCCCAAGGATGCATTCTAGAAGGGATGCCATTTGTCAGGGTCACCCCACTTTCCAAAGACTGCAGCCTGAGATCTTATAACAGATTTCTATTTGAAATTTCAATATATTTCAAGAAATACTGGAATCTGTTATTTCTTAAACTACTGATTCATTTGGAATTGTCTAGAAATCCCAAACATTTTCAAGGAGATAACGAAATTTCATGAATTGCCTTGCTCTCGATATTTCTCTATCAAAGCTTAGACACATAATTAGAAAACACACATCCTACAGGTAGATTATTCAAACATATTTATAACATTTAAGTGTCATTTCAAGGGAGTTAGGTTAATCCTGGCATCAGTTAACCTTTTCTTAAAGAAGTGGCCTAACTTAATTAATGCAAATTAAATAAGTTAGCCTTTTAAAGAGGTTATCGCGGGGTTTTCCTGGTGTAGGGTTTGAAGTTGAGACACTGGGCAAGTTGCTCAACTTTTCTCAGAAAAGTCATTTGAGGAAAATAATCTCCGTCTCACAGAATTTTTGTGAGAAACAAGAGGTAAGTTAGGTGAAAGCTCTCTGTAAACTGCAAAGGATTAAACAGTGTGCTTTAATTAGTTTAGAGGTAAAGATGTTAGTTGGGTGATGCCTAGATGGGCTTCCCAAGACAGGTGAAGCCAGTGGTGGGTTTTCAGAGAGGAGATGATCTTAAAAGGTCAGGAATGGAAATTAACCAATATAAAATCTCACTAACAGCTACTGACTTACATGGAAATGACACTAACAATGATATCATTTGAAATTGGAGAGTATGAAAGAGCATCTGCTTTTGTCACATGATGACTGGCCAAGTGGATTAGTGAGAGGGATAAATGCCCACTGGGTGGTAGAATGGTGAAGTGGGCATGGAAGGCGGCAGTTGTTCTAGTTTCTATCTGTGTCTATATTTTATTATTTAAGGGAAAATAAAACAGCTCATCGTGCACACCCCAAAACCTTCCTGACTCTGGGGTGTGCCAGACACTTCAGAATACTCCTCCATGAGAGTCCTACAGAGTCGGAAGGAATCTGTAAGTGGCGCTGAAAGGCAAATGATCTTTGCCAACCTCTCCAGTCCCCCTGATCCCCTGCTGTTACCCCTCCTTGCCTCTCAAAAATGAAAGGGCAAAATTAGAAAACTGATGTCTTAAAAAGGACATCAAACTGCGTTTGTGCCTCTAAGCAATACTATCTTGCAACTAAAAGTCACACTGGACACTGCTAAAAGTCTACATTTGGAATTTATATATATATATATAAAAAAAAAACCGATCCATCAGATTCTAAAAGCAAGAACAGAGAAAGATTCTAAGGAGCTAATGCCATTTTCAGTATTGTTTCAGATCTAGAAACTTCGGTATCTTTTAAACACTGAGGGATCAGTGATTGATACTTAACCTGGCCACAATTCTGCAGCCTTTTTAAAGATTCTAATTTTTTTGCATCCAGACTTCATATTTTTAAGTTTGTTGTAAATTTGGTTTACATGCTCCTGGCATGTAATGCAAAGCACTCAACCGATCATTGCTGTACCTGTGGTTTCCTTAATCTTGGGGAGCCGATGACATCCATCTCTCAAAGTGCCAAACAGAGGTTCGGCATTAATGGCTGTGTGCAGAGCAGGCACTGTCATCCGTGGACACACCCCTTCTGTCTGTGAGTGCAACTCCTTAAAGGTTGCTCCATGGTTAGGAAGCCCAGCGGCTCTCTCTTCTGAAGGAACATAATTCATGCCTTTCCCTGAAGTCTCAGGAATCAAGTGCTTCCCCATGGAGGGGCAGAGTGGGGACTCCACAGGTGTGGCACAGGTGCTGCAGCTGCTGCCTGTGCCACAGCCTGCATCCACTGAAGAGCCTTGAGAGCTCTGTAGAGAAAAATGGCCCTCACTTTGTAACGATGACATCCGCTTGGCCAAGTGGTAGTCACAAAGACGGGCCACACTCTCTTCCGCCCCAGGAAGCTTGGAAGGATGGTCACACGTAGACGGGTCAGCATCCTCTGGGTTATCTAAGTCTTTGGCTGAAGAGACACAGGTCACGTCAGTTAAGAAGTGGTCCCGTTGGCCAAGTCCAGAAACCTCACTGGCTTCTCCATCGGGAGCCCCTTCATCCTTCCCTTCGGCCTCCCTTGTCCCCAGACCAGAAGCTCTTGGAAAGATTATCCCCGTTGCTGCTTCCATTCCACTTTTTTCAGCCACCCCGCCCTCAGTGGCCACATACCATCTTTGGCTGTCCTTGCGAAAGGCAGTTCTCTCCAGGTTAAAAGTGCTTAGGTGTTGACCGTCCCTTGAAGACACGGTACCAAATTTACCTTTGGCATCCTCCTCTGCCTCGGCTGTTTTGGTCCCTTGCTGTTTTTTCCCTGGTATGTTCCCATTAGGGGGTGCTTTCCCCTCCCCGTTGGCCAGCTTGCTTTTCCTTTTGCTGGTGCAGGAATACGCCACCGACCCCATGTGCAGTTTGCTAAAATAGTCAGTGAGAGACTTGGTCTCCATGGTTTCGGGCTCCATTTCCATGTGGTCTGAGTGAAGTATCTGCTTGGAAGGCACAATTTTGGGCGGGAGGTCAGTCACTGGACGGGCAGCTGGGGTGCGGGAGGACTGTGGAGGCAAGCCCCCAGCAGGGGGTTTGGAGGTGGGGAACTCTGTCTGCTCTTCTGCAAGGGGGTGGTAGCCTTCGTGAGTGGCCAAGAACATGCGGGAGAGGTTTTCTGACTGCTTCTGTGCTGTGGCCAGTTCAGAGCTCTCAGTCATTTCAGAAGAGTTTGTTTCATTGCCCGAGTCTGATGAAGACTCGGGACTATAAGCCCGCAAGATGGCTACACCTGCGTGTCGTGAAAAACAAGGATGGATTAATGGATGCATCAGGGCACTAGGAGACATGTAAGAAAATCGGACTCATTATTATTAAAAAACAAAACAAGTTTTTCCCTTTTCAGTAAGGATTCTGAATTTATTGCACAGTTGTTCCAGAAATGGGGGCGCGGGGAGAGGAAACGTGCCACGTGTTTAAAAAAATAACAAAGGAAACCACATACACACAAAAAAAGCCATGATGGTAGTTTTTGCACATTTATGGAATGGGACATGCGTGAAATGGAGAACAGCACATAACAGGACTCCAGGGGCAAATGGCTTGAAAGGACGAAACGGTATGGTTATCAGTGAATAAATGTAACAATTGTGAAAGAACCTGAATTGTCACTGGTCTGCTGTTCTTCTGACACGGACAGAGCTTCCAGCGGGGAAACGACGGCGGTATCCAGTCCCTTCTCGCACTTTCCCTCAGCGCTGGTGGGCACAGCGTCAATGAGAGACACAGGGATCTCGTCATTTTGCAAGCTGCCGCCTGGCCCCTTGTCCTCGAGGAAGGAAGCTGCCTGGCTCTGAGTGTCCTCCTCATCTGAACTATCTCTAAAGCCAGGTGGGGGGGCAGCGATAGCCATGTTCAAGGAACGCAGCAGGAAGTCATCCTCGTTGTCATCCCCTTCCGGAGGGGGCAGAGACGTGAGGTCAATGATGTCATCACTAGACCCGGACAGGGTGAGGATGGCTGGCTGGTTCACCTCTCCCACTACGAGGTCTTCTTCACAGCTCACCTCATCTTCATCCTCTGCATCATCAGTGTTTTCTGCATAGCAGATGTCGTGCAGGAGGGGCTCCTCTATTCCCTGGGTGGCCTCGAAGTGCTTCACGTCGCCTATGTTTGCATAAACAGAATTTGCCACATATTGGATGCTCTCTGCGTCTGGAGCGAGATCCAGGCTCTTCACGTCATTGGCACTACTAATGTAGAGATCCCTCTGCTTGTCCAGCGCTTCTGGATTCTCGTCCAATAGTCTCTCATAGCCGAAAGTTGGGGGATTAATACCATCATCCATGGTGAGATCTCCAAAAATAAAGGACACTTTCGCTCCCCTTGGAGACTCTTGTGCTTTCTTTAGAGTTTCTGGTCCTGAGAGGGCCAACAGGGACCGCTGAGCAAGACTTCTGTAGTCTGCCTCACATGGCACATCTCCCGGCTGAGTTGGCTGCTGGCTGAGATCGTCTGAATTATAGGGGCTGTCTATGTACAAGTGCCGGTGGTCTTTTGGACACAAGGTGCCATCTGTCATCTCGACCGTCTTCTGTTTTGAATCTATATATGTTATCTGGGCTTCTTGTTCTCCTTCGCCAATAAAGGTGGTCATTTGGGGTATACAGTTCCAGTCTGGGCCAAGGAGGTTATGTTTTCCTTTATTTTCTGTTCCTAAAGAGAAAGAATCATGCACAGACACGTTACTGCACTGTCTGGTTTCTGGGGGCCTTGTCTCTGTTTCTTAACTTAATGGCTTGTGGCATCACTTTTGTAAAAATGGGGTTATTCAGCTTTCCAAATACGGTACCGGTCGATCTAGGCTTCGGGTATAAGGATTTCTTGGTTAGAAGAATAGACATTAACAGAATTGATATTGCATAAAATATACGATAAAATATAATACCATCTGAGAGTAGGGAACTATAGCTTAATTCCATCTGACCCCTGGTGCTATTATTAAAATACCTCACTTACACGTGTGAATGTGACTATAAAACATGCCTTTTAAAATCCTTAAAGGTGGCAGTCCAGCAGGCCATTATTCCAGAAAATAGATTGCCCTTTTATTTTATAAAGTGAGATCTAGCACTGCCCGCTTTGTAGAGGAAGATGCTGGTCTTTTTCCTCATTGAGTTGAGAAAGTGAATGATCCACATACTTCTACTACATATTTTAGAAGATATTGTCATGATCATGTAATAATGCAAAAAAGTAAATAAAAATATATGTAATAATATTAAAATTATAGCACAAAATCTCTATCTTCAGCCCTTTTATATCCTAGTGGGTGTTTATATATACACACATAAATGTCAGTATGTGTGCCTGTATGCGCGCATGCGCCTATGATGCATAAGGTGGAATACTCAGAGGTAATATACTTCTCTCTGCTATTTCTGAGCACAGTTAATACTTAGACTAATTTCAATTTTTATTTGTATCATGAGGACGCCTAAAGATTTGTTTGATGATCCTCATGAATTAAAATGGAAAATTCCTAATTTAAAAATTATTGTTCTGTTTGCTCTTTAAGGATCTTTCAACAGGGAATTTTGATGTGCAGATTCCGCTCTGATATTTAACAAGACAGGGCAATGTGTCACTCTGTCAACACTGCTTTGTAGATTCCAGAGGCAACATTCTGAGGAAATGTTAGAGCCATATATTCTCCCATCTGTTCCCTCAAATTGTCCCCTGGCCTAAGTTTAGATAATATTGACATCAGATATATAAGACGTATGGAAAAAAAAAATCAGTTTTACTGAAGAGGTTCTTGGTCCTCCCAAATTATACAGTGGACTCAATGCTAAACAATTTCCAAGTCATTTTATTAAATACATATATTTTCATAAATAGCAAGTAAAATATATTATTTCTGAAGACATTCATTTATATGCTAGCCATATTTCCATGTTACCTTACAGTAAATACACTTGTGGGGGTTCGGTATTGTTTTATTAACAACAACAACTTAGATTATGACTGGCTGTGTGTTTGTGTGTGGGCGTGTGTGTGCATGCACATTGTGCTCACATGCATGTCAGAAGTATGGATTGTTGAGGGGAGGGTTTAGCAAAGTTGTGATTGAGCTCTGGCTTTAAACCAAGGGTTGGCCAACTATCTCTGTAAAGGGAAGACCAGACAGTAAATATTTTAGGTTTCGTAGGCCAATTGCTCCGTTGAGTGACCACTCAACCCTGCTGCTGTAACACAAAAGTAGCCAGAGATGATACATAAACAACTGGACGCAGTAGGTTGAATAGTGGCCCCAAAAGATATGTCCATTTTATAAATGTGACCTTATTTGGGAAAAGAGTTTTGCAGATGTACTTAGGTTAAGGATCTCAAGATGAGATCATCCTCAACTATCCGTATGGACCCTATATCCAATGGCAAGTGTCCTTATAAGAGAAAAGCAGAGAGACCTTTGGGCCACACAGAGAAAAGAAGGCTGTGTGAAGAGAGAGGCAGAAATTGGAGATATGCAGCCACAAGAAATGCTGGCAGCCACGAGAAGTGGGAAGAGGCAAGAAAAGTTTCTCTCCTAGAGCTTTTGGAGGAAGCATGGCCCTGCCAACACCTAGATTCTAGACTTCTAGCCTCCCAAACCGTGAGGTAATAAGTTTGTTATGTTAAGCCCCTAAGTTTGTAATAATTTGTTACAGCAGCCCTAAGAAGATCATACAATATGCATGGCTGATTTCCAATAAAATTTTATTTACAAGAAAAAGGTTTGGCCCATGGGCCATAGTTTGCCAACTTCTGGTTTAAACCCCCAAGAAAACTAAATAGGTCAGCTGCCTAAAAGCAAGTTAGTAGATACTTACTCAGACTCTCCTAAGGCTCAGAGCTGCATAAATATGTGAGTTTTGGGATTTTCAAAGTACTCAAAGGCTAATTTTCAAGACAGAGAAGAAGAAATGGGGGCTTACTTTTCCTTGTTAGAGATCTTGACTAAGGTCTTTGATCGATTTGAGACAAGAAGAAAATACACACTCAAGCTTGGTTTCCTTCCAGAAAGGTGGACTGATTTGGCTTCTGGAATGATTTTAAAGACACCGAAGGATATGGATTGAGAATTAGGATCTATACTGTAGCCCAGTCTCTCAGAGTGGAGTAGAGAACAGACTAGGGATGAGCTGGCCTAAAGGGACTTCACTCTCTACATTTCTTGAGTCTTGTGAGGTCTTTAGGGAGTGTCTGAAGAGAAGAGAGGACTTTCTGCCATTAAAGGATGCTAAGCCTTAGGCCGCTGCTCAGCTTGTGTCAACCAGTTGCTTATTGGAGTGTGCCATCCCTCCCCCTTGTCCTTCCTTCACACACATACATGTGCATGCGTGCGCTCTCTCTCGGTCTCTCTCTCTTTTTGAGAGTGGAGAGAGATATTTAGAACATGTGCTCTCACCTTCGTTCTCACTGTAGAACTGGGAGAAATTACTGAAAGGTTGAAGTTCATTCTTTCCCCATGGCGATAACACTTTTAAGAACTAAGTTTTTGCCCCTCAACATTTTATTAAACGTTTTGTTGTAAGCCACTATACATTGGATGGAACTGAGGCCCTTATTACTCTAACCATTTTCAGAATGGTTGGCTCGGTTTCCTTCATGCACCTGCAACAATCTGAATAGTCCGTGGGGAAAAGGTTTTATTTTCAAGATAAACTTTAAGATTTGAAAATAAAGAGCCAAAAACGTGGTTTTCCGATGTTAAAGGATCGTGTTAAACAGCTGAACTACTCTTAGGAATCTCGAAGGTCAGCGTGAAATTGCTGAGTCTCCTAGCTCACGGAAAGCATGTGGTCATAAAAATGCTCGCTGTCAAACCCAGACCAAACTCACCACCTCCTTTTTGTCTCTCCCCTATTTATTTCTAACCATTGTGTCTCTTGGGGTCTTTCTTTGCCTTGTGTTTGTCTTTTATTCCTTTCTGTGTTTCTGTCACTTTCATTTTAAATTTTTTCCATTCCTGGTTTTTTTCCACTGCCAATTATTAATAGAAGTACTAGGCATCATTTCAGGTGTTATAGATTTTTTTTTCTTTTTCTTTTTCTTTTTTTTTTAGGCGAGGAAACCCTTGGTTGACCTCACAGACTGCGAGGACCTTGTCAGTTTACAATTCCTTATTTTTTATGCCTATATTACCTGGTCTTCCTAGGTGGCCTCCCATCCAAGTACTAACCATGCCCGATACTGCTTAGCTTCTGAGATCAGATAGGATCGGGCACGTTCAGGATAGCATGGCCGTAGACCATAGGTGTTTTTCTAATCCTAACCTTGCTAGCTAGGTTTCTAATCCCAAGTCTACAAATGGAAAAACCCAAATTTAGAGAAATTAAAAAAAAAAAACCACTTTGGGACTGGATTAAATCTAGTTACAGTCAACCTTTCTTTCTCTCTGGTTTCCCTGTATTCTGTGACTATAACTGCTCCATTTAACCAGCTATCGGCATACACTGTGTGCAAGTCCGTGTGTCTGTATCCACCTACACACTACAATATATTTGTGAAATAATTATTTATGCTTTCTACTAAGTTTAAAAGTGAATTTTGCTTCTCTTCTTTTTCCTTTTCTCTCAGAAACAGCGACGATGGAATTTGTTCTTAAGAATTTTCCTCTCTTTTAACAGAAACCCTGATTATGGAACTCTGACTATAGGTTTTTCATGGGTCAGTAGCTTTGGCTTGAATGGTAGAGTCTGTCCATCAGCCACATTTACTGAGTGCTCACTGCGGATGGAGGAATAGGTCAAACTCTGAACAAAAAAATTCTGAAACAAATGAAAACCACCTACCCTCAAAGAAAAACTATCAGTTTAACATTTGCAGCCCTTCTTGTTCTCACTCTGGGGCTATTTCATCCTGTCAAGTGGCTGGATTGAATTATTTGATGTCTTTGCCATTTCGATGCTCCAATAACAGAGCTAAGATGGCTGCCGGGGTGGGGTTCCCTCTAGAGCCTCATGTCTGAGTGCTGGGCAGTTCCCAGGTCTCCTGTTGGTAGAGCTCCCAGAATCGCGGAGGTAAGTCTGACACAGGAGGAGGAGCCCAGGCATCTGAACCTAGGGCACCCTAAGGAGGGACGAGCCCTAAGGCTAGGGGCTCACAACTCCTACTAGGCACTCCATTGTTAGTTCTCTGCATCCTGACTCTGTGAGCGAGGTGGTAAAGCTCAGCCAGAAAGACTGATGCTGACTCCCTCCAGTGTCATCAAATCACTGCCTTCGATGCACACGCCCCAGAATTTCGAATGTGTAAAATGTGATGGAAAAATCAACATTTTCATGTAAAAAAAAATTACACCAAAGAGGATGTATTTGAAGGCTTTTGTGTTAAATTTGGACACGATTTTTTTTAAATGCGTATGATTTTAACTTTTCAAGAAACATCTCATTATTGTTGGCCGGGTGGGTAGTGGGAAGGGCGCGAGTCAGTGCTTCATGAATTTAGGAAAAGAATACCTGTTTCCTGGGGCCTTGCATTTTTCTTGTTGGCCATGTTAAATATCGACCTCCTGGAATCCACGAGTAGCCTGTAGTACCCAGCTGTCAAGCAGGCCAGGTTCATGGCGTCCGATGACTCCATCAGGAGCGTGATGGGCTATACAAGAGAGAATGTTTTGGTTAAAGCCAACCCTCCTTGATAACTTCCCTCAGGTGACAATGGCTGCATTTATGCCTGTCAAATGTAAACAAAAGAAGTTATTGAGCAACGATTTAATTGGGGGAAACACACGGGGGCAGGGGAGTCAGGCGTAACACAAAGAGAGCCTTATTGAAAAACATTTAAGTGACACCATTTTGAAAGCCTAGCCATTTTGAATCTTTTCCAAATCATACTGATATGAAAAAAATAATAACATTGCTTTTGTTCCCAAACTGTTAACCTTATAAAAAGTGATAGTTAAAGAGTCGGTTCCCAGATGTGAACCAGGGATTTGAAAAATCACAGGAAGATTAAGTTTGGGTTCATGATGAAAATTAGTGTCGAAGAAAAGTAAAAATTAAGTGGAAATTACTGCTAAATCTGAGCGAGAAATGTCAAAGAGATCCAGGAAGAGGATGCTTCTAAAAGAAATTGTGAATTCACAGGAGGGCGAAACAGAGATGGGAGTTGAGAAAAGTCTTGCTAAAACTTTCTGGAAACAATGAGGTTACCGTATCATCGGACGTGGCTCTTGGGCATCTAAGGAAGGAAGTGTTCAACTGAAGAAATTACGGGGAGGGTGGACTGGCTGGTGTGTTCTTGTTGAAAGAGAGATAAAGTGAGAGGGAAATAAAAGCAGATACCAAGAGAAGCACAGACAGTCGGCCTCTTGCTTTCACTCCCAGGTTGGGGACACTGGCCAGGTTCCTGCTGAGAGAATCTAACTTCCCATCCAAAGCTTCTGTACTACCTGATGAACTGCCTTTTCCATCCGTTACTACTGAGGTCTTCCCTCAAGCCACCTCACAGTTCTTTCGTATGGGCGGGAAACCATCAATAGGGTCTTGCTGTCCACTTCTGTTTGGGATGGATTATCCTTGTTAGCAGGTCTGTGATGACTGCATCCAATGTACCCATTTTCCATGATGGACACATTGTTCTCAGCATCTTTGGTCATGGACTGGGCCTGGCATTCCAAGTCTATTCTGGCACTTTCAGCTTGCTATGAGGTCAACTGGAGCCCCCTGGATTCAGCCCATGAAATCCCACGGACCATGGCCAACATGTCAGAGCACCACATTCTCACTGTCATCTCCTCCTGCTGCAGAGCACACCGATGTGCTGTGTAGACCCTTTACCAAAGTCTCATTTCCTCTTCATCTGCTCTTCCCAACCACCTGAGTGGGAGTGAGTCCTCCCCACCATTCCCAGAGCACCCCTCCTGGTTGACAGTTTTCTTTGTGACATCATCATCTCCCTTCAGGTCCAGTGCCTCATCTCCATAGAAACACTGGACACATCAACCCTGCCCAAGTCCAGTGCCTCATCTATTACTGGGACAAGAAGGAGGGGACAGGAGACCTGGATTATGTCTTGTCAACTTTGTTTAGGAAGGAAAGTTTTACCCTTTGAGGACAATCTCAAATTGCTGTTTTAAATGGAATGGCCATGACATTCACTGGGGCCAGATATTCAGCCAGTACCAATTACTATAGCACAAAAAGACAGATTGGCTAAAATACTCAGCTTTTCCAAAAGAATAAATACATATGGACCTAATCTAACAAGAGGGAATGGGAGTTCTAAACAAAGTTGGGAAAACCTCCCTCTTTTCTATTTATGATTCATATGTTCTGGAGCCAGAAGGGACCTTGGAAATGAACTCACTTGCTGTCTCATGTACAGAAGAAAAAATTGAGCCCAGAAGAATGGCGACCTGTCCCCAAATCACACAGCTGTCCAGTGAGGGCTGGGGCCCTCGGGCCTGAGTTGAGTAGATTTTTTCCTGCACCACATCACACCTGTGATGCTCGGCACACACTGAGATTTTGCCTGCTTTGTAAATATCAGCCGTGTTATCAGAAGTGAGCTGTTCCAATCAAGGCCCCATGTCAACACCTTGAGGACTTGCCTTTACATCCAGCACATGGAGCTCCACCCGCACCAAGCTTTCCTCCTCAGTAAACATCTCGATCCTGTTGACATGGCTGAAGTCAGCTAAAAGAGCCACCAGATTGGTTTTGGTGTTTATGACATGGCTTATGCCATATCGGGGACCGACCAGGAGAGTCACTTCCGAGCGCTTTTCTGCCTGCTGAGAAAGAGATGTGGACAAAATATAAAAACACTAGACTTCTGACGTGCCATGCAAAGTTGGACCTGGGAGAATGTTTTTACAAGAGTGAATTTTCTTTAGAAAGCGTTTCTGGGTTATATTGTACTAAATCATCTAATTAGAAAAAAAAAAACAGATATATGACTGCATTGAGGCTCTGATAAATAATGCAGAAAGTAAAT
>NW_024340697.1:2373797-2412004 GCF_902729225.1 Pteropus medius
CAAAAGTAAGATTTAATTCAGTGGCCGTCAACCTGGGGTGGTTTTGTTCTGCAGGGCACATGTCTGGAGACATTTTTGTTTGTCACAATTGAGGGTGTAGGGTACTACTGGCATCTCGTGGGTAGAGGTCAGGGATGCTGCTAAACATCTCACAATGCATAGGATGGTCCCTCTCCCCAACAAAGAATGATCTGGTCCCAAATGTCAATAGCGCTGAGGTAGAGAACTCTGGTTTAATTTGTGTGGCATCTGTTCTGCAAGCAAAGTAAGAGCATGATGGAAACGTAAAATTATCTTGCAACTCTATCCTCTCTAATCAGAGGTTATGCAAGGTTCTCCTGCATGCACTTGTGAACACACCACGCCGTATACTAAGGAGCCTATAGTCTGCAAGAAATAAACAGGTTTCCATGAGAATACTTATTTTTCATTAGTCTTAGAAACATGTTAATAGTTAAAAAAAAAAAAAAAGATTAGGCAGTGTTACTGCATCTGAAAATATGGTGCTAAGTATTTTATTCATGGGCTAATTTTAAACATTTTAAAAAATGCATGCAAGCCTCTCTTTAAAATCCATTTTCTATTAAGATGCAAATGTGATACCTTTTTACCGGGTGGTACCAAGTTTTGATTTGCTTTGACAAGGTGTGAAAGTGCTTTCTTTATGTTCTTCTCTTTCATGCTTTGCAGCACAGCAGAAGGAAGAAAAGTCTCTAATCCCCATTCTTTTCTGCAATAAAGAGTATATTTTTAATTTCACATTCTTGTGATGATGAGTTATCTAAGACAAAATGGTGCTCTGATGTTCGTTGGAACAAATGAAGTCTTTGCAAGGTAGGGAATGGTGACAAGTCCCCAATTAGGGAAGCGACTTTTAATTTGCACTCAGGAAACACTATTTGAACTTTAGGACATATGTTTGCATTTTAAAAGAAACATACTCCTCCGTCTCCAGAGAGAATGCAAAGGGACCCATGGAAATTGAAGAGGGCACTTTATCCAACCCTCCTCTGAGTCTGTTAGAATTCGTTCGTATATCTGACATCCGAGTTTGTATTTCCAACACCAATTTCTCTCCATCCCTTTGCTCATTTTCATCGTCACCTTTCCCTGCCTGCCCACACAATGTCTTCCTCTCTTCTCTGAGGACAGATGCAACTCCTTCACGCCCCCAAACCATTCTTCCCTCCCCATCTCCCTCATCAGTGGCTATCTCTCCAGAAACATACAATTCTCTTTTCTCCCAGCCGTTCACGTCTACCTAACTTCTTCTGTCAACATTTCTTGCTGGCGGAGACGTAGGCTAAGTGTCATGACCCTTAAGTATGTGTGTTACTGATGGGGAGGTGAAAACATCTCATACATGTGAATATATAAGAAAAAAAGTGGGACTGGGTTAATATATTTTTTTTGGCCAGGAGTCCATTTCCCCAGCAATGACTACATTCTATCCTAAGAAGATTCCATATTTTGAATTCTAGGAACTCTATCGTGATTGATCACGTGCCCAACCAGTGTCTTCTAAATTATACAAAGACCCTTGAGAAGGTTCTGGTTATTTCTCCTGCTCCAAACCTCTCCAAAGTAGGATAGAAAGACAGACTTCCCTAACTTGGCTATTCATGGTCTTCTTCACTAGGTAAGATTGTGTTTTTTGTGATCACCATTTTCTTCCTCTTTCTTCTCAACTTGTAGTTTTATCTTTTCCCGTCATTTGGCACTCCTGATGGGCTACTTTGTAACTCTACTTGTATCATTATTTAAATCATTACTTTTCATATCTTTATGTTTTGTCTTTATAATCAGATCACAAGTTCTTTGACGGTTAAGATCATAATTTATAGTTTTTAGTTCTTTTTACTGTCCCACTGTGAATACCATATAAAATGCTCAATGAACATTTTCTGGGTAAATGAATTAATTAATGAGACTGTTATTGTAGATTGCAAGATTCTTAGTCTAGTTGGTTATCTCCGGAGGTTTTTGACTGTACCATGTTCAACCAGGTACAGAGAGAGAGTAGGAACAAAAATGTGTTTCAGTTGTCTGAAAGTCATCTCAAGTTGTGTAGGCCACCTTTTCAAATGGGAGCCAGTTTTATCCATCCCCAAGAACTTCAGAAAGGGGAGTGGATGAGGGTGTGAATGTGTCCATCTGAAGTGTGAGACCTCTTTGTGAACCTAGTCTTGCTCAGGTTACAGTCACGGAATGTGTGGCGAGAAAGAAAGAGATAAACCACCTGTGAAATAAGTGGACTGAGACTGGAAGATCTGAGGTTCTCAAACAGCACACAAGGATTTGTCCCTAGTCATCGACGGTGGAACAGAGTTGCAAGAACAGCGGGTTGGAGTCAGCTCTAATCCTTCTCAACACAGGCTCGTGAGCCTGTCAAGAAGAAGCCACTCTGCCCCCTGGCGGTCAGCCTGGCACTGTGTAATTTAGAATGGCTGGAACAGCCCATGGATTGGAAGCCCATTTCATGAGCTTGCACATCTCTAGGAGGTAGAGGTGGAAAGGATGCTAAAGCTTTTAGTGTTACGTGGAGATGTGGCTACAGCCCTGCCATGAACTTGGAAATATGAATGTTCTTTTCTCTTAGCATTAGAGCTGTCAGGATTCAGAAAGCATGGCTGCTTTAGAGTACTGAATCACCTGCCAAAGGGAGCATACAAACTGAGCGACAAAGGGTTCTCTTTTTAAGGATAGCCCTTAAGTAGACTCATCAACTGACGGCAACACACATTGCTTTTATCTAAGAAGAGGGATCTTCTCCAGCCAAAGAGGCAGTACATTGATGCTGTGGGTGGGTACTCAGCAAGACAAGGCATTCACGCTTCCCAAACAACATTCAATTCACAGAGCAAAGTGTTACTGTGTGGCACCCTTCCCTACCCTGTCACAGTTCTTTACTATAAATACTGCCCTTCCTGATTACGACTGAAAACATCACTTTTTACACCGTATCTTGATCATTGAAAAGTAATCTCGGGTTATGCAGACCACTTTCTAAACACAGGTGCTTCAAATGGTCACACAAACTACAGTGCGATGTGGACTCCCATTGCCTGGGTTCGAATCCTGCCCCCTCTAGTAAATAGCCTGTATGACTTGGGCAAGTTACTTAACCATTCTGTGCCTCGGTTTGCTCATTTGTAAAATGGACCTAAATTCTTACTGATCACATAGGGATGTTTTGAGAATTAAAGAGCTTAATATCTGAAAAGCGCTGAGACCAAAGTTTGGCTAGGAACCAAGGAGTTTAAAATCGTGTTTCATTTAAAATATGACCCTCATTTTACCCACAATTCTCTAAAAGTAGATTATGTCAGAAATGGACCCTCTCCACCAAAAAGATGAACACGCATTCACCTCTTTTGTACAGGTTTAACAAATGCTCTTTAGCAAACAAGATCGATCTTGGAAATAGAGACATAGATCAAAAATTCACTTGGGCGTTAAGTGGGCAGCATCTCTGTCTCCAAAATGTCTCGGAGTCAACACTTACTCGATGTATTTCAGGGAGATTTTCTGCGTTTGCTTGGTGGTAACGGTTGCGATGTACATTTGCAAGGCGGCCAGCCGTAGGGCTATGTCATATTTCAGCTCCGGCCCAAATCGCTCCTGGACGACATCGTTACAGCTCTGCAAAGAGACCAGCAGAGGGCGCAGCTTGTCAAAGGATGGGCTGCAGGGCGCTGCCTTAAAGGAGCAGGTGACATGCATGTCCCCCCCCACTCCAGAGGCTAAGTGTGGCAACGGTTCCACCGCGCTGCTTGGAACCATGTCAATGTGTAATTGCATTCGCAAATACAGGAACCATACAACATCCAATGACAAGCGAGCTACTGTTTAAATATTTAGCTTTTTGTAAAGATAATTAGGAATTAAGGTATGACATTTCCAAACACAGGTGCTGCATGTGAACACAGGGAGTGCCGATGGCATGATGACTGCTGGGGATGGAATCCTGGGTTCAAATCCTGTTCCTCCACTTCGCACGGGCCTGAGCTTGGTCAAGTTCCTTAACTGTTCTGTGCCTCAGTTTCCTTTCTGTAAACTAGGAATAATAATACTCCCCACTCACAGGGTGTGGTGAGGGTGAAATGAGTTAATGATGTAAAGCCCTTAGACTCTACCTGGTCAACTGTAAGCCCTCATGTGAGCTAGCGGCCGTTGTCAACATCATCTTCTTCTTTCTCATTTAGAGCAGAATTGGCAAGGTGATTGAGAGCAGCGGCTCTGGACTTACCCCACCTGCTTCTGGGTCCGGCTTTGCCAATGACGACCTGTATAGGTAACTCGGACCAATGTACTTAATTTGGTTTAAGTAAAAGCCTCGATTTTCTCATCTGTGCGATGGGGATTCAGCCCAGCTACCCTAGTGTGTGAGCGTTAGATGAGATGCACAGTGAGCGCTTCATCACAGCGCATTGGTTGCGCTCAGTAAAGAGTAGCGAGTAAAATCCTCAGTCCATTCCGGTGGTGACGGCCCCCACTCTGACTCTGAGGGAGTCATTCTATGTCTGTGGGCCTCAGTTCGTTCACCTGTAAAAGGGAGCGACCCACCTCACAGGGTTTGTGGTGAGCATTGGATTGACGAGTGGCTGAGAGTGTTGTCAAGTGTAAAGTCCTACGTGACCACTAGCGATTTTCGGGTGACATTCTTGTCACCCATTAGGAGCAAAGGGCTGAGTCACAGCATTGCTTAAGCATATTCTGCACATGTGTTTATAGTTTGTTCTGGAAAACTAGGCTTTGGGGCTACAAAATATGACATGTACACTCTCTTTTTCTTATTCTTTACCTTGTTCCAAGATAATTTCGAATGGAAAACGCTATCAGGCTTTGTTTGCCTCCTTTCCAAGAGAAGCATATTTGTGACGTCATATATGGATTTTATTAAATAGGAAATGTGCTCCTGTATGGTTTCTGCACACAATACTGACACTTAGAATACTTGTCCATGTGATACTGTCGCTGTGCAATGCACGTCGTCCTATTCATGTGCTACGTCTCAGCCCATCCCTTCATTCCAAAGACTGAAGTCACATTCTCTCCCACTTCCATCCCTAAGATGGTCTTCCACCTTTGCTTCTCTTGAAAATATTACACCTACCAGGCTTGCACAGCGCTCCTTGTCAGAATGGGTCTGACACGAGGTGGGAGATGGGGCCTCCTGACGGAAGGCCGGTCCTGATGGCAAGTCCAGGCTACTACTTTGTTTTGCTAGTCTTGGGTTTACCAGTTATTTCCAAGTGCCCGGGGTTGTCTGCAATGGGCCACCTCAAAGTTGAGGGCCCAGATAGGGTCATTTTATAGAGTCTCAGGAGGGATGAGGGTGAGGAGGGCCCTCAGCTCAGTGCCAGACCATAACAGACACTTTAATCAGTTTTTTGATAAATCTCTTTCTTCTGTGATTGCTATTGCATAAAGGATTTGAAACAGGAGTTCAGTATAGAATTTAGAGACAGAAACCCCAGGTTCAATCCTAGGCTCTGTGAACTACTCATCAAATGACCTTGAACAAGGCATTTTTATCTCTCTTGAGTCTCGGTGTTCTTATATGAAAAATCGGTTAACAACAACTAACTCTCAAGGTCGCTGGTACACTTGAAAGGAGGTTTCATAAAATGGAATGTGCTTTATAAAGGTGAGCCATCACTATTACTTCTGCTAAAAATTGGAACTGGAAATGGTTTTTCCCATCCCTGTTACACTGCGTGTGTGCGTGTGTGTGTGTGTGTGTGTGTTTATCTCTCCTGTATTTTAACCAGACTTCTGGGTGAATTTTTTATCAAGGTGATTAGTCACTTAATTACATTATGTAATTAGTTCAGGCTGATCCTGGAGAATTAGTGTGAAGTCTGACATATATTTTGGTACTAATCATGCTTTTATTACTCTCAAGTATGTTACTTAAAATACAGTTACACGAGCAAGTGGTGGTCACTGTTTTGCTAAGATAGAGGTCCCAACAGACTCTAATTTAGGCCTCCAAAAAATTCATTTATAATGAACATGTTAGATGTTAAAAAGGAAACCGATACTACCAAAATGTCTGAAAACATGTTGTAGTCTCAGGTATTATCCTATTTACTAATTGGCGTAACAATCTTTTTCTTAATGGATAGTAGACAGGTAAATGTCAGCAGAGCTCATTCTAATTATGAATTCTAATTATGAATTAGCACAGACTGGATGATTATTATTATATATGCTGAAATCTGGAAAATACTGCATGGTCCATTAATGACTAGGAGATTAATAGATATCATCACTATTGAAACCTGTTTGCACTGTCACGGTTCACCTGGTCAATGGCCACTTGTCCTTATTAGGGGCCCGCTCGGTTGAATCAATTTTTGCCTTTGTAATGTGATACATATTGCTTCTGCTTACTCTTGTTCTCTGGGCTAATTTTATTGCATCTTTTTAGTACCTTCAAGTCAACATGGGCACATAGCACCATTTACAGACCCACTGACTTATGTTAGACAGCTATGTTATTTTAGACATACTGCACATTCTGTGATCCAAGGCATTTTGAAGCACAGGGTGTGAGGCCAAGAAATTCTCATTTACTGTTCTCGGCGGAAGATATATAAGATGATGGTAGCTTAATTTTGGTCTCTACGCTCACCATACGTGGCTTTCCACCTCCCCCCACCGGCTACTCACTGAAGGAGCGGCTAATCCACAACCCATCTTCTGCTAGTCCCAGGGCAGTATCCCTGGACAGATTCTCCTGTTCTCAGGACAGTCCCAGGGTATAAAAGATGCATCTTTTATCAAAGAAATAGCTCCATGAATTGCATTAGACTTGGGTGAACACCCCTTAGACAGAATCATGCTTAGCGGTACTCAGGGTCTACTTAAGAGGTCTCCCTTCCCCAAGACACATGCAACCACATTCTTCTGCTATAAATTCAATGGGTTTGTGATGTTTAAAAGAGAAGCAGAGCAAGATGGGTTTAAAACATCATCTCGTTAAGAGGATGAGCATATAATTGTAGAGAACGACAACCAATGTATCTCACTGTCTACAGCCACGCACTGACCAGAACCTGTAACTATTTATTTGCAATTAACAAGCTAAAAACATAGCACAGGATCTGAGCTGCAGCGGCAAAGCCCTGGGCTGGTTCTCAGCAGCAATATGGGAAAGATGCAGAAACAGATCAGCCGACAATCGGGCTGTTTTGTGCAGTTACATCTGGGTTACCTGGCCCGTTGGGGAACAAGGGATATTGCCGAGGGGTTCAAGTGACTAAAATTTAACACTTAAAAATCCCAAGTCGTGACACTTTCACTGTTCTGGGTCAAACATGGTGTAAAGTGCACTTCATATTTTTTTACTTGATAAACAGGGTATATTGAACAGGACCTGGCTTTTCCTGATGATGGGGTTTTCTCTTTGTAAACATTAAATATCCTACTGAGCTGTAAATGTCAGTTTCCTCAAAGACCGCTGAGGCGGGGCGTGTTTAACCAGCCTTTCCCTGAGTGCCCTCATCTGCTGGAATGTTCTGGTACATTCTGCTTCTTCTTTCTCTGACTTAATTTCTGTTCCCCAGGGCTTAGTGCCGCTTTATGTCACCATTCCTAACCCCTGACATTGACCTTTTCTCTGCTATCTTCTGCCTATTTTCTTTTCCTACCCATAACTTTCTGGAGGTTACAAAAACTTTGAAATATACAAGAAAATATTGAGAATCGTATCTACCAGTATATCTACTACCTAGAGTTGACAAATGTTTCTTTTACTTTCCTACTTCTTTGCTTTTTATTTCTTACTTCTGAGTATACTTATATACAGACGGATCAATGAAACAGATTGTTAATCTTTTTTTTTTTTTTGCCTCATTTTTGTCTTTTCAATCTTTTTTTTTTTTTTTTTTCTTGTAGAAGGGAAGGTTTACATTTTGAGGTTTAACCTCTCTGAGTAGTTCAATGTTGATACTAAGCATCAGGTAAGGTTCTTACTGTTTAATGTAGTTATATTGGAAATTTAAGTGAGAGTAAGAGGATGCAGTTATAGAGAAATATAGAGAAATCCACCTAAATATCAAGTGGATTAATTCCCATTGGGAAAAACTAGCAAAGATTCTCATTTCTAGAGGCCTTGTTTTTTGAAAATTATATCCCAGAATCAGATATACAGTCTGCAGAGGATACTGTCTTCCTAAAGTTTTACTGCCTTGAAATGAATCATTCCATTATAATTAATATCATATTTCAGAACAATCTAAGCACCAAATAAATGAATGAATAAATAAGTAAATAAAGAAGAAGGGAAAACTCTTTCTTATAGTAGAATACCAATTAATAAATGAATAAGAAATAACGGAATTAGAAAAATCATCATTTTCAATCATCATAATAATAATGGATTCAGGCAAGGATGGTTGAGAATAAAACTAGTAAGTGAAAAGATAATAAGGTTGTAATGGGATTCTCCACAAATTACTTATTAATTACAAAAGGAAAAGTAATAACTTCTGGATGGACAAATTTGGAGAACATCGCCGTAGTTACGAGTCAAAGTTAACCTTGCCATTATGGGGACAAACTGCCATCACGTGCCTCTGATATGATGCACTAAGGACACAAAGTCACTCATGTTGCTCATCTGCTCAAAATGCAGAACCTCAATCTAATCATGAAGAAACATCAGAGAAACCCAAATTGTGAGATTTCTACAAAATGACTGATCAGTACTCCTCAAAGCTGCCAAGGTCCTGAAAGCCAAAGAAAGACTGAGGAATGTTCCAGATTTAAGGAGACTAAAGTGATATGACAATGGGATCCTAGGTTGGACCCTATTCTCTATAAAAGGCATTTATGGGGCAATAGACAAAATGTGCATATAAAGAAATGTTGAATTTCCTGATTTTGTTATTTATACAATGGTTATACAAGAAAATGTCCTTGGTACTAGGAAATATACACTGAAGTATTTAAGGGTAAATGAGCATGAATTCAGTCACTGACACTGATATGGTTTAGCGAAAAAATTGTGTGCGTGAGGAAGAACAACCACGTGCAAACACTAAAGTCAATGCGATAAAATGGGACCCATTGGTGAATCTGGGCGAAGGATATCAGAGTTCTTTTTCTACTCTTAATGACTTTTTCCTAAGTATGAAATTATTTCAAAATCAAAAGTAAAAATAAAAAAAGCACCATGGAATCATTTTACAATGCATTGAGACAGAGGTGGGAGGATAGAGATCCCCAAATTAAAGAATTCAGGGGAAAAAAAAACAAACCTTGATTTTAATTTATCCCACAACATTCATATAAATCATGTGCAGATTTTCACATACCTGAACATAGAGATACTCGAAAGCAACTGGATCTCTCCTTAACAGGTCAATTGGATCCTTTGGGACGAAGCTAATTCGGAAAAGACACCTCATCTTATGGGAGCTGGGCCTCTGCGTCACCTAGAAAAGCAGACCAATCACGAGAATCCTCAGTGTTGACTGAGAAACGGCCGAGGGACACAGAAGCAAAGGCAACTTTCTTTGGACATCGGGGAAAGGAACGGGTGAAGTTCTTTTAGAATTTGTGAAAGATAACTCATTCCCTGAAAAGTGCACAGACCTTGTGACTTAGGTCGAGTTCCCAGAAGCAGACCCTCAGATAAGAGACTTACTTAGGAACTGCTCCCAAGACAGGCTCCCAAGACAGGGGTGGGAGGGCAGGTAGGAGAAGCTGAGCAAGGACATGGTACCCAGCAAGGCTTAGCTACAGCCTGTCCCTCGGGGGACTCTGGAGGGAAACTTACATCATAGAGGCGTGGGACCTGAGCCAAAGGAGCACAGACAAGTCATTGGCTTCGGGCCGTCCCAAGGGGACTTGAACTTCCAGGTTGGACAGAATGGGTGCCAGGAGTCCAAAGGCAGTCCCCTGAAGGAGATGCTGGATGTTGCGATAGCACACGGAAGCTAAGGTGGGGGTGGGCGGCACGAAAGGGACCAGCAAGGGAGCACAGAGATTGCTCACTACAGTTTATTACTGCATAACACCGCTGGGGTTTTTTCTAAATTAGACTCCAGACTGAGTGTGGCAGGGGAAGCATGACGATGTCAACCTTGGATGACATCTCATTGGAAAGTAGGAAGACAGAAGTCTCAGCCTGTGTGCTAAATCTGGAGTCCGCAGGTTTCCAAACTACCCAGAACTTCTGACACCGTGACATCATTCCAGTTTGCTTAAACTACACCACAGGTTCCTGTGGGATAAGGACCATGGATCATTTTGATTTGTTTTCCTTTTTTCCAGCACAGTATATGCCAACTACTAGGTGTTAGCTTCTTAACTCCTTTAGCAGCAAAAGGGAATTAATCAATGAAGAGTGCTTAGTACAAAGCCGAATGAATGAAAAGACATCAGCCTCCAAGAAAAAAGGTGAAAGCTCTTCAGTCCTCCCTGCCCACCCTACCCCTTCCCTCCTCCCCCGCCCCAAAGAGGTCAACGCGATGAAACTAACACCAGGTGGCATGAGCCGACACGACTGTTCTATAGCAACGGATTTTAATGCCTTTTTTCCCCTGCTCGCCAATAATGTAATTTTTATGCACGTGTGTGTAGTTTCATGTACTTATAACTACTTTTATGCAGGGGACAAATCTGGCAAAACTAAGTGTCGGTGAATTGCAGTTTAGAAATTCAAAAGAAATACAGCACTAGCTTTATTGAGCCCCATGGTATGCGCATGCGTGTGTGCACGTGTATTTATATTCTTACACTTTACATGGCTGACTTCATAGAGTTGAAAAATTTCAATGGGAAAACACATCCTACTTTGAAAGGCATACTGGGCATCCCTAGAGGCAGTAACACTGACCTGGCTTTCTGGCTGCGGGTGGGGCTGCAAAGCTGAGTGGACCGGCTATGGGCTGCTCATCCGTGGCAGATGGTAAAGGAGAGCAGAAAGAAGGAATGTAGGAACCTAAGAGCCTAAAGTTCCCTCATCAGTGAAGTCTCCTCCACGGGAGGAATTTGTTGAAATCTCTTATACATCCAACAAAGACTCTGCATGTGTGGAATCACAGGAAAAGCCAGGGCGCAGGGCTGAATTCAGCAGCCATGCAGCCTGCTTGTCTCCCCACAGAACAGATGGGGGTGGCATCTTGACAGCCAGGAGCTGGGACACATTGGTGGATCACATGTTTACAGTGGGCAGGACTGGAGCAGGGACTTCAGGCTGCCACAAATAGTCTGAAGTCTACACCCAGAACTTAAAACGACGAGATATGATTTCAGCTTGATTTAAAGGATCTCAGAAACATTTTCTTTGAATGGTTTCAAGAGATCAGTTATCAAAACAGGTGAACAAATCATTACAACGATATAAAATATAATTCTACAGAGCCATATTCCCAAAGAGTGGCTGCTGAGTCTTTGAATGGCAAATCTGTTTCTGAGACCAACTGACAGTTTGTGAAAAAAACTGACAAAAAGGGAAATATCACCTTGAGGTGTAAAATCCATTATTAATGCCGGCGCTTGCTCTAGTGGGGGTGAATACACTGAAAGGATTTGAGGCGGGTGGGTGTGGGGGTGCTGGGGTGGAGCGGCCTCCGCTCTCAGCAGCAGCGTGATCACGTGAGCGTGTATTCCCACACACCTGAGTTAGGGTCTCCTGTTCGTGGAGCAAGAGCAGCTTGGTTCCGGCCCCTTCCGTCCTCTGCTCCAGCATGAGAGAGAAGTGTTCAATGCCTTTGATGGAAAGCTTCTCTTGAAGGGTTAAGATGACATCCTTACAGAAGAAACATTGACAACATGCGATCAAAACCGAGGCAGCCCCCCCGTGCCACCTACCGTGGCCTAACAGTGTCACACATATTGGCTTCAGATCTTTACGTATTATACCTTTGGTTGATTCTGAAGCTTGATGATCCAAAGATCCCAAAAGAGACAGAAATGAGACTTTTCTCTTACCCTTTCCTTCCAAAAGTGGGCTTCCCCCACTCCCAAATCTTTATGGAGTTCAGAAACGGGCCACAGGGCGAAGAGCTGTGTGAGGTGCTTACGTATTACCCAAGCTCTTAATCTAGAAATATTGCCAATAGATGCTGCAGTGTGGTCAGTTAGGTCCCCTTCCTTCTAAATGGGGTGGCAACTGAACACCTCTGAAAGCGGTCCATCCCGGGGGTCAGCAAAACAGTGCCTGCATACCAAATCCAGCCCGCTGCCTGTTTGGGTAAATAAAGTTTTATTGGCAATCGGCCATGCCTATTTATTTCAATAGTGCCTATGGCTGCTTTCGTGCTCTCCTTTGGCAGAGCTGAGCAGTTAGCTTCGACAGAGACTGTATGGCCTGTAAAGCCTAAAATATTTGCTATCTGGCCCTTTACAAAACCCCTGCCTTTCCCTAGCCTACCTTGCTGGAAGCGCAGTATGCTGGTGGAAAGGAATGTGGGCTTTGACATAGTCTGGTTTCTAATCTCAGCTCTACTGTGTATTAGTTGTGTAACTTAAGGCAAGTTGTTTAATCTCCAGGTATCTCAGTGTCTCTATCTATAAACTGGGGGTAATAATAACACCTGCGTCTGAATAGATACATAGACTAAATGAATCGACACTCAGAAAGCATCTATTCAGCACATTTCGGCACAAAGTTAGGGCACTGTAACAATATACATATATTAGCATTTCTTTTAAATCTCCGGGGGAGGTAGATTGGGCAAGCTTTGACAGCAGTCCTTTAAGGAGTAAACATTTAGGATCAGAAAGGTGATCCATATACAAACATGCTTCCTGCGATGCAAAACTAACATCCTCAACCATTACCCTTCCCATGCGCTTGAAAACTAGTCAACGATCTCTCTTCAAGATAATTTATACTCAAATGCTAAAAATCCTACAGAGCAGTGGTATTCAACTGGGGCGATTTTGTTGCCCCATAGCAACATCTGGCAACTTCTGGAGACATTTTTGATTGTCACGATGGGGTTCGGGATGCTAGGCATCGGAAGATGCTGATAAATATCCTATAATACACAAGACAGCCCCCACCATAATTACCTGGTCCAAAGTAGCAACAATGCCAAGACAGAGAAACCCTGCCATATGTAGAGTTCTTCGTTTTTACCGATCTTTCTAAGTTTTTGACTCTTCTCTGTGGACCTTTTCCAATTTCTAACAAAGATCGCCACACTCACCCACCACCATCAAAAAAATATCATTCAACAGAAATGCCTTCACTATATTGAATTTCATTAAAAGACTCTCTGTTTCATAATTTTTGCTCAAGGCCCAGAAAAGAGAAAACAAAACCAGTCTTTGTGTAGCGACACATACTTTATAAAACCTTCTCTTGAATCACCTGGGAGGATACCGAAAAAATGGATAGCACTACTTTTTTCCTATTGTGACTCTGTAGCAAGAATTTTAGCAATTTTATAAAACAGTGTCATATCCTTTTCATAACTATACTATTTCCATTTTATGCCTACCAGCCTGTGTCTATTGCGATAATAAGGCTGTTAGGTACAAGATAAGATAACTATAATTTCATGTGAACTTTTTTGCATTGCTTCCTGTCTTCTCATTGTCATCTGCCATCCTCAGGGAAATCAAACTCAGTCTAGTGTGGGTTCCTATACTAAAGAGGCCAGAGGGAATTAACAATAGGAGTCTTTTCTAATTTCAGATTTATTTGTTAAAAAATGCATTTAAGTCTTTACCAATATCTTCAGATGGGGGAGGGGGTCTGATGGTAAGCAGCTTTTCTGACCAGTTAATGTCACAGAATAAAGCCACTGTGTGAGAGGGAGCTATAATAATACGGCTCTATGGGTTAGTTAGGTCAGGGGCCTGCAGACTGTGGCATGGGGGTCAAACCGAGCCATGCCCATTCACTTACATACTGTCTATGCAGCAAATGATTCATCTTGCCTAAGGAGAGGTTTGCCTCTTTACTCCTGGCTCTTAGAAGGTAACCTCTAGGACCTCAGTGTGTCCCGCCTGATAGGTGGGCCTTTGTTTACCTGGGGACCTTGGGTCACACCAGATAGTCTACAGTAACAACGCGATCTATGGTGAGGACCTTGGGCCACGTGGTATTGGCTCACCCTCTGGAGGGGCTGGGTCCTAAGTCAGCCATGCAGGTGGCCAGCTGCATCTATGTGGCCAATCCATGCAAAAAATTGGATGCCAAGGCTCGGGCGAGCTTCCCTGGTTGGCAGTGCTCTATGCATACTGTCACGTGTCGTTGCTGGGAGAAAAAGACCGTCTGCATAACTCCACTGGGAGAAGACAACTGAAGCTCTATGCCCAGTCTCTGCTGCCCTACGTGCCTTTTCCTGCTCTTGATTTCAATCTGTATCCTTTGCAGGAATAAACTATAACTGTGAGTATAACAATGTGCTAAGTTCTGTGAGTCCTTCATGTGAATTGCTGAACCCGAGAGTGGTCTTAAGGACCTCCTGAGTCCACCTTTCTATGACAACAGCAGGGTCGAGCAGTTGTAATGGAGATCAAATGTCCCACAAAGCCTAAAGTAGTTACTCTTGAGCCCTTTCCAGAGAAAGTTGGCCGACCCCCAAGTTAGCTGATCAATAATTAGAGTAACATCTCACTATAATTGATTTTGAGTAGGAATAAAGAAAAAGAACTTTTTTCAGTCATCACCATTTAAAATTAGCTGTCTTGTATGAAGGAAGTTAATATTTCATCTGGAATGATTTAGGG
This sequence comes from Pteropus medius, assembly GCF_902729225.1. Classification (NCBI taxonomy): domain Eukaryota; kingdom Metazoa; phylum Chordata; class Mammalia; order Chiroptera; family Pteropodidae; genus Pteropus; species Pteropus medius. The sequence goes on from NW_024340697.1 coordinate 2,388,501, forward strand.
ATGATTTAAATGCTCTACTGTCAATCTACTCTTATTGTCTGCTCTATTACCTGCTAAATCACTACCTATTTAAAGCAATTCAAAACAAGCTGCTTGCCTGTATCACGACAATTGGAATGCACAGTGAGCGGGCTTTTGCAGAAAGGCTTCCTCTCATAAGGTTTATGCTGATTAATTTAAAAAACAGAATTAGGGATTGACTATTGATAGACATTTTTAACATAGAGTTGATATTCTCTTGATACATTATTGTACAGATCGTTACTAGATTTTTTTTTTTACTTCTATAAAATCTTTTGCACTATGCATCTGAAGAAAGCCTATTTTAGGCTGATGGAGCATTAGGGAGCAATCAATTTCTGAACACACTTTTATCCAATAAAGAACACTCTGTACTTTTTTTTTCCAGGAAGGAAGCATGGGAGAAAAAACCTATATGCTTTGTTATAATACCCATCACGCAAACTCACCTGTGGCTCTGAAATACAGTAGTCCCCCCTCATCCACGGTTTCAGTTACCCGCAGTCCACTGCGGTCCAAAAATATTAAATGGAAAATTCCAGAAATAAATAATATTTGTTTTAAATTGCGTGCTGTTTTGAGTAGAGCAATGAAATCTTGCTCCATCCTGCCTGGGACGTGACTCATCACTCTGTCCAGCATCTCTAGGATCTATATGCTTCCCGCCTATTAGTCACTTAGTAGCCATCTCAGTGACCGGATCCCCTGTCAAAGCATCGCAGTGCTCGTGTTCAAATCACCCTTATTTTACTTAATAATGGCTCCAAAGCGCAAGAGTAGTGATCCTGGCTGTTCGATTATGCCAAAAAGAAGCCATAAAGTACTTCCTTTCAGTAAAAAGGCGTGTCTATATAGGAAAATAAATAGGATAGATATGTATGTATGTATACATATATACTATATGTGGTTTCAGGCGTCCACTGGCGATCTTGGAACATGTCCCCCATGGATAAGGGGGAATGACTGTAATAGGATTGCTTTGCGATTCTTCTTTTCACCTCTTCTCCTAAGAAGCATGCCTCATTTTTGTCTTTTATGCGTCATTTCCATGAGATTAGTTACAGTAATTAAAAAGTAAATGTTATCTTTACATTATTCTATCCCTTGTTTTTGCTGGACACCAAAGTAGCGGATATTCAATTAACAGCTAACATCTTAATCTTGGTGGCTAACATAGCTGAAAACTCACGCTGGCTTTGGGCAGGGCGCCAAGCCTTCTTGGTGACAGTCATTCTATTTTAATTAATCTGCAGTTGCATTAAAATGACTAACTGTAGTGGTTCATCACTGATAGCGTATTATACTGTTTCGCAACACACACACGCACACAGCAGAAACTTCTCAGTTTAAGCTTTTCTGTTTTGGTTTGTTTTTAAGTAGTCACACACTACCTTATTCGGAAGTAACAAAAAAAAATCTCATAAATAAACAGTTCTGAAAGAAGGTGCATGACTCACGGTGCAGCTTTCACTTCCTGTCTGGCAGTGCTTGGGTAGAGTTTGGCAGGACCTCTTACCTTTATGGAGGTGCTGGAGTCAAAGCGAAATGATTTGGTCTGCCCATTTTCCAGATAGACTTTCAAAACATTTGGCATAAAAAGAAGTGAATTATCCTTAACTGTTTCCTGTTTAACAACAACAAAACAAGAGGGAGAGGTTTAAGTCAGCTGAATTATAATTCTGCTCTTTGTAGCAGCCACACATATCTATAATTTATTTTAACGCAACATTAAAAAAAACAAAAAAACAATTGAACTCTCTAAGCCAAGCAAAGTGCCCCTTTGGTGATATCCGAGTTCAGTTATTCATAGAAAAATTCTTCTTTTCTAGCTGTAACTAACTCAGTGGATTCAAATAAAAGAACTTTTCTCATCAGAAAATCAATCAGATGGGTTTTGGTAATTTTTAAATCAAGGTTTCCCATTGGCAAACACGATTACAGAAACACTTCCTTTGTAACTAAGCCAGTGTTTGGGGCTATAAGCCCAGACTTTAGCAGAGTTGTATGTCCCAAGCAGAACGAGAAACAGCAGTGATGTTTGATGCGATGCCTTTTGGACCTGGTAGAGGTCATAACAGTGAACCACAAGCATTAATCAGCTTCAGATGTAAAGTTATTTTGTGAAACAATTTTTAGCTCATTTAAGAACGTTCTTCAAACTCACGGGAGACATACAAGGAATGGGTTAGTGTGTTAATGGAGTAAAACATTAAGTCTGTAACAAACAGAACACAATTTAAAAATAACTCAAAAAGACATGAATGAAACAATCCAAAGTAAACAACAGAAATGCATTCCTTTGAGTTTTCTCTGTAATTAGAAGTAAGGAGAGATGAAAGGGGGAGAAAGAAGATATGTTGGATGAGCTCCACGAATCCTTGGAGCAAACTGCATTACCCACGTGTAGTTGGTCATGAAGTCTCAAGAGTGAAGGGGGAACCAAGCAATCATGAAACCATACGTCCTTTTGTTTCACCGATGAGGAAACCGAAGAGGACATGCTCAGAGGCTCGGTAATGTCCTACAGTTAGTCCATGAGAATTCAGCCCCTAAGTATTTCCGTAACAGCCTCCATGTCTTTCACTGTCTATTTCTTCCAAAGACTTTTCCTCCCTCTCCTTCCCAGTCCTGTGGACTTCACACGTGACTTTCCTGCTACCCAGTTCTTTAAGTTCGTTTGGCTCCACGTCCAGAAGAAATGACACACAGTGACTTGGAAGAGCAAGAGCAGACTGGAAGTGAAGATGGTCACAAAGGCTGAGGAGCGGACACGTGACTGAATGTCCCTGCCATACACAGGTCAGTGGTGAGGCGGCAGAAGCTGCATGAGATGATCGACCTCTCAGAGCTGTGCTCACACACCAGCTGCCTCGGACAAGCCCTGTTCTCTCCCGGGACAAAGTGAAACCGCCACAGCAGCTTCTACAGTCATATTCTCTCTACAGATGCATAAACCGATTGCCTGATCTCATGATCGGAAGCTCGAGAAAAGATGAGGTAAGTTTCACATGACCTTCTGTGACACAGTGAATCTTCTGTGACAGGATTCTTCCAGCCTTAAGCTGGGACAGTCTTGTTCTGAAATGGTATTGTAGGATAACTGCACCCAGAGAGACGGGGTCTGATGAGGTGAGTATGATGGAATGGAGGGGGTGCAGAGGGGAAGGGATGAGAGATGGCTATTGGGAAGATAAGAACACAGCAAAAATGCTCACAGGGCAACTCAATGTCAGACTTAGGCCACCTCCCTCAAGTGTCACAACAGTTTGATTGGTCAGTTGACTCCCCGTACGCCAAGTGGGCAGACACAGGTCAGCAAGCTTGAGCTAGGAAGGCGCTTGGATGCGCAGCAGTACATCTTCGAATTCAGATCTAGGACCACACTCGGGGAAGAGTTTGTGACCCATACGAGCATGGCATGGATGAGATTTTACCCTCATAAGTTTATTTAAATAACACCAACAGCAACAGCAAAACCTCAACCAAAAAAAAGTTGGCATTTCACAGGTCCAAAAAATATTAGTGTGTTAGATGACAGCTTTCTAACAACTAAAAACACGATGCTAGATTTTTTTGGAAAAATTTGAAAATAATGGTTGCATTATTTTCTTTGAAGATCAATTATGTATCTGAGCAAAAATGATTTCTATCAAGACCTATTGATGGAAATCTGGGCAGTATCTCTTTATTTCCGCTTGCATACATGAAAGTTTTCTATCATTTTAACTTCTTTCCAGTTCGATTAGTTGAAAGAATAGAGACATTTTATTTTGAGTAAGGAAAAAAATTAGTAGAAACACAATACCTTTCTCAAAATCCATAAAGGGCTGTAATGAAAGAAAGCTTAGATGACAGAATGGGAAGAAATAGAAGTTTCAAAGAGCCATATTTTACTCAACTGGAGGTTATGTCAGTGACCTCAAATCAGAAAGACTCCTTTGTAAAATAGTGAGGTCTCTAACGCTGGAAGCATTCAAGGAAATACTGGACTCCTACGGATTCTGGTGATTGTTCAAGGCCTTTATGCACCTGAGATTCCACACCCCTGTCCAGTCTAACCACCAGTTTCCGAGTGATCGTTCCAGTGGGGTACTGGCTTTGCTCAGTGTCTCAGTGACTCTCTCTGTGTCCCAAGCAGGCGACTGTCAACTCACCGACACCTGGCCGTTGATGATGACCTCCTCGGAGAAGCGCACTTTGACGGGGTTGGACTTTAATCTGGCCTTTTTTGCAGCACTAATAAATGCTGATTTGGGAGACTAAAAAAAAAAAAAAGAAAGAAAGAAAACGTTTTACCTGATTATTGGTAACATCATGCAAACCTTGTAACAGTTGTTTTCTATCTTTATCCTCCCAGATATGCAATATTTTTGACTTTTTAGTACATGCCCAATTCAAGGATGAAATAGAAATTATAGATGCAATCGAAACCCTGAAATGCTCATAACTAAGTTTGAACTAGTCACCAGATCAGAACTATAAACAGCACGTTCCATGTTCTTACATTTCCAAGGACCTTTTTAAATGATGGCTGTCAGAGTGCCTAAACCCTGCTTTAAATACATAACTTCGAGTACCATGTGGAAGGCTAGCTGCTGGTCAAATCTAATGTTGGGCTTATGATGAGTTGATCATTAATTATGCATTTTAAAAGGTGTAGAAGAGCCACTGATTGGTCGAAAATGACAGATAATCCCATTTTTGTTCACATTAAGGACACATGGGCACGTAAGCGGGCAAGTGCACGCACGCACGCACGCACGCACGCACACACACACACACACACACACACGCTTTATGTACCCAAACTTGAGTTTTAGCCTCTTGTTGGTAACCTGTGACCCTAGGGGCTTACTGGGCAGGGTACAGAGGAAGTCTTGACTTACAATTGAAAGTCAATCTCATATTCTGCCTTTTCTTACAGGTTCTTTGTACTAGTTTGTATTGGAAAGAGGGCTGAGCGATGCAGTTCCTCTTTCTCTAAAACTGCAAGTGTGATGGGAAATCCTGCTTAGAAGGCTGCTGCGATCCCGCGCTGCATCATCTTGGTAAATTTACTGCATCTGAGAATCACCCTTGTTGCATAAGTTTAATAAAACCTGAGGGGAATGGAACTCATATCTAGGTGTCTGCACTATTTGTTTATTTTAAAAAAGAATTGGATTCTCTATTGAACCTCATATGGAGGTAAATATTTAGTTGGAATCATACAATTGCTATTTTATAGATTAAAATGGTCAAATACATATAGCACTAAGAGACTGAGGCTGCTGTGTAAAGAATTCTAGTAATTGACTCTAGAATCAACACAGACGCTCAAACTTGGTGTATTGCATTAATCTCAAGGCACAAAAGCCAATGAGGGTGTCTCGTACTTTGACTTTCAAGTAAAATGAAAAAAAAAAAAAAGGATTCTCATCTTTATCAAATACAAGTATACTTGAGACCAAGTGAAAAAAACAATGATTGAATGGATAAGTAAAATGTGGTCCATCCATACAATGGAATATTATTCATCCATAAAAAGAATGAAGTTATGATACATGCTACAACATGGACGGACCTCGAAAACATCAATTCAAAGAAACCAGACACAAAAGGCCACATATTGTAGGATTTGATTTCATTTTATATGAAATTTCCAGAACAGGCAAGTCCATAGAGACGAAAGGAGATTAGTGGCTGCCAGGGGCTGGGGGCGGGGCGATGTGGAACGGGGTATGGCTTTTCCTTTGGAGTGATGAAGAAGTTCCACAGCTAGATGGTGCCAATGGTTGCACAAGATTTTGAATGTACCTAATGCCACAGGATCGTACCCTTTTAAATGGTTAAAATGGTAGATTTATGTTATGTGCATATAATACATAATAATAGAGTATTTTTTTTACTAGAATAATGTAAAACACTACATTAAAACAAAATCATTGTTGGAAAAAAAAACATAGTAAAACAGGCGGGTATATTCTGGGGTGGAATTTTGCATTAATACTGGGGGAATCATGTTATTCTGAAAGTTCCCCTCTACCCTCTACAGTGTCAGGCCTGGATAGATGGATGGATGGTTCAGCCTCTGGAGCCTTCCTTCACTCCTTCACTTAAGCAAGACATTTTAAGAGAACGACTGTCCCTTAAAAAACCAAACGAAACCAAACCAAAAATCAAAAACCAAAAACCAAAAGAAAAGAAAACACTCCCCTAAAACTCCGAATGGCTGCTCCTCAAAAAGAACAGCTCTGAACATGCTCAATGTGACTTTAAAAGTCCTCTTGCCCAGCTGACATGACGTGACAGTGGTGTTCTCATCGGTATCCTGGTAATTATAGGTCAAGTTTAGTAATGATTAACGACCAAATCATATAGTAGTGAGTTCATTTGCTTTTGATGTCCCATTTTTTTAGCTGAAGGGAAAACATTCTTCTCTCTCAATGATTTTAAGCAAGCGATATTTACACTGGCATGATGAGCTTAGCACAAGTGAAGGGGCTGTAATAAAGGTACTCTGAACAGACACTACTAATTAGATGAGACGTCAGCGTGTGGTAACACCCCACTTTTCCAGCATCGTTTGGGAATGAAGGATGATTTCACATGTTCAATGTACCAGAGACCGAGGTGGATTTCTCTATGCATCTGAATTCTTTAATGTAATACTTTACCATATTTTCTAAATTGTTCTACATAATTCCTTGTCTCAATAAAAAGTATATTTAACAGAACTTCATTTTTTCATGCATTTCATTTGATATGTAATCTTAGAATGCAATGATGTCCCCATGGAAGTATATATGGTTATTTTCCCCGAAAGTAAGTGGCCCCATAATGCAGAACTTGTTAAACTGGGGACGAGTCTGTCTTCTCTCCATAGCTATATAGGACACCCATCTCCTGTAGCCTCATTTCCGTATTTATTTATCACGCCCTAATGACAAACCTGGTAATCTAAGAAAACCTGAAAGCAAACGAGATAGCCACGGGAGTTAAGTAAATATTATTTTATACATATTTGGAAGTCAACAGACTTGGGATAAAAGTCTCGCTAAGAATCCATACTAGTGCATTTTTCTTATTCTGAATTTGTGACTATTTCATTATTTTTGATAATAATCAAAATGACTTTTGATACTAAAAACATAGCTCTTCAAGTCTGAAGTTTAGTCAATTAGAATCGACAGAAGAGTGGCTTATTCCAGTGGTTGGAGTTACTTGTGATACATGGGGAAGGCGAACCAGTCATGACTGCAGTTTTAACTTGGATCTCTCTTTGAGGCTCAAAAAATATACAATGTGAACCACTCAAAACCCCGATGAATTAATTCTTAGCAAAATGCAGACCTGTAGGTGCTGATCACAAGCACTTCATATCCTTTGGTGGAAATGACAAGTAATTACCGTTTAGAATAATCAGATCCTCCTGCTGTTAATTAATTTTAAGATTAGAAGGTCTCTAATCAACCCCTGCACCTCTTTCAAAATTTGCTGTCGCCAAGGTGGCCACGATAAATGTGTGGCATCCTCCCGATGCTTTTAGATGCTCTTAGAAGTGACTAGAACATCTTTTGAACAAAAATTACATAGACAGGATTAAGTTCTAAAACCGAAGTGTAAGGTCTTGAACTTGCAATCCCTACAGTCCTACTTATACAGTAGGCATTGAGGGAATGTTTCGTGAAGACTAACTAGTCCAGTTATCACTGGATAACTTACTTGGAGCCCCCTCAGAGCGGACCCTAGGACAAAGATGCACAAGCAAGTCGCAGATCTGGGAGGTGCTCCCAGGAAGCATGGTGAGTAAGCAGGGGAAGGGCCGTAGGGAAGGGCAGTAAGCCAATAAAGCATTTATTGTTGTTAGGCGCTACTGTAAGCAACTGGAGCTTAACCCTACCAACAGCCTCAGAAAACAAGGCAGACCACAGCCTCTGGAGCTGTAGTGAGGAGAGAAGGGGCTGGGGTATTTGTCAATCAGCGATGAAACGGCTGCTCTTCCAGAAGTGATAATTCCTCAACATTTCTGGACTGCTCCATGAGCATGTTCCTGTGGCCAGAAAAAGCACACAGGCAAAGAATCACTGGTGCTCTCAGCTGGAAATTGGGCTGACAAGCTTGGCGTGACACATTCCAAAGGAATATGGTCCCAGTTCTGATAGCATTTGCTATACTGGGGCTTCTATGAGGAGAGTAGCCACCCCTCAGGTATGTAGAACACACTGGAAGGTAGGCAGGAAGTGAGAGGAGGGCAAGCAGGTCCCTCAGCTCTTTGGCCTAGAAGGAACCTGAGGGAATGTGAATCATGGTAGCTCAGAGACACCAGAACCGATAATGACTTAGCCCAAGTCTCACTGAGTTGGGGTTGTGTGAGGGGAGGTTACAGAGACTTTTTAAATACTCTGTCTCAGGTAAGGTTGAACTGGGAAGTTCTGGAAGTTCTGGACTTGGGAACCGTGGGAAGGAAAAGAAGGAGCTAGCCAAGAAAGTTCTGTAATAAAAAATAGTAGCCGTATAAGGAAAGATAATGATAGTGTGTCAGAACCAAACAAATGAAATTCGTGAGTAACTCAGAAATTCTCCTAAAATTCTGTACAGAGGAAAAACAACTAAATACCGACAAAGATTTATACACGAAGATGTTCTTTGCAGAGTTATTTACAGTAACAAAACATTAAAGACATTACGAAGGGCTCAATGATAGGGAGTTGCTTAAGTAGATATCAGTTCAATGTAATGTTTTACAGCCATGCATATGATGCTCATGTAGAATTCTTAATGACATGGGAAAATGCTTGATATGTTAAGTGGAAGAGGCAAAGTAAAACTGTACATACATTATGATCTGGGCTACTGACAAGGCATAGAACAAGACTTGGAAGGAGGACATTTCAGGAAGGAGGGCCGGGCAAAGGCAAGCCAAATATTTACTGGTTGTTTCTGGGGAAAAGATTTGCTGACATATTTTTCTGCTTCTGCATTTCCACGATTTTTTTTTCTAAGAAATAAAGGAAAAATGGTGAAGAGAGAGAGCCCTGCATATTACTTAAAATATAATGTGGCAACCTGTTAAGAAATCTTTCTCATCAAAGAATTTTGAGGATCCTATGGTTTTCTACCAGACCCCCTTTCCCGGGCCTCATTGGAGACTGAGTTCTGTGACCGGGTCATGTTGGGGTGCCCTGAGCCCACATGGAGTGTGACAAGAAGGTATAAACGCTGGTTTTCTGTCTTGACTGGACCTTATTATACAGAAGACATACAACATAAAAAATGCTAGCCAGCAAGCTGCAGAGAAATTAAAGTGCTAATTTTTACTGTCAATGATAAAAGTAAAATCTATGGACTTTCTTTTGGTCTGGCCAGTCATCTGTTTCTGTATGTCAATCCTGACTACCAAGAGAATGTTTAGCAAATAAATAAAACTCAATTAAATTTATTTTTAAAAAAGCAATTTGCTTGTAGGAAAATCCAAACACAAAAATATAGGTAAAAATTTGCAATTTCTTCTTCTCCCATCTGCTCTCCTCTCTACATTTAATGTATCTATTTAAGTAACTTTGGGATTTCAACTCTTTCATTTCAATTGAAACAGGAGGAAAGAGCCTCTCCGGGCTAGATAAGTAAGGGAAGACTTTAGGTAGGGCAGTCGTTCCCAAGTAGGGGACATTCTGCTCCCCAGGGCACCTTTGGCACTATCTGGAGACATTTTTCATTGCCACAACTCAGAGAGAACTGCTACTGGCATCTTGTGCGTAGAGGCCAGGGATGATGCTGAACCCCGTATAGTGCACAATGCAGCGCCCAAGACAGAGGATTCTCCAGCACGAATGTCAACAGGGCCAATACTGAGAAACTCTAAGGCAGCATTTAGAATTTGTACTGAGACTTGAAAGGTGAGAAGGATTTAAATAGGCTGAGGAGGTCGTGGGTGGAATACGTGGTGGGCATTTCAGGAAGGAGGGCCGGGCAAAGGCAAGTCAAAGATGAGACTTCATCTCCAATGACCCAGAAGGAGAGAAGGACCAAAGAGCAGAGGCGTAGCCATAAGAACATGCAACGCCCAACGTAAGAACGTGCTCCTAAATGTTGTGGCTAAATATTGACTTTCAATGTAGCACAACAGCAAGAGCCACCTGAACGTCTAGAAAATTCCAGATTATCTGTTAAAAGAAAGTTCTATGACTCAGCGATAGTAATGAGTACTCACTCATATGAATAACAAGTCACGCAGACTCAAATGGCAAAGACAGAAAGCAGAGTCACAAGACACAACCCTTAACTTAAAGGCAAAACTCCTCTCTCTAAATTTACTGCATGGGCAAAATGTTAGCCAATACTGCAAAAAGAACCTCGTTCGGAGTCAAATGGTTCAGATCCTGCATTGCTACTAGGTTATAAAGTGGGGAGAGATTTTCCAGGAAAGACAATGTCAACCTGAAGTTCCACTGGGAATTTATAATTGGTCAATCGCTTGCTTATTGTATACATCATTTACACTGGCTTTACCAAAATGAATTTGTTCACTGCAGAGAAATGAAGAAGTCTGGGTAGATTTGAGGCAAGTGTGAGTGACATGTGGGTTAACTGAAACCATCTAAAAACGGACCGGCTCTGCTTTCCATGGAAGGAATCGTGGACTCAGGAGATGGAGGAGCAGGGTGGCCCTGGGATAGGGTTTAACATTCTCCTCATTCAGATGGGAAACTGGAGTTCTGAGCAGGTGTGGGAATCGCCTGCTGTACTGCTGGCAACTGGATCTCAAATCTCGATTCCCTTACGTCCTGTCATTGTGGTGATGGCTGTGTACCTCAGTCAATTTTATAAAGATCACTGAAGTGTATGCTCAAAATGGGTGAATTTCATAATAGGTGGATTACATCATGATAAAGTCGTTTGTTTAAAAAACCATGGGGACTGAAGACAGTAAGATTTTAATCACTTCCCCCCTCCTGATTGAGGCTGTTAAATGAAATTACGATGACCAGATTCCCTCCAATAACCACCTTTAAAGTAAGTCTCATGAAATATCCAGTTCTCTACCAAATTATTTAGATGGGGGTAAGAAAAACAATCCCACTTCAACCTCCTACAATTAGATATTGCCATTAGATTTATGATTCTTAAACTGGAAACTACAAGAAAGTCTTGAGTTTCGTGGCATTTCCAGATGTAAGAGTCACATAGGACTGAAGAGCTGATTTTCCAGATATTTAGGAAATGCATTATTTTCTTTTCTCTCCAATGATTGGGTTTGTACAAAATACGACTAATCAAGAATCCTGGACTCATATTGCAAATGCGTGCTATTATTCTCTGCTGTTATTCGTCGTCGTGGTTTTACTGGAGCGGGAGGAGGAGACCAGAAGCCCGAGATCATACGGTGGCACTCTTACTCACAGGACACTTACAGGGTAAGGCTGAATGACAGTCAGGAGTATCGATTCCTTGCAGCTTCTGTAAGACAGAAAAACAAACATATTTATGAAAGGCGCAGAGCCTGAACTGCGGCAGTAACGGTGTTCTTTTGAAATACAATGTGTGATGTGTTGGTGAAAGTTCCTTGGGCTCACAGGGCAAAGAACCAAATGGCTCCGAAGTGGGCTTTCAGACCACGGAAAAAACCAGAATCAAGTGTTCACCCAGTGTTAACAAACAGCCCGACTGAAGCTTCTTCCCACGCGGTTCTCGTCGGGTGATATTATCTGCAATGCACAACAGCAGGGCCCTAAAATAAAACTCGCAGAGGGAAGGTTGGTTTTAGAAACATCATCTCAGACTCTTCACACTTTTCGCTGCTCTCAAAATTGATTCTCCCTTTCCGATTTTCCTATAGCTGCTTAAAAATTTTTCGTGTGATTTTCTGTAAGGGGGAGAGATTTTGAAAAATTCCAGCCATTCATTGAACATCATTATCTTGTCAGGGTCAGCATCATGAAAGAAAATGTCACTGTAGGTTTTTTTTATGTAAAAACAGCTTCCCAGCAAAATTCATTTTGTGTGGACCTTGGGCAGATAAATATTTCTGACGGCAACTCATGGGAAACATTGTTCACCATAGGGAACACTTTGTAGCTAAAAGCACAACAATGTAATATAGCGGTTTATTTAATTTCCTCCAACTAACCCAAACCTTTCAAATAACACGAACCCTTGGGGAAAAATCATATTATGGGTTATAATAGTTTTTCTTCCTTCCTTCCTTTGTTCCTCTTTTTATCGTGAGTAGGAGAAAGGTCAGTTGTCACTTTGTTGAGGAGAAGCTGACTTTTCCTTCTTCAGGTTGTAATTAATTCCCTGCTTTTGCGATTTACTTCCTAAACGAATAAAGCGAACAGGGGTCTGCCGCAGGGCTGTGCCCTTGGAGAAGCCACTAGAAATCGCATTTCCGGTGCCAGCTGCTCTGTGGTTTGGCTCACTCATGGCTGGCTGCGTTGGATCATGTTCTGCCGACTTGTCGCAGAGGCGGTGGGTATCGGCTCGGAGGGGAGGGCTGCGGGGCAGGGATCAGTGGATGAGGGGAAGGAGGACTGGAACTCAACACACTCGAGAAAGACTCGGAATATTTAGTATGATGACGACGGTGGGGAGGGCAGTGCACTGCTGACAGCGGCCCATCTGCTCCCATGAGGTCCCAAGCAGTGGCACAGAGCCCCAGTAACTGGAGCAGACAGCCAGTATTCCCATTAGATGGGGCAATACAGCAACAGCATGATCAAAGAAGTCAATGGATAAAATGCACAATCATGCATCGCTGGTGAGTGTGTCAACATGTGGAGCTACATGCAAAACAGTGTGAAATATCTAATGCAATTTACACAGGCTCAAAATACATGTGCGCAAAACAGCCGCAATAGGATTAGAAGAATGCAATAAAAAATGACAGGATACACACTAAATATAACAGTTTTCTCCTAGGGGAGATGGGAGCGGGTGTGAACATAAATAAATAAAACCAGAGAGGGGCCTTGCATGGGTCTATGATGATCATTTTGTGTTGTGAATTTATGAGTTTGACCGATTCAACTCCCTGTACCTGTGATTTAAAATAAAATTCGTCACTTGAAGGAAGATGCAATGTGGGGTAGTGACATGTCAGCAAATTTATAAACTATCTAAGGGGTGGTGGCTCTTGGAGATCTTTAAAGTAACTCTGAATGTGCTCACCAAGACAGTGGAGAACCAGCATCCCAGGTCCTCAGGCCCATCCCACAGAGCCAAACCTAGGTGGCTTTAACACAGTCCCTGGGCTCCCACTGTTTCCCATGTACAGAAGCAAGGCACTGCTTCTGAGCCCTCACTCGTTTCCCTCGTTCACAGGAAACAAGAAGCATCCAGCAGATAAGAAATGGGATGTGGCTCTACCGACTGAAGAACGCGTGAGTGTGACAGCGTGGCAGTGGGCCTGTTTGTCCTGCCTGCCTGGTCTCTTCTGCCCAAGTCCGTCCTCCGACATCATCATCTGAGCACAGCTGATTGGTCCCCAGTGTTGGAATGAGACAAACAGATTCCTCTCTCCAGAAGAACTAAGAGACACGGTCGAGGAGACTTGGGGGCCAAGTCATCTACGAGGCTGAGTAGAAGTAAAGGTTACAGATGCTGGTGGCCCCCCGAGCAGTCCTGGTTGCCACCTGAGGGCTGGTTGATCACCATTCTGTTAGAAATAAAATAATTCATGTAAAATATCTCAGTATGATATCTATCAGCAGTTCTGGGAGTGGACGTTTGTTTGTTTTCTAGCATCTGTAAGTACCTAATTATCACCTGCCAGATAAGAAGAATATACTCCACGGTGCTTTGGGTCCCTTAGGATGCCTGATCCCATCCTACGAGGAAAAGAGATCGAAGCCACATGTATTTATATTTTACAGGATGCTAAGATGATTAAAGCAGATTCAGCTGAAGCTTCAAGCCAATAGATGCTGATAACTGTGACGTGCCAAGCAGAGTACTGTAGGACTTTCAAAGGAGGTACTAAAAATAAGAGTTTGGGACTTGAAACTCCTTATTCACTGCGGGATATGACCTGTGACTTAATTTTTAAAAAAAGGCAAAGGGGACAGGCTGGCGGAAGCAGCACATGCCTGTAGAGTAGAGGCTACATTTGGAAAATTTGGAGAATTTTCTCAAACCTTCTTCATACATTTACGGGCCTGCCTGAGGTTTCGTAGAGGGCTAAGTCAGAACTGGCCTTGGAGAGCTGTTACGAACACGCAATAAGCAAACAGAACACGGTTGCGTTATGATTCCATCCTCTGAGACTTACTTGCTACACTTACTCCCAATTTCTATTCACTTAAACACTTACTTGAATAGATTATATTCTTTGAACCCAAACAATCCTTGACTGAGACAGTGAGTGCTGAGACCCCTAAGAAGAAACAATTGAAAGATAAACATTAGCACGAGGCTGTGGGAAATATGCTAATTTTCTCTAGAACAACGCTCAGTGGCACGGTATTTATTTGTTCACTGCTAGAAATGGAAGCAGATATTCACGGCTCCAGTGCAGTCTATTAGGAGCAGATGAACCTGTGAAGAAGGCCATTTGTCCTTAGATGCTAAGAAAAAAGGCATAGACACCGTATTAGCTTCCTATTGCTGCCATAATAAGTTATCACAAACTAAGTCACTTAAAACAATATACATTTTCTTTCCTTACAAGTCTGAAGGTAAAAAGTCTGAAATGGGCCTCACTAAGCTAAAATCATGCTGTCAGCGTGGCTGCATTCATTCTGGAACCTTTTCCGGTTTCTAGAGACTTCTGGTATTCCCCGGTTCATGGCCCCTTCCTCCATCTTTAAAATTGGCAGTGAAGCATCTTCCAATTTCCCCCTGACTCACCCGCCTTCCTCTTTCACTTATAAGGACCCTTGAGATTGCATTGGCTCCCCCTGGTTAACCACCCCATCCTTAACTGAATCACATCTGCACAGTCACAGGCTCTAGGGATCAGAACATAGACATCTTGGGGGGAATCATCATTCTGTCCTACCACAGATACTAACTTTACGAGTTAGCTAGTACTACATAACAAATTACCACAAAATACACACATTACCTCCCAGCTTCTAAGAGTCAGCAGAATGAGCATGGCTTAACTTGGTCATCTTTTGCAAGTTCTTCCATGAGACTGCAATTAAAGCATCGCGCAGGGCTGGGGTCTGAGCCGAAACCTCGGTTGGAAAGGCTCCACTTCCCAGCTCACTTCTGTGATTTTGAGCAGGATTAGATTCCTTTTTGGGATGCTGAACCACTGGCCTCAGTTCCTTGCTGCAGTTGGCTAGAGGCCACCCTTAGTTCCTTGCCATGTGGGCCTCCCCAATATGGTGACTTGCTTTCTCAAAACCAGCAAGGGAGAGAGTCTGCTGGCAAGATGGAAATTACGATCTTACATAATCATGGAAGTGATATTCCAACACCTTTGCCTTATTCTATTGGTTAGAAGCAAGTCACAGGTCCTACACATACTAAAAGAGCGGGGAATATGCAGAGCTATGAATAGCAGGAAGCAAGGATTATTGGGGCCCATCTTAAATTCGGTCTGCCACACTAACAAGGAGATTCATAAATGAGGAAACTATAAGTATCTCAAAAGTAGTTTCCACCCACGAATTCAGCTCACACAGATTTTTTTTTTTTTTTTGGTCAAGAACATCAGAAAGAAGCATTACTCAGTATACTGTATTAATTTGAAAACATTTTTCAAAATATATCTTATATTTATGGCACTTTAAGTCTTTGCGTCTATAGTAATTCTCTATAAATTGCCTGAAATATAAACTAGATTGATTTTAATTTTATTGTTTAATGAATAAATGAAGTTATCTGAATTGAAATAAAATATTTCAGTATGTTATTTGTCATCTGGACTGGAGACATACTTTTCTTCTGTTTTCTCTCATCTATAATTTTTTGATTATAACCTGCCACACAAGAAGAATTAACTTCATAATGTTTTGTATCCTTTAGACTTCCTAACACTAAGATTCTAGGAGGCAAAAAAGAAAAAGATCTAAGCTCTTTTAAATCAGCCTCACCAGAAAGCTTAGAATTCAGAATGGAAGACGCCACATTCCATTAGTCAGATAACTTCATTTTCTGAAGGCCTAAAACAGCGAAAGATTTTTAAAAATCCAGTTAGAAGCACATTTAGAGAAGTATTATTTCATAATAAATTCCAGGTAAATTTTCTACTTTTGAGAATAATTTCCAATTGCAGTGCCAATATTTTTTAAGTGGTTGAATTTGTCAAAAACATCATTTGAATCCCTGAATCACAATGCTGAGCCACAGAGGAAAATAACATCTGACAAACCCGAAGCCACTCCTATCAAATTTGCCTTCAATTCCTCTTCATTTCTTTAACAAAAAATCTTCACTTAACCTTTTTTTTTTTTTTTGGATGGAGAGTCCCTGGAAACATGTTTGGGACCCCCAGCATCAGTGGTTGCAGGTCATGCTTTGGTATTGCATCTGTTTTAAATTTCACTGGATGTGATTCTGCTGCAGAAAGCAAAGCGACGCGAGGAAGAAGCTCAGATTTAGGCTTTCGGTATTAAAATCCCTTTCATCGATGAAGCTAAAAGCTCGTGCTGTCTTTTTCTTGAAGCAGCATCGTTTGGCACCTTTCTTTAACTGCCTTTCGCACTTTATATGTGCATGATTTTAATACTGCAATATGTAACCATATCGGCATTTGCTAGTGTATGTTTCCCTTTTAGACCAACCAAATTGATCCCTTGATCAACTCGGAGGTTGATAGGAATTTGACAGAGTTGCAAAGAGCATCGAGATGTCCTCAGAGATTGGGAAGACAAATCAAAACAAAAACGAAACAACTAAAATATATAGGAAGATATTTCACGTTAACATTTGAGCATCTTGTTAAAAAAATAAACAACAGAACAAAAAGAAGTCCAAACGACTACGAGATTTTAAACTTCAAAAGTGAAAGTATCAATCTATGAAGGCTGAAAGGCTACACTTTTAAAAGGCAACACAAAGAGGTTATTTAGGGCTAGCTATGAAAGGATTTTATAAACTGTAAAATGACATTCTAACGTAACTCAAATGCTTGATGTACGGTATTTTTATTTGGAAAGAGGTGGCGAGGCACAGGGAAGGGGTATTTGAACTCTCACTTCTAAGGTAAATACATGCACACATAAGATTCTTTCTTCTTGTACTTCAGAGTTCTTCAAAGAGATTAGAAAAATATTCTTTTCTGCAAGCTAGTGCTTCTCAGCCATTAAACTCTCTGTGGTGGACAGCTACCGTTGAAGGAAATAAGAACAACCAATTAATGGCATTTCTCCAATGACGCTTTGCTCAGAGAGCCTTTCTGCAACCCTAGGAAATTATGAAGCCACTGGGATGCCTTCTATTTTCTCTTCCTATCTGAATCTTGAGATGTAAAAAGAACATTAAGATTTTAAGAACATCAATAACCGGCCGTAACATATTCAGCCCAGTCAATTGCTGCCAAAGCTGGAGGAAATATTGTTTCCCTTCATTTTCAGAAAAGTTGCCATAGGATGATTAGGAATGGAGGTTTAACACTTCATCTAGTTGACCTTTCCAAGACTCTAAATTGAGTTTGTAATTATCCACTGCATCAATGCCTAACAGGTATGGAAGCCATTAGTTGGAGAGAATGGAAATGGCTGGCGAATGACCAAGCATTCAAACAAGGTATACACATGACGGCCAAGTGTGATCTGTCGCAGACTTTAGGAAACACTAACACTCGACCCATTGTCACTGAACCTTGCCTTTACTTTGAAAACTGTCAAGGAGAGGAATAAGATTATTTGTTATTTATGAACATCTCAGTTATGTTCAGGGGATGCTGAGGAAGAAAATGGGCATAATGAAGCCACCATAGTCATCAGGGTAATAAAGACAGAGAGGAGATGCGTCAAAGTTCACTTGTCCAGTAGCACTGACTTGGTTTCTACCAGTTCTACAGCATCTTTCCTGTTACTGTTTTTTTTGCTGAGCCAAAAAGCCCGCCAGTTCGGTAGCCAAAGGGAAAATGAAGAGAATTTAAGGAAGACCTTTATTAAGCAATCTGTTAAAGAGTCTACCCTTAAAAATGGGATGACTGTACTGTTCGTCTTTTCGCATCTGCGATATAGAGGCTCCAAAGATGGCGCCCAATGAACCGTACCTTTTGGTATTAACGCTTTTGTGTCGTCTCCTCCCCCGAGAATCTAGACTACTTCTGTGACTTACTTTTGACAAACAGAATATTGTGAAAGCGGCAGGATATGATTTCTTGGCCTCGGTTAGAAGAATCCTAGGAGTCTTGCAGTGTCCACATGGGTATCTTGGAATCCTCACTCTGAGAAAAGCCAGCACCAGGTAAGAAGTCCAACAACCCTGTGACCACCATGTTGTGAGGAAGTTAGCCATGTGGAAAAGCAGTGTGGAGAGAAGGAGACTTGCCTGGTCAGCCGCAGCTGTGTTAGCTAAATCCAGGCAATGACATAGGAGTGAAGAGGCCATCTTGGATGTCCAGACCAAGCAAGCTGTCATATGGCTCCAGACCCAGCTGTCATTTAACTGCAGCCAGATGAGAGACAGCACTGAGAACCATCTAGATAATCCCAGTCAACCCACAGAATCATGAGATTAGAAATTACTTTATCAAATTATTACATTTGTTGGGTGGCAACAGAAAACTAGAACGTCATCTGTCCGTAAAGACTTGAAGACAATGTTTTTAAAAAATTGGTAATCGAAGAGGGCAAATGGTTTTGAAATTGAACATATCTCCCTTATCAAGGAAGGACAAGTGTCCAATCCAATCACTCCCCAGAATACTATAATAGAGACCCATCTTTTAAACACATCTTTCATGCAAACGTTTGTGGACATGTGGAAAAGGATGTTCGGACTGCTGAAAATGGGGTTAGCGCAATTTTAACATTAATTATTGACTTTTGGAAATTAGGGTGGAGAGGAAAATAACTAATAAACTTTAAGGGAGAGGAAAAAAAAAACTCGATTACACAATTGGCAGTGCATCCTGAGGTATATATTTGACCTTTGCAGAGAAAGGATTAAAAGCACACTGGAATTTTAGGTTTAGAATTAAATAGCTTACATACAATCAATCTCTTGAATATAAACCTAGGGAGAAACCAGATTTCTTGGCAAAGTCTAATTCACATTTTACTGAATGTATTTAAGGCTTACGCTGTGCTTTTCTTTGTGAAGAATATTAGGCTATTACGTCAAAAATCCAAATAAATGATGCCGTGATTATCAAAATTAACATTTTAACGAAATGGTCTCATTTCAAGCCCTTTGTTTTATTGTATTTTTTAAAACTTTGCAGTAAAATTTCAGGTTAGGGATTCTGAATTTAGAAACTGCTGCAAGGAGTTTTATTTGCATATGATATTGGTTTTTGGTTTGACCTCAATTTTTTTGTCCCTTTATTTTTTGCTGAATGAGTGTTGTCTTTGGCCTTTGAACTGCTTACCTTTAACTCGTGGAAGGAACTTGTATTATATTTATAATTCGTAAAGGGCAGAAGGACCTCTTGAGATAAAAATTATTTTATATAGATGTATGATACTAAATAGCTCTCAACTCATTAATTCTTTCAACAAGTATTTATTGAATATCTAGGGGGTGGTAGGCATGTGGGATCCATTAGTGATTCTCAGTGGGGAATAATATTGCCCCACAGAGGGCATTTGGCAATGTCTGGAGACATTTATGGCTGTCACAACAACGGGGGTACTACTGGCATTTAGTGGGTACAGGACAGGTACACTGCTAAGCATCCTACAGCACACAGGATAGTCTCCCCAAAGCAAAAAAATTTCAGCTCAAAATGTCAATGGTGTCAAGGTTGAGAAACCTCAGGCTATCATATCAGATACCCAGCACCCCCCTCAAAAGAAAACCACTCTCTTGACTTGCAACACCATAGAATAGCTTGACCCTATTTGGAACATTATATTAATATAATCACATAGCATAAACTACTTATTTTTATTTCTTCTTTCACTCGGCATTGTGTTTGAGATTCATCCAAACTGTCACGTGTCGTTGTATGAATGTACCACAATTTCTTCATCCATTCTACCACCGATGGATATTCGAGTGATTTTCAATTTAGAGTTAGAAAGAATAGAATTGCTATAAATATTCTTATATATGTCTTTTGGTGACTATATGTATGCATTTGTGTTTAGTATATACTTAGGAGTGGAACTGCTAGGTCATTGGGTATGCATGAGTTCAAGCAGAGATCCTGTTATATTTGGCTATATCATTCCCTCCTGGTCTTGTGACATGTACATCTCTTTAATTCTGCAAACTCTAATAGCCTGCTTTACCTTATTCTTTTACTTCTTAGTGTCTGCCAGCTAATGGAACAAGTTGTAGTCCATCAATGCATACTGTCATCTAAAAACACATTCTTGAGTACATGCGGAGATCAGTACTATTATGACTGAAAGACATCGTGTTGAATAAACAATTGATCTATGTCTCACAAAGGAGAGGTTGGAGAAGAATGTCTGAAAGTTGCTTAGGAAGTAAAATCTGTCAGCTGAGTGAGGACTGCAAGAAGATATGAGTACATAACATTCAACTCGCCTAAACCGAATAGTTCAAACTGTACCAAAATTATTGGGAGCCCCAAAGCCCTGGTGAGCCGTTGGTAATAGTACAAGCTCATCAGGACACATTGGGAAAGGACACATTTAATTGACATCATCTCATTCTTTTCTGGCTGCTTCTACTCGCTTCCACTATGAAAGCAGCCTTCCCGTCATCTTTTTGCCTGTCTGTATCTTCAAGGATGTGCTATTTGAAGAGTTAAATGTAAAAATTTCCAAGAGCATTGCAGTTGGCTCAGAACATCCAAAGAACCCTCTAGACCTCTGGCTATTTCAATTCAAATTCACTCAATAAAATAACATTAAAATCTAGTTTCCCTGTTGCGCTAGCCGCAGTTTAAGTATTAAACGGCCACAAGTAATTAGAGGCTTTCATAATCCATCACTGCAGAATGATTTGTTAGACAATGCTGTTCTAGATGCTCATCTAAAGATACTTCCCCAAGAAACACCAAGACGATCCTCCTCCAAAATTTTAGCACGATCTCTATCTTATTCTAAAGGAGGGGGCAGTCTAGCCAGCTGGATCTGATTTGTGAGAAGGCACACAGAGACAGAAATGACGCTCGAGGACATCACACTGAATAAACCTTGCAGCAGCCCATTCTCTTGGGAAAAAAATTTACTAGTTTATCCCTAAAATTAAGAAATAATATATTTTTTCTAAAATAATATGTTGATTTCTAAAGATTTCAACTAATACTGTTTCAGTATTTCCCAATAGGTTCCCCTGTGCCCGAGTGCACACAAAACTGGAAAAAAATTTGAATGACAGCAACAATGACGAATTAAAAAGTAGATTAATAGCTAATTTGTTCTAAATGATTACCACGTGCCAGACATTGTACCGCATACGTTACTTGTGTTGCTTAATTTCAAGCCTGTCGATATCCCAGTAAAGACGGTACTGTCAGGCCCATTTTGGAGATGAGGAAACTGAGGTTCAGAGAGATCGATTAAATGGCTCCAGTTTACACATTCAGTAAGTGATAGAAACAGAGCACAGACCTGTGCTTTGCTTTGTGACTTCAAAGCCTGTGTCTGTGTTCTTAAGTTGTCCTAGAAATTCAGATATGGGTCTAGAAGCGCAAAACTTAGAAGGTGCCAGAGTGGCCTTGTGGCCACCCTGCTAACACTTCCCAGCATGTGAGCCTTATTAGCGCTTAAAAGGAGCTTCTGTTTCTTGTATATATTTGGGGCAAATCACATCACCCCACTGGGCTTCGCTTTTCTCAACTGGAAGAGGAGGGAGCTTGTACTAAATTAGTGGTTTTCAAACTGTGCTCCATGCAACCCTCCTGAGAGGGTGACACATGCAAGTGGGAAGAGCCCTGGATACCCCTGTGTCTTTTCAACCGGAAACCCTCCACTGCTTTATGTACTGTGACTGTGGTTAGGTTCCTGTTGAAGACGCTGGTGCTAAAAGCAATAGGAAAATTCAGGGGCTAAATGATCGCTACTGGTTCATCAAATTCCAAAAGGCTTCCATCGGCAATTCTAAATTCCATTCTGAATTTCTGTGAAGGTGTCCAGCGTCCGCCTCTCACTTAAACTTCTTTTGTTCAATGAAAAGCGAAGATAACAGTTTTATTGGATTTGTTTGCTTTTCTATTCTTAGCATTTTGAGAATGACAATAATATCGTCTGCTGTTTTCTATTGCAAAACTAGAGCATCTCAGTAACAATCGCAACACCCTAGAAGAGAAAGGTAACACTATTATCTCAATTTTACTGATAAGGAAACAGGCTTGGAGAGGTTACAGCACTTTTAACAAAGTTGCATGGCTAGACGCCTGCCTGACCCTAGACTTTGGGCTTGGCCAATGACTTCCTTTGGCTAACGGAAGAGGTACAGAAGTGACAGTTTACCAGATCAGAGCCTACTCTTTGAGAGGCCCTGTGTGTTCCTGCTTGCCCACTCCTGCTCTGTATCACTATGTGCGTATCATACCCTAGCCTGTGCCCTGGTCCAAAGAGGATGAGAGATCTGTGATATAGACGTGAACCTAATCTGTAGCTCTCAGGCAAGCCCAGACAGATCAGCAAAGCCATCCCAAAGTTTTCAGATGCATGAGTAAGAAACGATTATTTCCAGATACAAAAGGAAAAATATTACATGAATCCACTTACATGAAATGTCTGGAATAGGCAGATCCACAGAGACAGATAGTAAATTAGAGGTTACTAGGGGTGGGGGAAAGGGGATGGGAAGTTTTCTCAATAGATATAGAGTTTCTGTTTGGGGTGGGGGCTGAAAACTTTTGGAAGCAGGTAATGGTAATGGTTATACAACACTGAGTGTAACTAATGCCTTTGAATCGTACATTTAAAAGTGGTTAAAATGGCAAATTTTATGTTTTATATATATAAAACCATAATAATAATAATAAATATATAATTATTAATAATAATAATTATATATATATATATATACACACACACCATAATAATAAAAAAGACATGTTGCTGTGTGAAGCCACTGAGATCTTGTGGTTATTTGTTCTGAAGCAGTAGCTGACCGACACAAGTGCATCTGAGAATAGGGCAGACATCACAGAGAAAGAAGAATGAGAATTCGATGTAACATCCAGTATGAGTAAGAGAAGAAGAGGAGGAAATGTCAGATTCAAGATCTGGTCTGCTGAATGAAATCTCTCCAGGTTAAAAAGAAATTAGGTGGTGGGCAAGGAAGGAACTGATTGTTACGGCAATTAAAAGAGACCATTTGCAAGTGGCTCATGCCATTTCAGGGTCATTCTCATGGGGGCAGTGCTGTCAGGGGGTATGCGAGATGACTAGAGGAATTCAATGAGCCGAAAACATTTTCGAAACATCAAAAAATGCGAAGCCAATACAAAT
>NW_024340697.1:2412604-2426761 GCF_902729225.1 Pteropus medius
TATTTTTCCTTGAAGTCTGCCAAAAAAAAAAAAAAAAGATACTAGTGGGTGGATGAGAACAGGGATTGAGGGAGGAAACGGAGAGAAAATAATTCAAAGAAGCCAGTGATAGAACTTCCTGGCCATTGCATTTGCTTTAATAAATGTATCTACCTAGCCACACGGCTATGTAAGCGGTGGAGTGATTTCTCCCCCCTGCTCTTGTCCAGGAAATATATAGATTTTATGTCAGTTGTGCTAAGAGCATCCTCTCCGTCTCGCTGACATGGCTATTGCCTTCACTCCGATCACTGTGCTCTTTGTTTTTAACAGCCACTGAGAATATTCTCCCCAGGCAACGAACTGTGAGTGCCTGGTCCCCTGGGCAGACACTGATACTCCATGCTCTGGGAGAGTCGGCATGCAAAGGTCAGTTGGTGCAACCACTGTTTTAAACTGAGCATTTCAGAAAGCGAGGCTGATCAGCAGCTTGTTGCTATTTCAGTGAGAGAAGTTAAATTCCTATCTTGGACTCCATGGGTATGTTCGCATTTGTCAGGTGAGATGACAAGGAGAAGCTTATGGCTTTCACGACAACCAACACGTGAATTGTTTGTCAAATTAATTCATTCAATAACCCTATTTGGGGAAAATATCTTTTTTATCAAGAAGTGGAATGCCTCCTGTCTCCTTTCTCTGTGGTCTATTTGGGAGCAATGCGAACCATCTTACTGAGGTATCAGGCTGATCACACCACTTCCGGTTCCGAAATCCTATGCTGATTTCCAACTGGACCTCAGATTTCAGGAAGATACCACATCTTTTTCTTCCGCCAGCAGCTTCCCATTTACCTTCACTTACATGTCAACTTTAAAGACCAATTCATTCCACATATGTCTGACGAGCCCCTACTATGTTTTAAAGACTATGTAAGGATACGCCAGTGGACAAAACAGAAAATAAGCCCTGCCATCTGGGGCTACCACTCTGTGGAATCACATGGGATTCACTCGGGCATTTGGGCAGAGGATGCCCTAGCTGGCTGGGAGTGGGCCTGGGCAGCCACTTCCATCCTCCAGCCATCTGTATTCTCATCCAGAAGATACAGAATCTGGACCAGATCTCAAACTACATGGATGTCTCCCAGAGACCCAAAGCCACTCATCCTTTCAGCTGATGAGCCTCCTGCATTAATCGAGCTGTTTTGTTCAATGTCATTCACCTAAAACTTCCTGCGACCTTTTCTTCAACAACCCCCTTTTTTCAGAATGCTCTCCAGGAATCATTCCAGGAAGCCTTCCCAGGTTATTCCTTCTGCCTCCAGGCCTACCGGTGTCCATGGCAATCTCGCAACAAGCAGAGATGGCTCTGCAGGGGCAGGTGGGGGAAAGACTCTGCCTCTCAAAGAAAAGAGGGAACGACTTGGGAAAAGTGAGAAACAGGCTACTTGGCTACCTGAAGTCACATGGCTTGATGTTTTTTTTTTCACAGCCAGAAGGCTACTGGGCATAAGTTTCATGGCCAGGAAACAGGAGAGGAACCTGAGGCTCAAAGTTTGGGATGTATGGCAGGGCAATGTCTAGTGACTACCAGGTAGCAGAGGAGCTGCAGGTCTAAGTGATCTATTTATTTCACCTACTGCATGCACAAGTGCTAGGGAGAATGTGCAAAGCTCCTTCTACGCCCAATATTTCATTGCACCATGCTGCACTCTTCTATATGCTAGGAACTGTGTGCATGATATACAGGCTGATTTAGAGAGAAGAAGACACTTCTGAGGCCTTCCTCCTGGAAATGCCAGTGTGGGCCATTCTTGTTTCCAGCCACCAGAAGTAAAAAAACTAATCCCTATTTTAACAAAGCAGATCCATTCCTGCTGCAGCAGCAGGCGGGTCCTCCCCACAGAGTCAGTCACAGGCATGACCCTGGCACAGAATCTGGGTGGTGAGTGGCCGGATGAAGTCGGATAAGGTATGAGAGATGCATTGCGCTCTGCCCTGACCCATACATCTTCATAAATGACGATGCCTGCTGTCGTTGTCATTAAAGCATTATTGTTTTATTATTATGAATTCCTGTCCCTGGAGCCCCGAGGGAGGGCATTCTTGAAGATACAGAGGAGAGTCCAGCTCACTGTTGGAGGTGGCTCATTTCACTGCCACGTAAGGAGCTGCTCTCTCCACCGACCATGCATGCTGCACACATTCTGGGAGCTTCTGTCTGAGCTCACCAAAGCGAAAGTTCTGAGAATAACTCCTGCGGGAGCTGATGTGCGGCTCTAGACTGCTCTCAGCCGTGACTTGGAAAGGCCTGGGGGCGTGCTGGTTTTCAAAGCAGGGTTCTAAAGCGGGATCTTGACACCTGCTCAGGTCGGCAGCCTCCCAGGACGGAATTCAGTCTCACAGGTCTGACAGTCACTCTCTCGGGCCTCGTCAAGTCACGGAACACTGTCTCTTGCCTGGGGTGCATGCCCCAACCAGTATGGTCCATGTGAGAGATGATAAAGAAACACTGGCAACCATTCAAGTTCAAGTCGACAGAGCCAGGTCAGCTCCCAGTCACTATCCATCTCTGCCTGCAGCCGGCCTGGGCTGGCCTGCTTGACCCTCATCATTTCTAATCTGTAAAATAACTCTTTCGTTGGGTTTTCAGTAGGTCCAATTTACCTGTGAGAAAATAGGCTCTCTCTAAGAGGTTCAGTGTCTTGTCCAAGGCCACACTGCTCACCTGAGGCTCAGCCAGGAACCCCGCCCAGGCCACGTGCACGAGCGTTCTCTCCCTCTGTTCTCGACAAAGTCATGGTCAGTATTCCAAATGCCCACATCCCAAAGGTTTGCCTTTCTCTGTTGGCTCATTAAAGCCGCCCAACAAAGATACACGCCGTGTTCTCCTTTACTGGCTCCAAGCACATTCCTATATCATTTCTTTTAATCTCCATAATGCCACTGACAGGCAAGTGTCACTTTCTCCATTCAGTAGTTGACTAAACTGTGGTGCAGGGAGGCTGAGCAATTCGTCCACTTCACCTAGCAAGACGGGATGTGACAGCTGTAAGGCAGAGCTACTGCGGATATCTTAGAAACACAAAATGGGAAGAGGACAACTCCGGCTTGTGGGAAATAGGAGAGCACTTGGTGGAGAATCATAGAGAAGGTGGCTTTTGAGCTCGATCTCGATGGCTGGGTAAGAGCTTGCCAAGGAAACGGGTTTCCAAGAGCGCTGAAGTGAAAGCAGTTCTACAGGCAGGAAGGTCTTGGGTCTGGTTAGGGAATAGTGCATTTCCAGGTGTAACTAGGACACAAGATAGGTGGCTGCTCTTGAGAGAGAGAGAGAAGGCTGGGAAGGAAGACTGGGGGCAAGAGCTTAGGAAGACCCCGCTGATGCCAAAAAATTCTGGTGAGGATCACTCTTCAGTGGTAGAGTCATTACAGAAGGAGAGCGTCCTGTCACTAGGTAAGAACCACAGAAATGACCCTGCGCAAAGAAAGCCAAGTGGAGTTACAGGTGAAAACTGAAATGTATGAGTGTGATTGGTATTTTTAGTGGGTATCATACAGCAAGGTAAGCTCTGGAATCC
The DNA here is from genome assembly GCF_902729225.1 of Pteropus medius. NCBI lineage: Eukaryota > Metazoa > Chordata > Mammalia > Chiroptera > Pteropodidae > Pteropus > Pteropus medius. The sequence goes on from NW_024340697.1 coordinate 2,416,161, forward strand.
CTCTTGCTACTATTAGAATTTAGAAGAAACCCATTAATTTTTTCAGAAGGAAGCCAGACACAGTAATAAAAGTTTTCAAAACCAACCAGTCCAATCTGCATCTCATTAATTCATATATTTATTCATTTGTCCATTCATTCGTTCATTTTGTTTTTCATTCCATAAACATTTAGGTACCTGGGACCATTTATTTTTTTCTGTAACAGACCAGATAGGAAATATTTTAGGCTTTGTGGGCCAGTCTCTTGTTACTATTCTACTCTGCAGTCAGAGCACAAAAGCAGCCACTGACAATACGTACATGCCTGGGCCTGGGTATGTCCCAGAACTTGACTTACAAAAACAGGTAATGGGACAGATTCGGCGGCAGGCCACAATTTGCCACCTCCTACTTTAGGAGACCCTCCATCACCCAGTTCCTGTCTCTTTCTCTAGTCTTTTCACGCCGCTTTCTCCTTTGCTGGCCGAGGACAGCCACATCGCCCTTCTTCCTCCTCCCCAAACACTAAACTCTTTCCCTCCCTCCATTTTTTGCCTGGTTGACTTTTCCTATCCTCTTGGTCACAGCTTAAATGTCATCTCCTTCTTGAAAATGTCCCTAAGTCTCCTACTCCTACGCCATCATTCTCCCTTACAGTATCCGGTTCTTTTCTTTTATTGCACTTACCATAATTTATTTGTTTATTTCACCTCTTACTGCCTATCTTCCTCACTAGACCGCACGCTCGATCAGGGAAGAGATCAGGTCTGTGTCGTTCACCACTCCATAACCAGTGTCTACCATTATGCCTAGCACATGGCGGGTGCCTGATAAATATTTATGGAATAAATACATCTCATTTCTCTGAGTCTTTGTTTCCTCGCCTTTACAATGGCAGTAACCAGACTTGCCTGAGAGGATGGCTGTGTTGGTTAAATATTTCAAGCACCCAGGAAAGTGCTGGACTCAGATCATTTTCCTCGCATTTGGTTCTCGTCTGCATAGATATAGTCTAAACGAATAGGATCATTTCTTTAAAAAGCCATCCACTCTTTCAAATGGCAATGAAGTGGTCGGTGATCTATCATCCCAGTCAGAACACGCAGGCTACGTTAGTTGCATATTAATAATCCGATTTAAAGATTAGAAAAGCATGGTTTTCTTTTTAAAGCAGATATTTTTTCTAGCTAAATTAATTCACTCTCAAGTCCTTTTCCTAGAGATAATTGTCAGCGAATGTGGAATGCCGGCTTAGAAACAAACATTAGATTATGTACAGGTGGTCTCTGACATTTGATTTGATGTGTTTTTAGAAAACACGACAGAACTTGAACTTCTTATGTACCTTTGTCTGCCTTAGACATCCTCGGGAATTCTAAGATGTGTTGATGGACGCAGCAGGAAGAAAGCAAGTGCAAGGCGCAGTGAGAGCACCAGAGGCGCTCAGCACACAGGGCAAATGTTGATCTCAGGGACTTCCGCTCACATCATCCAGCGCGAGTACTTGACTGTTCCAAAAAAACCTTCAGGCTACTGAGTAGGTCATTGCCTGAAAGGGAGGGGCATGGTGAGCTAGAAGTCCTTGGGAATATACATTTCCCAGGGGGCAGTCCCTAACCAGTGAGTGTAGCCTGAGGTGGAGGAGGCGTACAAATGCTCCGTCTCTCTGCCTTGGATGGGACAAGCGTTAGGATACCTAGAAGGTATCCAGAACTCTCCTGTGGATTGTGTCGAATATACCCACCTGGGACTGCCTGAGGTGACATCTTTGTTTCGGTCTCCTTTCCTTCCAGGTCCCACCTCCCTACTCTCTTAGTCGTTTTCCTTGGGAACTCTTCCTACTAAGCCACTTGCACATGGATCCTTATCTCACGGTCAGCTTCTGGACTTCGACCTGAGACACCGAACAAGTGCTTAAGGAGGAAAAATCAGTATTCTCTCTATAAATGGTCATTGCTATCATACGTCCTAGCGGTCATAATTTGGGGAAACTTTTTGTGGAAGGGATACATAGACAAATACGGCTTACTTAAAAAGTTTAAATAAATGCCATTCAACAATGTCTGAACTAGAAAGAGTGGGAGAAGAAAACTCATTGCAATTAAATAAGAAACAGACCAGACTAAAAGTAAAATCTCCTATATTAAGGCCATACCAGGAATATTTTTTCTCTATCAAAATGTAATGAAATAACCATCATTAATACAGATCATTCTTTTAAAAGGATGATTGGAAATGTTCTTTTAAAATGAAGAAATGCCAATCTGCATTAGTCTTACATAAAGATTCTTCTGAGCAAAGAGGTAATTACAGCCTGACAGATGACTAAAATAGCCTCGATTCTGTTTCTTTTTCGATCCAGAGGTGGGCAGATACCATCCTAGTGCCTCTCTGAATTATAGCTTATAAAACTTGGAAGAAAAAAATTAGATCTATTGAATCGCAATGTTTAGACTATACAAGCTTAGCAACTATCTTCTCTTTCCCCGTCCTCTCCTCTCTATTCTTTAAACAAATGAAAAGTTTAAGTTTTCTTCTTCAGTGATAATGGTTAGAACCCCTCCTTGTGTTGACAGGGGTGCTGCCCGGTGTCAGTGTAGTCGGCTACAATGGTTCACTGGCTGTGTAACTCTGGGAAAATACTATAGTTCCTTGAGCCTCTATGAGCTCATTTCTAAAGTAAAGAAAATCTTTTCTGTTAGGCTACACTTTTGTGAAGGCGAATGGTATCCTTTACTCATATACATTAAGCATGGAAGAATATATAGCATGAAAATAATACTAGCCTTCAGTGGATCAAATATTTCCCACGCTACTTTATACATAGATAATTTTACTTTGCAGGGAGTCAATTTTTCAAATCTAGGCTTTGTTTGATGTCCACGAATGTAAAAGTCTCAGCGTTTAAAATTCATATAGCGAATTACACATGGTCTGCTATTCGCATAAGGAAAAAAGAGAATGTTTTGTTTTAACAAAATGGCTTTGTCTTCTTTTTCCATAATATATGACTATTTATTTCGTCTTTATTAAAAAAAAAAAGCGGGATTTCGCCTATTTGTTTAGATTTGTCTTCTAGGACTGATAGAGAATTATTCAAATGAAAGCACTACATGACCATAAAAGATATTTAATATTTATAAGTAGTTCTTTGGATTTAAAACTTTTTGATAAGATCAGTAGTCATTAGAGGATTATGCGGAGTTGATAAAATAGTTTTTGAATATCTTTGAGTTCTCCCAAAACACGAGAGAAAGCAACTAGGACAGCAAAACCAAAACCCCATGGACAACATCCCCAGCAAAACTAGGTGGTGACATAGCCCCATAAATACCAAAATTGGAACTGGTGGAGACAAACTGCCCATAGCAACCATGTGGGGGGAAATGGAGGGAAGGGGAAGGGAAAGGGGCTCTGATGGCTTAGAGACCAGAAAGACCCTGCAATTGTCCACAGGTTCTCACAGGAAGTGGGAGAATCTCATCCAGGGAGAGGAAGCTGCAGATCTCCATCATAAGTGAGTGATCGGTGCTGAGGCAGAGTGGTCGGGCACCCGCACATACTTCCCTGGGTAACTGCCACTCGGCTACTAAAAGGGGCGACAGGTAGCATCCATATTGGCTCTATTCTGAGAAGGTGGATGCAGCGCATCTGTCCAAAAATGAGGAAAGTCTATGGAGAACAGAGGTAGGTTGCTGCTTGCCTTACGGGTATTAATATGCATTGCGAGTATAAAGATATTAGTCCAAGTCAAATGTTCAGGGAGAGAGCGAAACGGACAAAGAGGTTACTTAGCTAATTCCAGTAAGGTTCGTAGTAGGAAATCAGGCAGAAATTTTAAAAAGGTAGGTAAGCGGGGGGTGGGGACAGAAAGATTACATAGACATTAGTCTAATGACAACCACTAGGACAAAAATGTACATCTTCCTAATGACAACTTGAGCGTATGTGTGTTTGTGAATGAAAAAATGATACGATGTGGGGATCAGAAGGATATAGAGCTAAGTGAAAAATGCAAAGCAAATAAAAGTGTGTCTAGTTTACTACTGTTTCTAAGAATGGACAGGCATTGGAATGTGCGCTCGTGTTAAACAATGGAAGAACGAGGCAGAAAATAAAATATAAGTGCTACATATGTGGGAGGAAATAGGGAGGAGAGGGACAAAATTTATACTTCTCTGAATATACGGTTTGTAGATTTGACTTGGGAATCATGTAAATATACATAATTTTAAAACGCAGTTAAATACAATCCCGAAAAATTGCTTGTAAAGTGAAATAAAGAACCTGTGAATACAGTCGGTGGCATAGTTATAACTATACATGATTTTTAAACAAAATTCAACAAAAAAGCCATCCCTAACAATTGTAAGTAAAATAAAATAACTGAACTTTTGAATCCAGAGGCCGAATGACACAGAGAGGAACTGTCTCAAGGGAATTTAAAACGGGATTTTGAACATCCTTGTGGGATATGCCATAAAGACAAATAGAACTGCAATAAAAATATTTTAAGATGTGTTTTGTAATCAAGTCATTTGTGTAGTGCTGTTATTCTGAGGCTGGTGTGTGTGTAGTGTGGGATGAAGTTGAGAAATAATGACGGGCTCGCTGAGAATTGGGATTTACAGTTTGAGTAAAAGGAAATAAAGATTTAAGACTACATAAAAGGTTACATAAAAACTTTTTGTCCTATATTCGAATCAGACATATTGGTGTGATCTCATGATGTATTTTATGTTTAAAAAATGTACACAAACGTCTTAGTTCTATCCTTATCGATAAGCACACTAGCATTCCAATGACCAAATACCATTTCCTGCTAGAAGGAAGCATGGCTCCTTAGAGAAAGGATTGATTCCAGATGTGGAGTACCAAACATACAAGCCAAACCTTGAATATCATGTCTTATCAGAAAGTCAGGACACTAACAGAGATTATTAGCGTCACGTCAAGAGGACTCAACAGCCCTCCAGAGTCTGTTCTCACTTCCCAAAGATGAGACAGATTGAGCTGCAACATGAATAATAATATCAATGGATTTAAATCATCGAACATATTTAAATCTATGAGTTCATGATGATATTCAAAAAAATCTGTTTTTTGGGAATGCCAATGAAACAACTCATTGTTTTGGAAACTGGTTTTGAAAAATGGTAAATAAAGGGAGAGAATCAAGTATTTGTCCTGCCTTTCACACGAACTGTTCCTCGGGGTAACCAAATTGTTTCTCTTTGCAAAGGCATCCAGCTAATAACTGAAGAAAAAATGATGGAATTAGAGTATCACCTCTCTGCAATCATTAATGAACTGATAGATATTGGCGAAGATTATCAGTAGTTGCTTACATCACAGAAAGAGACACAATCAGGAATCATGCACCTCTAGAGGATGAAAGTACACAGCACCCTCCTTAAAAGTGGATCAGACTCATATGAAAAACAGGAGGACAGATCATATGACATGACATCCAGAGATGCGGTCAGCAAAATCCAGGCTCTGGGATCCTCTGCAGGGGTCCCCAACCCCTAGGCCAGCTGACTGGTACTGGTCCATGGCCTGTTAGGAACCTGTTCGCACAGCAGGAGGTGAGCGGCAGGCCAGCCAGTGAAGCTTCGTCTGTATTTGCAGCCGCTCCCCAGTGCTGGCATCGCCGCCTCAGCTCCACCTCAGATCATCAGGCATTAGGTTCTCACAGGAGCACCGGTCCCTGGAGTCCAAAAGGTTGGGGACTGCTGCTCTACAGAAAAAATAATTTGTTTCTCTAAATATAAATAAATAGTTCTGGCAGGTAATAAAAAAGAGATGGAATGAGAAACTATAGATTAAAATGATCTTAAAAGATTTAAAGCAAATCACAGTATATGGACTTATATGGATCTTGGTTCATATACGCTGCAACAAGAAATTATTTCATGAAACCATGGAAGATATTTGAATAATGACTCAATATTTAATAATACTCAGAAAATACTGTTAATTTGTAAGGTGTGATAATGCTATGGTGGAATTTTACTTTTTATAAAGAATGTTTATTCCTTAGAGATACATAGTGAATTATTATAGATGAAGTGATGTGATGTCTAAGGTTAGCTTCAATATCATCGAGGGCTGGAGAAGTACCTTGATCAGCTACAACTTGATGACTGCTGAAGCTGGGTGACAGGAACACAGGTTAACTATGCTGTTCTCTACACTAGTGACCTGTTCGAAATCTTCCATGATAAAATGCTTCCAAAACAACCAGCAGCCATGAACGACCGGTTTGTAGTGGCAGCCGTGTCCTTTGGCACGGTTCGACCATTTTTTTTTTAGCAACGATCTGCAGATTTTCTTCACAGAACCAGCTGGCCAGCCAGGGCTGATCCCCTCTCCATCACATGACGTGGACCTGGCCCTGCCTCCCCATTCCCAGCACACTCCATACCCTGGGCCAGTGAAAGCCCTGTCTGGGAAGTCTGGCTGGATTTAGTGAGAAATGGGGATCTTTCACCCACTCAGGTTGTTAAGCTGGTAGCACGCAAACCAAGAACTCTGGTTTAGTCTTAACACTACGTGGACAGAGCTCTTCTGAGAAAGAAGTCGACACGGAACAGCGGGCGAGCTGAGATGGAGGGCGAAGCATTCCAGGTACTGTCCAGGCTGAACGCCCAGCACCTCCTGTGCCTGACAAGCTCTGCCCACTGCTTGTGGAGTCCCACAGTCCAGGAGACTCGCTTTCTTGATTAATAAGCCAGTTTGAACTATGTTTCACTTCTGCCAGAAAGGTTCTTACTAATCGCGAGTATGCCATTTTTAAGACATACTGTATATTGAGGGCCCAGGGGAGGGACTTTCTTCACGGAGAAAAGAAACAAATTACAGGGGAAGGCTACTTTTAAGGGCCTCCCACACGCTGTATTACTTTGTCAAATAATGGAAACTATACTTCACTGTGCTTAGGAAACATAATACATGCAGGAAATTAAAGGGTGAGAAATGTGTGTAAGTGTTTTTTTTTTTCATCTTCACAGTTTTTGAAGCTTTCTCCAAATTTGATATTTTTTTATTATAAACCCCAAGAGAGGTTTCCTTTGTTATCATGTTTGGCTATTCAGTTTTGAAATTACCAAGCTCAAAGTTACCTAGCTACCCTGAAGTGCTCATCAGAAAGAACATTCCAAATGCTATTTCTGGAATTCAGAGAGAGCTGATACCGTTGATTAGGTTCAATGAAGAACAGTCAGTTCTACCTCTAATACCCTTGATTTAACATTAAATATAAATGAAAACGCCCTGGAGTTTTAGAGCGTGTGATGAAAATTCGGCGTTGACATGCCTCTTGTAAAACTCCAAGAAAGCTCGGTGCACAAAGCAATCCCATTTGTTAGACATAGAGATGTAGACTACTTTGTGCATAAAAATATAAATGGACTAGCAGCAAGGAGCTAAAAGGGAGAGAAGGATGTTAAACAACAAGTTCTCATCTGGTGGAAAAATACCGAATCTTGTTTTCTGGGTCCTTTACTGTTTGATCTAGAATCGGTAAGGAACTTTGCCTTGGTTGTTTAAGGTGGAAATATTCAGAATCCCAAAAGGCAAAGATGTTGAAATAAAAGTGAAATCTTATTTGGAATAATAACATATTACAAATGCTTCTGTATGAATGACAAGAGCTACAATTGTTTTTGTACTTTTCTGTCTAAACATATGTACCACATGGAAGAAATGAATCTGTATTTAATCTTTTAAGTTGCTATCTAATGGCCTATTCACTGATTTTTAATGTCTACTACGTGGTGGTATATAATTTGGCACACTTAATAAGGACTGATTTAAAATATGCCGAATACTAATAAGCAAAGGCATTAAAGCAAAAGCGAAATCTTCATTGGACCGAGACTGATTCGACAGACATGTGCTTATGTGTTTGTATGTGGAATCAAAACGAATCTCAGAGTGGACAAATGACACTAAAGAAAGCCCCCATTTTCTTTGCTTCTGCATTTTGTGCACATTAGAAAAAAGACTATGTAGTGTGCACCAAATTTTTACTCCGTAACATTAGTTGTAAGAAATATCCCATTTCTTTATATTTCTAAGTAACATCTGTCTCTATGCTGAACTCTTGCCAGCCCAGTCAGCTGGTGGGAGACACATCCTCAGCCATGTCTTGAGAGAGTCCCTCTCTTTGCCAAGGTCAGGCAAGGTTCCTAGCTCTCACCATTCAGAAAAAATCCTGTGGTGGTTAAGTCACCCCAGCCATTGCAGACTGGCCCACTCAGTGTCTAAAGGTCCCTGAGACATCAAGTGGTGGCATGGTGTAAGAGAAAGTCCACACCACAGACGGACATTGGGTTGACTTCCTGGCTTCATCAAGTGTTGCTCAACTGACCTTGAGCCAATTATGGAACTCACTACTGCAGTATAGAGCCTCCCATGCAGTTAGCACCTGTCTGATCCTGTTTCCTTAACTGTAAGTGAGTCCAATTACCCCCAATCATAGAGATGCGCTAGGATTCGGTCTATGCGGCCCAGAGGGCTTAGTAAGTGATAGGTGCTTCCCTTTTCTTTTTTTTCTTTAGTCAAAATTCAGATCAAGTGCCGCTTCCAGCAGCTTCTGTTTACATGAAAAAAACAAGGTAGCAAGAGTGGCAAGGGAGTACAGAATCTCTGCATCTTGCTTGTTCGACGCATCCTTTTCTGCCTCATCCTACAGATTTATAAGCCAATTCATTTTATAGTCTATTTATAAATAAAATTCACTCTTACCATGTAGCTTATGAACATGGAGGTCTCTACTACCGCACCATCTGGGCTCCCAGCAGGGAGGGGGCGGGGCTTGATAATTGCCACCTCCCTGCCCTCTGCTCAGGTGCCTGTGAACAGGGACAGGCCCTGCCTCATTACCTCCCTCCTCTCTTCTCAACATCTCATGGATATTCTGCCATCTTGGAACATTCCCACCCACTAGGGTATCATTCATCTGCAGGAATTTGAAAACTGCATCCTCTGCATCTACCACTTATAATAGTATGCTCAAGCTGGAAAGGTTTCGTAACAATCATCTCCAGTGGGCCGCAGTGGTATGGGGGCACCGCCAGAATTTAGAGGATGGGGTCACAGATACTAAATGTCCTTCTATACAAGGACAGACCTGTACAGTGAAGAATGGTCTCACATAGAATGTCTAGAGTTCCCCATCCCAACCTTGTGGGGGTGGGGAGGACACCAAAGCTGTTATGTACCCACATTGACAGAGCAGGTAGGGAGATGCCTGGTGTAGACCCATGATCTTCTCTCCCCCCGCCCGATGCAGGTCTCACTATCACTCTCTGCCTCTTAATGACGAGAACGGAGCACAGGGTGATTACATAGCTTGGATGCTGATCCAGTTCGAAAAGGAGGAAGATATTTACCTGCAAGTTCACGTGGAAATGATGTTCATTAGGCATAAATACGGCCCTTAAAACCTCACACAAAAGGGCAATAAACACTGCGTTTTCGTAGAGGAAAGACAGGTTATTGAATTTAATGTCAAACTAGAGGTCATCTTCAGTGTGGGCATAAACGCAGCTCTGGTTTTGCTGCGTATGTGATATGACACTGCATCAATGCATGGCGGCAGGTTAATTCCAGAATGGGAATTTAAGCCATGTACCAAATACCTCACTTACAATCTGTGAGCAGAGTCCACGGTGATGTGAAGAGGTTGAGAACTGTGAAGCCAGTAGAAGTGAGGCAGACAGAGATAATACAGTGAATGATATTGATGGAGTGACGAGGATATTTTGGAACGTATGATGCGTCAAGGCTAAAATCAACACATATGCAAGAGCACGAGACAAACAATGGACCTGCTTCTGACCCAACGGCTGAAAAGGTTATCAGTTCATTTAGATTTGATTAAAAAATCATAAAAATAAATTGTATGTAATCTTTTTACAGGTGGGTAGTGTTCTATTTACTTCTAGGGTTCCTTCTGCAAACATTTCTTTCTTTTCATTCATGCTCAGCACCGCACTAGGCACGAAGGCTAGCATAATGAATAAAATAGGATCTGTGCAGAGATTGGCGACACGCTCTGCAAACCGGCTCCTTCCACTGCCTGGGTGCACAGCTGGACTCCGCTTAGCTTCCGGTACAAATAGATTCATCCCTGTGGCTGCCTTCCTGCCAAACAAAGGGGAGTAGAAGTGCTGTATACCCCTTCGGGGTCTGGCCCAGAAAACCTTCCACGTGCCTTTCCATCCTCTTCCCCTTCTGCAGCTTGACAGGGATAAACTAGAAGCTATGTGCTGAAGATGGCAGAGTTGCAAAAGGGGCAGCATCTGGGTTGGGTCCCTGGATTATGCCCTGACGGAGAGCTGTCCACCACTCAGGAGCGCCCGCTATGGACGTGATGTCATTGACAAGCCCCTACTGTGGGTTTGTTACAGCAGCTGGTGTTATCCTAATCCTGGTTCCTGTCATTAAGAACCATATAGGCTTGTGACAAAGAAAGACAAATTCACAAATAATGAGAACATTGTGTGGTACAGATTATAATAAAGATGTACATATATTTCAGAGGGTCAAGATATGACAGTTATTAACTTTGGGAGGTGATCACGGAGAAATATGGAAAGCATCACAAAAATCT
>NW_024340697.1:2426867-2460812 GCF_902729225.1 Pteropus medius
AAAAAAAAGCCCAGCACCCTCTGCTTCCTTTCTCTTCCTCTATGTCCTGTTATCTTCAGATTGGGTCTCTTTAAAGTTTCATTAGTTTAAGTCAGAGGTGGCCGTCAACAGCCTGTGGGCTAAATTTGGCTCATCCTCTGTTTCTGTAAATAAAGTTTTATTGGAACACAGCCACGCCCATTGGATTACATATTATTTATGGCTACTAAGCACTATAATGGCAGCATTGAGTTGTAACAGAGAGCATACAGCCTGCGAAGACTAAAATATTTACTATATGGTCCTTTGCAGAGAGTTTTCTGACTCTTGATTTATGTCATTCCTCACTTAATCTCAACCTCGGCCGGGTACATGCCAATAGCCCCTGAATCGTTCCACACCCCCTATGACAACACTAAAATCACTCTTCTTCCAGCCACTGCGTTATCACACTGCTGCATACCTATGTGGTCCCCCAAGTCAAGTTCAGTGACAATTACTGCTGGATTCTAGCATCCCTGGGGTGGACCCTGGCTGTCTTTGCAAACCCTGAAACTCAGGGTATTTTTTTTTTTTAATCATTGCTCAGGTTGTTGTCATCCTAAAAGACTAGATTTCTACCTAGGTCCTCACTGGTTTTGACTGAATACCAGGGTTTGTGCTCCAGTTCTCTACTCTGCAACTTTAAGAGCGATAATGACAACATCTGACACCATGACCCAATGGATTACAAGTCACAAAGTGCTCTCATGTGCATTATCTCATTGGATCCTTAGATAAAGGCTAGAAATGCAAATTTCTACCTACATTTAAAGACTAGGAGACTGAGAGCCTGAGATTTAAGCGATTTATTCACAATCATTCAGCTGCGGTGATCATGCTGATGATTACCTTGATGAAGACAACAACAACTCAAACTTATTAAGACCTCATCGCGTGCTCCTACTCTGTTAAGGGCTTTATCCACTATATTTTGTCTAATTCTTACAACTGTATGAGGTAGGTCTTCATTTTATAGGTCAAGAAATGAGGATTATATAAATTTACATCTTCGCCTAAGGTCACACACAGCCAATCCATTGCAGAGATAAGATTTGAATTCATATTTTTCTGATTTCTAGGTCGTGTGTTTTTTTATCGGGGAGCAGGATAATATTTTGAAATATTTACCCATGTTGCCCTCCCACTCCCACACCCCCATTTCTTTGCTCTTATGAGGTCTATTTCTTTGCCCATTTGTTCAAGCAGACCACGTAACACTCGTCACCTCGAGACCGAGTTGTTACAGAAGTAGAGAAATGGCTAGGTTCTAGGAACAAAGAGTAAAAACTACAGGCTAGGAAAGATATTCAATAAATCAAAGTAAAGCTTCGTCCACTCCAGAACGGGGACTTGGCAGGGGATGGGGAGATGGAGTGAATCTTAGGGCAAGCAGAAGAACATTGACTTGTGGATACCTGAGAAAGAACAGGCACGCTCCCCTTTGCAGAAGACTGATCCTTCAGAAAGAATCAGTTGGAAACACCCAAATAGCCTCGTGGGATTAAAGGGCGCAACGACCCGTGCTTTCTTTCCTAGTTAAAACCCTGAGAAGGTGACAAGATCCCAGAAGGAATTAGCCCTAAGATGATCCTACATCCCAGTACAGCTAAGGAAGGGCACGTGCACCCAAGATAACAGAGAAATGGCTAAGGAAGGGCTGACAGTGGTGAACAAGGGATGACACAGTAGCTCCCTGCCTAGGTGAGTGATCAAAGGTGAACCAGATGGGTACGAAGATATCTCAGCGAATTCTAGAGAGATGGATGATGTGGCCTAAGGGCGAATACACATCACCTCACCCAACACTTCTTCTCATTAAACCATTCTCCCTAAATTTAGACTCAGTACTATGGAAAATGGGATGAACTGACCATACGTTAGGAAGGGGATTTGGAATAAAATGTGGATTATTACAGTTCATAGATAAATAATGATACACGTACACATCTGAGTGTGTGGCCTGAGATTCTTGCCCACCACACGCACTGTGTTGTCTGTAAAGGTACACTCTGCCTTTGAGCTCCTGAGTCCCTTCTGGGATCTCTGGGAAATGAGACTTCTACTTTAGTCCTGGGTATGTTCCGATCACAGGCTCAAAAAGACTGTTTTGGAGGGTCTTTTCAGCTACTTATAGAAAAGGCATGAAATAATTTACAAATTTTGTAGTTCTAAAGGTTTAATAGAATATGGCATAAGGCCAATAGTGATCTCCTTCCGTGTTTTTCTTAATACAAATACGACGTTAAGACATTCAGTAGTGTCGACCATGTGAGATCATTGAAAACTTGCCCTAGTTTCAAATTTTTTCTGGTTCTTTAATCTTCAACAGTCATTTTCCATACGTGAGTCGCATAAAAGCATCTACAGTAATGGAGAGATTTAATGAAAGTGGGTCATTAACAAAATCTAAGGGACATTAAAATAATCTGGGTGAAGCCATTTTTCTTATTAATTTCCACCATTATATGTCATTATATCCTTTGTGAACAATGGACTCAAATCCCCTTTTCAATTTTATTCTTATTAGAATGTTTTCCCACACATTACATTTTCTAGAATCACTGACCTCTTTCTCCCCAGGCTCTGTAATTTGCAATTGTCAGAAAACGTGGACACTGCAAGTGTATTAGGTGAGACCACAATTTGTAGTGTCAGCATACCAAGGGGCTGTTCTTTTGTGTGTGTGTTTTTCACTGAAATTGCTTGCTGGTCTTACTATAATAAGGCCTTATTATATCGTACATCATCATGCATATTTTATATGCCGGATGCTCGGTAGATGGTCTTTGCTTTGTTATTTTACTAAGCAGCACCGTTATGCATCTAAGCCCAGCTGAAATTAGACAGGAAGGTGACCTTCTTAATATATTCTTTTGCAGACACAGTAGCCCTGGAACATGATCTGACTTGACTTTCCATCATCATTCTGATGAAAAGGGACTGATGAAAAGACAGACGAGCTGAGATCTAATTTTTAGATGGGTCCCTTCTAAATGGTTTATTTTGCTCTTATTAAACTTGCCAGTCTCCCATCGACTGCGACAAGCAGGTAGTCCTGAGCACTTCCTACCAAGATCAAGGCAACTTACTTTGCAAACCTGGGAGAAGAGAGACAGGCTATTTGTGTATGAGCTAAGAATGAAAATGTCTATGGGGTGTGGATGCTGAAACCCAGGTTCTAGAGCTCAATTGCAGCTCTGCTGTTTTCTGGGCAGATCAAGTAAGGACTTGATGTGCCAGATAGCTCGGTCTGTCCCCTTTGGATCACCACGTCCCAGTAATCTGTATCGGCTTTCTTCTACTCTCACTGTACACCGCCCTCCTTGCCCTGAGCAAGTGCTGAGGTTGAGGAAGGATTTCGACCTCTCTCAGCCTCAATTTCCACTCCGTAATTTGGGTACAACAATCAACTTGCTCGCAGGGTTGTTGTAAGGAATATAGAGATGAGCAGGTTAAGAGCGTTCACCCAGGAGCCAGATTGGGTTTCACTCCACCATTTACTAGCTTTGGGATCTTGGGCACGTGTGCCTCAGTTTCCCCATATTTAAATTAGAGGTAACCATTGAACCCATTCACAATTGTGAGGACTGAATGAGTTAACATACAACAAGTACTGAGGACAGGGCATAATAAGCACCAGGTAAGTATTAGCTGGTCTCGATACTAAGGAATGAAACGGTTTAGCAGAGGGTTAATGTATAATAAGGACTTAATACATGTTAACTCTCATCATCATTATCTGTTGGGATGCCATCAATAATATTCTTTTTTTTTTCTCCTGAAGTGTCCAAAAAGTGACCTTCACAAGTTACACACGAAGCTTTGAACTTGATCGTGGCGGTGAGTGGCTCATGTCATTTGTGGGAATGTATCTGTTTCAGGAAGTCATGAATGCTCCTTCTGAGCATTCTCGTTAGGGTTGTTGGAATAATCTTTCTGGTCTTCAAGTGAAATTTGTACATTGCTTGGCATGAGTTATTTAGTTACTTAGGTAAATGGAATGTCACGAAAATGTAGTGGGTTTGTCCTTTGTGAATTACAGGAACGATTAGTAACTTATCTATTCTTATACCTTATTACAGTTACTTTCTTATCAGAAGAACCCAGCTCCTCCCCAGAAATGCTCTCCAACCCCCAGGGAATTAGTACAGAAGGGCTGATAGATGTGGGCAATCTTCCACAGAGGCAGCCATAGCTAGAGCACTACTCATTCATTAGATTGGCAGGAACAACCAACTTAGGTAATAAGAGAAGACAGTCAGAGGGACAGTTAGCTGCTCTAGTACAAAGGATGGGAGAAGGACTAGTTTCCAGTTCTACCCTTGTGCCTTCTTACTATGGGGTGGGCAGCCCTCAGCTTCCAGTGGCATGATGGAAAGGGGTAAGACTGAGTTGCTCGTATACTTGGCTCTTCAATGTTACTTTTTGATAGAGACAAAGGGTGAGGAAGGGAGCCAGCATATCCAGTCTGCTGCCAGGGCTCTAAAAAGGAAATTAGCAAGGCAAGGAAGGTGGTGGTCAAGGGACATTCTGATATTATACACGTGGATTTTTCTGGGTGGAGGAATAAATCGACGGTATTTATCGGATTCTCAAATGGATCTCCAATCTCCAAAAGATGAGTGCTTCTGGTCTAACACGAGCCAGGACATTTCTGATGCCACCTTGGAGGGGCAACTGAGGAAGGGCAGAAGCAAATTTTGAGGTTGCGGTTCATGACAGCCATCCAGGAAATGGATATTCCTGCATCTGCAGGTTGGAAAGCAAGTGTTCATCAGGAGGGTCTAGGGTTTCCAGGGACAAAGGAGGATCTACTTTACATACCTTCCTCTATGCATAAATCCTGCCACTCAGGATCAATGGCTATCCCTTACCGCCATCACCGCATTCCTTCACACTTCCTCCACTTGCACAGTCATAAATATAGTGCAATTAATTAGAGGTCTCCTCCTCGAGGGCAGGAATCATGTTTCAGGTATTTATACATCCCCAGGGCCCTACAGGACATTTGCTACCTAGTTAATGCTCAACAATTGTTAAATTCCAATAAATTTAATTGGGTTGCCTAGCCTTGGGAGATGCGGCATGATTCATAATGTCTATGAGAAATTATAACCCATAATTTTCTAAAATAAAATTTTGGAGACTGTCTTAAGTTAATTTGTCTAATTGTGAAAAGCCAAGGGAAATTATCCTTGGATACTTCTAAAGAAGAAAGCTCTGGTAATTTGCAAAGGGCATGAACTCTTCAAAGATTTTGTTCCTCAACCACTAGAAAGTATGAGTTAGGGTTAACTTAAGAAACTATGAGATGAACGAAACTTGTCTAATTTCAGTGCATCAATTATAGTTCTTTTTGAAGATCCAGGAAAAAACCCAAATGTGGTTACTATAGCAGTAAATTGGTCTCCAAGAAACTCTTTCATTTTCTCAAGAAAAAAAAAATTCTATAATAGAGCAATCAAATAAGGAAAATAATCCACAAAGAAACACAAATGTATCTAGAAACAAAAAATGATCCATGAGCAAATGCTGAAATGGAAGAAAAAAAAGAACAAAACAAAACTAAAGCACTCAGGCAAGTAAACGGATGCCAATTTTTAAAGAGAGAATTTTATGGTGTTATTAAAATGATGAGTGTTTTTCCAAATTTCCTTGGTGGCTAAGAAAATAGGGTATTTTATTATAATCGAAAGGGAATTTATCTTGTGTAAGATATAGACGTTAACACACATATCGGCCGAGAAGCCCAATAAAAAAGAGATTAATATATAAGAGCTAAATTTCTAGGTTAGTATACATATGGCAGACAGATGACTAAACTGATGGGAAAGCACAGGAAATTTTTCTAATGCATGCACTTTTTCGTTAGTGAGAAATACATTATTATTTCAAAATTCTGGTTTAATGAATTTGAAGGTATTGGTGACAATAAGAACTCCACAACCAGCTGCATTGCAACTCTGTGAACTGCAGTGTCATTGTGCTTAGATTTATTTGCTTAAAATAAAGTCACTTGCCACTTTTATAAAGATAAATTTATTGTCCTGAGATTAAAAGAGTCCATTTTAGGATGACATGCTCGCCACCTCAGTAACATCCAAGGCCTATGTGTTTTTTTTTTTTTTTCACTAGTAAAATTCTTTAAGTCTGAAGATTCCCCCAGTCACTCACTGAACACATTGTCACTGAGCACCCCGCCATGAGCCAGGCATTGGGCTAGGTCATGGAGACACGGCAGGAGGCAATCCAGACAAGTTCTCTTTTCTCATGGAACTTAGAATCCAGGTTACCTGATCTGTAACGAGCTACATTCCAGATTTAGACTGTGACCTATCAGTGATATACTGGCCAATGGACACTCAGACCACATTCTAAAGTGAGGGGCAAACAAGCGGGATCCCCCAGAACTTTCTAGGAGGAGGCGCGATGCGATCAACTACTGCCAGCCACAGGTTCCTCCTGCTCCCAGCTCCTTCCCCAGTCTGCGTGAGAAGGCCAGAAAGGGTGGGAGAGAGAACTGTCACCTGGCTGGAAGGGCTGTGATTGGTGAGAGTTTCCTTCCTCCCCGCTGTGATGTGGTCAAGTGGACATCTTGAAGAGCAGCTGGTCTTGCAGGCGCCTTACACAGGAGACCCTCAGCCAGACCATCCATGTACGTTACCGTGTGGCAGGGTGGCTCCTCAGGGGGCCCTCCCCTCCTGCCACCAAAGAACTCGCATGTAAGTTTCACAGGAGAGCCAGCATGTAGCTACCAGCGACATGAAGGGTGTCGACAGCCAACGCTAGTAGAGGAGCAGCTACCGGTCACCAAGAGAGGGCTCTAACCACAGAGAGCATTGCGAGAAGCCCTCGACTTTCTCTGTCCTATTGCCCCGCTGACCTCCAATCCAGAGGGGCCAGGCCTTGAGAAGGGAAAGAGAGTTTTATGTACCCAGAGTAGTTCGTGGTGTTTAAAAAGCATCCATGTTTTCCAGTCGACCCATTTAAAAACCACAATCTCTTTATCAAGTATGTGAGAATCTTGCAGTAATCACAAGCCCAGTTTGAGAGAAATTCTCTATGTGTATTATCTGAGGTTTTAGTCTAATTTGGCTTAACCAAAAAAAATGCAGTTGGTTACCTTCATAGCTCCTAAAGCTTGGCAAACTTTTTCTGTCAATGGCCAGAGAGTAAATATTGTAGTATTTGTGGGCCACAGGGCTCTGGTGCAAGTATTTGACTCTGCTATTGTCGTGGGAAGCATTCATAGTCAATATGTAAATGACTGGGGATGGCTGTTTTTCAATAAAACTTTAGTTTGAAGTTTGAAGTCTCAAGTTTGAAATTCATATGATTTTCATGTGTCGCAAAATATTCTTCTTTTATTTTTTCCAAGCCTTCAAAAGTGGTAAGAAACCATTCTTGGCTCATGAGCTGTGCAAAACAGGTGGCAGGCTGGATCTGGGCTGCAAGCTGTCATTCGCTACCCTGTTTTAATTGGTTCATTTATTCAACAAATTTTCACTGAGCTCCATTACATATGAAGTCCTAGAGAGACTTTTGTTTACAGAGACGCCATTTTTCTTCCATAATACATTAAAGCAGAAGGGGAAAAAAAATCTTTCTAAACGCCCCCGGAAGGATGGCTAGGAAATGATCACACTTTTAGATAGCTTTTCTCCATCTCTGTCCTGCAGCAGGCAATTCAGTCACAGCAAACCCAAACACAGATATTTTATTTCTTCTGTCATCCTCCAGGCACAGAAATCAATAGGACTAATCACAGAGGCACATGCCTAGGGGAAAACAAAATGACCGCGTGATCTGCCATCGGGCCCAGACATGGCACTCTAGGAGGCCAGCCCATCAGGCTCACAGCCTGCCCTGATGAGTGATGTTCCCGCTGACACCCACACACATCTCCCTCCTGACACAGGATGAATATGACGTGAGCCTTGGTGCCCGCTCCTGTGTAGGAACACCGTTTGAGAACTGGATGCCCTACGAGGACAGGCGCGACTTTGCAGCCAGCTGTGAAGGCCCCGCTGTGTTAGGCCTCAACTAAAGTCGGGGGACCGATAGTCCTGGGACTGAGGGCTTTCCTGGGACGTGGGCCTTTCCATGCTTGGCCACCCTACAAGTGAGTGCCCTCCGTTTCTCTTTCTCCCAAGGATGCAGGAGCAACCGTCGTGTCTCTGTGAAGCAGAAGCTGAACTAGGCTTGAGAAAAAAACTTCCTCTGGAAAACCCCAGAAATACTCTGCCTAATGCCTCCCCCAAAGTAACAGATGTCCTTTTCGTTATGAGAGACCAGACATGATAGATCTCTTCCTCAGTTTAAAGAGTTCTGACCCGTGCATTCTTTCATATAATAGGCACAGCTTCATTTGGAAAACTTCTAGACGGCCTTTTTGCCTTAAATGCGCTGAGTGAGTGTAACTCCAGTAGGCTTCTAAGATTCTTGACCAATATTTTAACATCACAAGAAATATATTTTCTGGACCCCCATTAAGAATATCACACAACAAATGATTTACATCCATGATAAAACTGAACCAAGCAACCAAACACGTTTGAAACTGTCCTAGCGTTGACCCAATTATCCTTTTGCCTGAGTTGATGATTTCAAAACTCAGTTAATGAATCACTCAGTCAAGTATGGAAAAATCAGTGAACTGTATGTTTTTGTAGCTATGGGATTATGTATATAAAATTACTCATCACTTAGACTGAATTCAGGAATTGCATTTGATCTTCTTGATTACGGAATATCAATGTGTTAGTAATTTTGGAAAGAAAATAAAACGCAACCTTTGGATATAGTGACTGAAATAAGAGTCAAAAACAAATTTCAGCTGAAGTACGTGCACCCAGAATGCTAAACGCAGAATCAGCAATTAGGTGTTTTCTGGTTAATGGAGCACACATCTGTATACACCAGCATTTTCAAGGTAAATGTGAGGGCTTGCGTTTCTGTCTTAAGCTGGCCCCCAGGAAGCCCTTCCTTTGCTGGATGAGGCTTCAGAGCTGTGCAGCAGCCTCCTCAGCAGGAAGGAGGACAGGAAATTGAGTGACCCACCTGACCAGGTCGATGACCCGTTCCCTCGGTGCAGCGCTGACGGGCTCATCATTGATCATTACGATCTGATCTCCTGGGATCAGCTTGCCTTCTGAGGGGCCACCTGGACACAAATGAGAGTGAGTGTGATGAGAAGACTATTGCCGATCCATCGACAGCCTCCGCTCCTGATCACAATTCACTGTAAGCAAATGGTGCTATGGGCAAAAAACCAAATCCAGCCCCACCTGGGCATTCTTGACATCTGTGCTTTTTGAGAAAGAACTGGGAGCTCTGGACGAGCCCGAGGCCCAGGCCACACCCTGGCCAACTGGATCAGATCTTGGGAGGCGGGACTCAGGCATTAACATCTCTCTAAAATCTCCCAGGCAAGGTTGAGACTCAGAGGCCTCGTGGCGCTTCTCACACTTTACCGGGCACACACGTCACCCGGGACACCTTGTTGGCCTGCAGACTGATTCAGTAGGTTGGGAGGGTACGGGATGAGATAATGCATTTGTCACAAGCTGCCAGGGGCTGCTTATGCTACCGGTCCACTGGCCAAACTTTGAGTATTACGACTTCTAGAAGATGGTATTCCCCCAACAGGTAGCCGAATCAGCTGTGTTGATGCCCACAGGTGCGAAAGACAATCTGGGCACACCACGGGTGGAACAAAGTTGCATTTACTTAGCCATTATGACTGGGGAGCGTTCAAGGAAATGGGGGTTTGCTCTCAGGAAGTCAGGGTAATTGGATCTGAACATTTTAATAATTCTTGTCTGACAGATGGGAGGAAGGAAGCACAGCTGCAGCTGGGACTGAGAAAGGTGTCACTCCTCTCAGCTGGGAGATGGGCTGTTAGGTCACTTTCATGGGGCAGACGATGCTTAGATGTGTCTGTGGTCACCTGTGATTACAGAGAACGCTTGTTTTGGTCCTGATCCATCACAGTCAGTGGGAGGCCTTGTCTGATGCTCATGTCGAGTGAAACTGTTCACAGTCAACAGGAGAACACCCAGGCCCGGCTGTGAGCGCCTGCCAGCTCCTGGTGTCAGGGGCTGCTTTTCTCTCTTTCAGTTGTTCTTCCAAGGAGGAGGTAGGGAACTACTATTTGCTGGGCTTTATTACGCACCAGGCAATGGGTTAAATTCTCTGCCTACTAACGTCCCTGAATGCTATAATCCCTTCCGTGTAATGAGATAACTGAAGCTCACACGGGTTAAAGAATTGGCTGCAAGTGTAGGACTGAGTCTCAGCTTAAGACTTGATTCTTCCAAGTTAAGGGTGGCCGATATCTCTTTTGAACTCGCATCTATAGCTCAAAAGCTGGTCGCTGTCAGGTCTCTTGACACATAAAGTTAACGCCACAGTTGCATGAAGCACACATCTACATGAAATAAAACCTATAAACAAATAACTTTAATTACCTGGAACATCCTCACGTTTAATGTATTTTCTTTTCAAATAAGGACATGGTGCTATAATTTTAACTTTATTTCCAGAGGTCTGTCAGTGGGTAACGGGAGCAGCTGACACATTAGGCTTCAAATATTGTCACTATTACTTTATTTAGTAATTGAAATGAACACTTCATACCCAGAACATGGAACTCGAAGTCATTCAGTTGTTCTCAACCCACCCAGACACTTCGCATATGTGTCACTCAAGCAAATCATCCTCGAACAAAAACTTATCTTCTTTCTGGGGAGTAAGAAAAGTGGGGGGAACCTTAACATGTTCCCATATCAATGACAGGAGATGTTCATTTCAAGCTGTGGGAACTAAGTGTCAGTGTTTGCACACATAAGGAATTCTGAAAATCCTTTGGGAGACTTTTTATAACTATTGGATAATGTTCAAGCAATCACTCCAATTCAGTCAAACAAACGGTTAGAAATCAAATGCTGGTCAAATACGGAACATTTTTCAAAATAATTATTTGGATGATGGATGTTAACTACTCTGATGAGAAAAGCACTTGCTTGTTAACAGGACATATTCATATTTGAGACCTATTTTTTTCATCAAATGAAAATATTCATGTTTAATCAAGAGATTTGAATCAAAAATTCTAGAGAGAGCAACATATAGTTCCTTCCAAAGTATGAGGCAGAGGCACATATCAGAGAATCATCTCGTGCCCTTTCGTCTAAAGCCTGGGTTGTCTAGCATAGAAAATCTGGTCATGCTGCTGAAATCACTCGGAACGTCAGTAGAGTCATTTTTATGATAGACGCTGTTTATTTGAGCAGAATTTTCACTCCTAAAAATGACTGGAAACAGTAATCTTTGACCTCTGTTTTCTCTTTTTCCTACTCTTCTCAAAATTGTCTAACACTACGTTTTAGCATCTGAAGCTAAAGAGCGTTGAGGGCAAGGAAGGGAAGAGGTTGAAAGAACGGGGAGGCGATCCAGGAGATTGAAAAATAAGACTTGAAATCTCTAGTCAACTCCCAGGAGGACACCTCCTTGAAAGAATCTCATAACCAGAGATGTCAAAATGTCGCACTAGTACAAAAGAGCGTGCCAAATGTGATCCCATTTAGAAAAAAATATGGGTATACATATACGTATGATACTACACGTGTCTGTACAATATTATGTGTATGTACACATGGAATCACCTACTATATTCATGCTCTCTGTGTATACATTAATAATGCTTAATTCTGAGCGGTAGGTGCTCAAGTGATTTGGTTTTTTGTTTTCTCTTTCTCCTCTATATTATCTACCGCATTGTATTTTTCATGAAGCGTACGTATTATTTTAATAAAAAGCGACAAATCTCTTTTGTTTTGAGGATAAAATTCTCAACGGCATCAAGCTCAACAACTCTACACAGAGAACTAAAATATGATCTATAGCTAATGAAATCAAAAGCTCAGCAGGCAGAGTAAGAAGTTGTGTTGGCGAGGCCACGGTAGGAGAAAAAAGGAAACAGATTCTTGTCTGCACGAGTTGAAAGGGTTTGACTATAGCTGTGGTGCTCACCCTGGGGCATATTATATCAAAATAACAAAAAACTGAAAAATTAAATCAACTTCAAAAAATCTGTATTAGCTCACTTAGTTGGCTTTCATTGCTCTTAACTGACAAACTCAGCTGCCCAAATACTTTAGGGTTTAATAAGAATAAACATCACAGAATAAGTATGTTCAACGTATTTCGTTCGCTCCCTCGCCCTATAAGGTAGATACTACTATGATCTTCATTATCCACATAATGTAGAGAAGTTACATCAAACTGAAATGCTAGAGCGTTAACACGGAAGCTAAAAAATCTAATAAGGAGCAGAGACAGGATTCAAATCCATCAAACCCAGGCGATCTGATGCCAGAGTCTGTGTTCTTTACTACTGAACTCTGCTACTCATTTGCGAAATCCCAGAGAGAAACAGCACAGAAGATGGCTTCGTTTGGTCCGAAGATAAATCCAATATAAGTCCATTAAAAGAAGTACATAAATATGTATAAGAAATGAATAATTAAAAGAACATTGTCCCGGAAAAGGCAAAGGCAGCCCACTGCAGGCAACTGGATCATAGCGCATTACATTCAACTGTGGAACATCTGTACACTCTAACGAGCATGACTGCGACACAGTACGTTAACTATCTGATCGTACTGTAGAATTTAAGGGATTTAACACGCACTGTATCAGTCAACGTTTATTGTGTATGATAAACCACCCCAAAACTCAGTAGGGTATCCAATAATCATTTCTTCTCATGCTTATGGGTCTTTAGATTGATCCAGGCCAGGCTCGGCTGGGCAGTTCTGCGTCACACTGCAGATCAGGCTGTACTAAGATCTAGGCTGTAGGCTGGCTGTCCTAAGTGTTCATTTGGGGGCTCAGGCTGTAGGGGTAGCAACCACTTGAGGGAAATTCTCACGGCCACGGCAGAAATCCAAGAAATAAGTTCAAATGCATAAGCATATTGCAAGCTTTAGCTTATGTCACCTTTGCTGATATGCCATTGGCCAAAATCAGTCCCTGGTCCAGCCTAAGAGCAGTGGGATGAGGAAATACCTTCTGCCTCTAGTGGGATGGGAAGGGAGAGCATCTTTGTACAATAATCCAACCACGCCAATGACTAAATCCTACGATAACTTAAATACCACTGCCTGCTTTTTGATTACTAAGGAGACCATCATGAGCTTACTAAATACAGTACAGTGCCTGCCTCTTATTATTTCCATTCATACATTAAGAAATGGGCCATTTCCATGGTTACAAATGATGGATCAGTGTTTTTCTAAGTCAAAGGAGATATTGGATTTGGTAGTCTAAACCTAGTTTGCAGAGCCATTTTGTCCCTCCAGTGGTCCGACTCCATCTAGGTGTTAGGAAAACTCAACTAGCCTCCGCAGCCTGCAGGGGAACAGTATGAAACTTATGAAACTGAACAGTAGTCATTGTGGCAGGGTGTGACGGGTGGTCCCAGGAGACCGAGGAGCAGGATTGGGTGCTTACCTGGTGTGACAGAGCGAACGACCACTGGCTTTTCACTCCCTGCCACGAAGCCGAATCCCAGGACAGGGTCCCGCCGCATCTCCACTTTCCGCGGGGCAGGAGGGATGATTTGGCAGCTCTCTAACCGAGGGTCGTCAAATGGGATCGCCTGTGTCATGGGGCTGTGAGAGGAGCACACACAAGAGAAAAGGGGCATCAATGTGAGTTGGGCCATCACCTAGTAATCACATTCTCTCCAGCTTCAAAACCTTCTCTGTTTGGTGGAAAGTGGGAAAAGTGTCGGGAGACCCATAGTCATGCTTCTTGGGTGGCCTTCTTGGTTCTGGAAAAACAAGGGCCCATGTCCGCTTTAGGTCTTTGAACTGACTGTTCCCCTAAACAGAAATCTTTGTCCTGCAGACACCTGTATGGCTTGCCCTCACATCTCCCAAGTCTGCTCAATTGTGACCTCCTTGGACTATCCTCGTCACATACTTTAAGAACGCAACCCTACTCCCCCCAACCAGATGCCTTTTACCCTCTTCTACCTTTTTTTTTTCCCCCATAGCACTAATCACTTGCTAACATGCTGTGGAATAGACTCATTTTTATGCTTGTTTTTACTGTTTTGCTCTCCACATTAGAATGTAAGCTTCACGAGGGCAAGGAGCTTTGTTTTGTTGACTGATCTGTTCCAGGTGTCTAGAACAGTGCCTGGCACAAAGTGGATTTTAAATAATGAAATTTAAAAGTAAAAGAAAAGGTATTTCTTTGTGGAAAACTGTCAAATTATAACTGATATGCTGAGAAAGAACCTCAAAGAGTTATGGACATTGGGTAGGTAACGTGCATGGCTTCTGGCTCCAGGGAAATTGAAGTGACGGGGATCATTTTGGTGGTAGTAGGTTATCTTGGTGTCGAATACATTCTTCCTTTCCAAAGAAGTTGAAAAATTAAACTTTGCCATTTCTTTTCTGGAGAAATTTTCAAGTGATTTAAATGAATCTTTTTGTTAACACCTAAACTTCAGAAATCTTTATCAATAATGTAAACTTGAAATGCTTTTAGCTTTTGACAAATTTTTAAATAAATGCTTCCACAAATGTCTTTTTGAGCCATGAAACAATCTTGAGAATGAGGGAGCAGAGAAGGTATTATTTTCTTCATTTCCCAGTAAGGAAACTAAGATCGAAATAGTAGCTTCTTGTCACTCAGGGCCCATGGCTGGTGTGCCAACGCGTCAGATCAAAAACCAACTCCGGTGACAGTTAATGAAGTCTTCACTTGTGCACATTAGCCAAGGCAGACTCCTTCGGAGGGAAGAGTTATTAGTATGGACTCTAGAAATCTCCTTAAAGTAATGTAAGCCAAGATTATTTCGACGACATAGACTTAATGCAATTTTCTCTCTCTCTAATCTTCTTCAATAAGTAAAACCAGATCATTTTTAAATACCTTGAAAGATGCTACTCTATGTGCCATCTGGACAACATATTGTTCAAATGTAATGAAGAAAAGCAGAGAAGGAGGAATCCTGTTGTCCTTCTGTGTAATTAATAAGAGCTAAGAAAAATCAATGAAAACCCTCCAGGATCCGTCCTTTAGGTATATATCATTGACTAGGAAAATAAAGTTTGAAATCCCTTCCAAACAGAAAGGAAATGTCTTTTCGATTGAGCAGCTTGTGATCTGGAACGTTAGGGCAAAGAGAAGTGTTAGTTGACAGCTAACATGTTGTGCTGACACTCATCTGTTATCTTATTTCATGTTCAGAACCCCCCTACGATGGAGCCAGGTGAGCTCACCCAACTCCTCTCTTTGCAAACGTCGAGAGGAAGAATAACTGAGCCAAGGTGTGAGCCAGCTACTATTCACACCAGGTCTTCTGATTCCAGGTATCACGCGCTCGACCAGTTATGTAATTGGCAAGGACAGTGCAAAGAAACCGCGGGGCCCTTCATTCAAACATGATTAAGAACCTCAAGATGGTGGAACGTGAAACCCAGCCTAGGGCCGTGCGTGACTACATGGGTCGCATGCCCGTGAAGCTGGCCCTGGTCGTGTGCTATCCCCAATGTCCCACCACCACTCTAGAACTAGCGAGGCTCAGAGAAGCGGAGAACTGGGCTCAGAGCGAGGGGTCTGTCTGATGGGGACTGCAGGTGTTCCTGTGAACCTAGAGATTACATATGGCTACCAAGGTGGCGCATGCGCCTGGCATGAAGGGAGGTGGGCAGACCCCAGTAAGCAGAGGGTCACATGCAGAGGCCTGGCAGACCAGAATCCAACCCTGATTAAAGCAGCAAAACCGATGCAGAGTGAACCCCAGTGTCTAGAGCAGGAGCCTCGGATGGGGCCCTGGGCAGGAAGGGCCTAAGATGCGGAGCAGGTACGGAAGTCAAGGCCAGGAACCAGGACACCGGGAGGCCGTCTGATGTTCTTACAGCAGGCCCCACTGGGCGGGAACCTGACACCCTGACATTGATCCCTCACAGGCCTGAAACAGGCATGGCTACGAGTGCCTGGGGGAGAATGGGGCCACTCGAGGTGGGGGTGGACAATGTTCTGTTCTCTTGTACCCCTCTGTAACACAGCTCCAGCTCAGAGCGTGCAGTTCTTGAGCTCCCTTTGGAAATGAGTGTCCCCTCTTATCCCCAGATGGAACAAAGGAGAAAAGGGAGGGGAAATCCATGGTTTTAGATTCGGGCCCTGAGCTCTGAGTTTGCACCACAATCCACAGAAGACATGTTCGAAATAAGGAAAGTCATAGAAGTGAAGTAACTCGCTAATGGTCACCTGTGTTTCACAACAGAGACTTGAACCCTGGCTGGTAGAATTCTCAATTCCAAGTGCAGAGAGCGACTGGGGAAGACCTGCTGCTGCCAGGTCTCTGAAAAGCTTCCAGCAGTGGTTCCCAAGCTTTCCTACACTTCAGAACCACTCAGGAAGCATGACTAAGTTCTAATACCCAGACCTATGACAACGGAGTATCTGGGGGTGGGAGCCAGGGTCAAGTTTTAAAAAGATTCCCCAGGTGATTCCAAAGTGTGGCAAGGTTTGGAGGCCATTCACCTGCCCGGGGAAGGGTGGGTGCTGGCCCGCCTTCCCAATAAAGAAAAGGGGACACAGTAGATATCCCAAAGGTCGCCTCTAGCATCCATTGTAAATGCAAGTTAAACTCCTGAAATCTTCCGGAGCTTGATTATCCTCTTCCTACTACATGATAAAGTAATAGTCTCAACTTTTTATTCATTGCCCACTTAATAACTATTATATTATTATTTTATTAATACCTGGTATTTATTAAACACTAATTTCATGCTAAGCATTTTCCGAAATGCTTTCCATATGTTAGTTTATTTACTTCTCCGAAACAACTCCACAATACATTAATCAACAAATGTTTATCGAACGCCCACTGACTTCTCAGTTCTGGGGACATGATGGGAACAAAAGCAGAATAATAAAAATACAATGTTTACTCTAGTGTTCAGAGACAGAATAAACTAATAAATTAGTAAAATTTATGGCATATCAGGTCATTAGAAGCGCTAAGGAGAAAATTACTATGGGGAAGGAGGATAGAGAGCTGGTGGGTGGGGGTGCTGCAGTGTGATATCAGGGGTCCCGGAAATGCCTGCGGGAGGAGCATTTCCAACAGAGGGACCATCCAGTGCTAAGGTCCTGGTGAGAGCATGCCTAAGAGACAGCCCGGAGGCCAGTCAGTGGTGGGGGAGGCTGGAGGTGGTGAGGTGAGTGGCAGACAAGTGTTGGGAGGGGGCGTCTTCCTTCACACACAGGGTGTTTCCGGTGAGGATCGACCTACGAGCACCTTGTCTAATGCAAGTCCTGATGTATCCAAATGGCATGAGGCATTTTTCTCTCCAAGGAGCTAACACCTTCTGGTTTGCACAAGAAACACACAAATGCCCAGGTATAGGGTGAACCTGAGAACCGAGATGGTCGTTCGGAGCGACACTTTGGAGCCAGACTCCTGGGATTTGAATTTTGGCCCCATCACTTCCCAGCAGTGTGACCTGTACGAATGACTTCATCACTCTGTGCCTCAGTTTCCTCATCTGGAAAACGGTGAAAATAAGAGTAATGATCTCATAAGACAGTTGTGAAAATTAGATGAATGAGTAAACATAAAGTATTTAGCAAAATGTCCGGCACATATGAAGCACTCGAAAAGCAAGAGCTGTTCTTTTCATCGATTTGGGTCACTGAATGAATAAAAAGGAATAGGTTTCAGACATAATGAACTCATTTAACTTGAAAATATGAAAACAAACTCAATAAAGTTTCAAATACCTATAGCCCAACGCTCAGTGAAATGCCTCAGAAATCCTAGGGAAACTCTGAGGCCTTCGATTTGAAAAATCATATCAAAATCAAGGACACGGTAAACACAGATTTAAATTGATATACAGGAGGCAATATGTATAAGAATACAGAAGAATAAAAGAAGAATAAAATCCAGGTTCTCCAGCAACCGAATCGCTGTTGGTAAGACTTCCTTGACCATGTTCCTGGACCACTAAGTGAACACGGAGCCCAGGGCTGGAAAGAAGGCCGGGTCATGGGGAAAGTAAGCACTCATTACGTTGAAAGGGTGGGACACAGGAGCAGGCCCTTTCATCTCAGACACTGCCATCCTGTGTGTCAACAGAGAATCTGACAGTTTGTTCCTCTTATTTCATTGTCGTTTCCCCATCCAAATAAGGTTTAAAATACAACAAATGCGTATTTTTGTGGTCGCTGCTTGTGCTAGCATGTGTTTGCTGTTTATGTTTTCATTCTTTTGGATTGGCTTGCACTGAGGATAACCTTCTGATGGTATTATTTTCTTGCTCAACAGGTGATATTTTCAGAATAAATTATCTAAAAATAATCAACCGCTGTCTTTTTTCCAGCAGGAATGAATCTACAAGAAAACGTTCCCCCATGAAATATCATTTTGTTCTTTGTATTAAGGCTAGCACTTTTTGGCTCTCTCCTTGCAATATTTTTTTAGAAAGATGCTTGAGTCCTTTTATAATGAGCTGAAAAAGCAGCGTTTTTTTTATCTGCTGAACATGCTTCAGTGAATTCTGATGCTGAGACTGGAAGACTACAACTGATGAGCTACATAAACCTCTGGCCCCAGCTCCCAACCTTCTCCAACACACACACAGATAGGCCAGGAATCTATGATCTGAAAACACAGACTATATTAATTATGGTGGAAGCTGTGTCCAGAGATCGAATGAGCAATTTTCCCATTTCTGACAGATTCGTTTCAGAGGAAATGACGGTAATCCTGCTGCCTAACTCCCCATGACGGCAGGCAAGCGCTCTCCTTTAACCTTGGAGCCTCTCTTCCTCAGCAGAAATAAAAGACAGATACATCCAATGTATCGCACAGAATTACTTTGACTTACTATGAAGCACCCTGTAAGAAAACCTCAAATCATTCTAGTTTCCCGTGTACTCGTTGAAGCCAGCGAGGTCCTGTTTTGGATATGTGCTGTGTAGGAAAATTCTGGAAGGAAGAATCAAATTTAGAAGCTATTACCTTTGCTGTGGAGTTAAGGAATCTAGAAAGATGGTGGCAGGTGGGACACCAGGGTACTTAGGAGTGGAAGGAAAAAAAGTATAAGTGAATCTATACTCCTGAGTACCTGGATGCTGCTTGAGAGGGTCACCGTTGGTGTCACCTTTCATGGAATGCCAGCTGTGACTACATGAGAACATTAAGCATAGATATATTATATTCCCACCTTGGTAGCACTGGTCTGGAGGGTAGACTGAATTATTCTTCATTTGCTTCCTAGGATGTAGCTCACCACTGGATACCACGTTAATTTTCAGTGCCTCCTCACTGCCCACAGTACATATTTCTTCCTCCTTCACTCCACTCACATCTCACCACCCAAAGCATGGTGGAGCCCAGATGTGAGAAGTGAAAACACTTGTGTAGTTGGCCATGAGCTCATGCTTCTCTGTCATCACCATGAGAAGACCTCAAGGTAGCTGCTGTCCCTTCAGGATGGACAAAGGTGGAACAACCAGAACCGGCACCTCAGTGAGAAGCCCAGGGGAGCAGAGCTGCCCAGCCCCCGAGCCTTGACCGGCCAGCTGAATGAGGAATAAGAAATAATGATTGTTTTACAGCACTGACTTTGGGGATTGTTGGTTATGCACCAAAAGCTCACTCATCCAATCTGTAAATAGTGCTTTTAATATTATTTTAAAACCTTGATATTCCACATCCCAAAAGGATTCTCTCTCCACCAACCTTATTCCCCACACCATTCGTGATTAAATATGTTACACTGGACAAATACCACAGATGCTTCCAAAGGAAACTCCTGCCCTCATTGTTCCTGTTGACATGGCAGCTACAGGGTCCCCCATAGTCTATTCTTCACTGGACTTGGGCAGTGGTGGCTCCCAACTCAAGGGTCAACAGTTCATTAGCCCTATTGTGGCCTGTGAGGAAGCCTAATAAGAAAAGCTCCGAGCAAAACTGCTAAGCTACGCAAAGCAGAGTTCCCCAGGACAAGAATGTAAGTAGGAAGGAAAAAGAAAGAAGCCTGTATTGTTACAGTTGACAGGTTACCACTGAGAGAGGTCGGAAGGTAGGTTAGACCCCATGATAGGTTTCCAGCAGGTCAAAATTATGATGGTATATGTGGCAAAATAACGTACGGAACAAATTTTTTCTTGGTTCTAAGTTTTTTCCTCCCTCAGGTCTAATAAGGTGAGCAAGTCTCTTGTAGTCCTTTGCCTTAGGGAGATGTATTTACTAGGGCCAAAGCAAAAGCTGACTACAAGAAACCCTCTTTCCAGAGATTTGTTTTTCTGAAAGTCTGAGCAACGTGGCTGAAGAGGCAAAGGCAGGACCTCGTGGAGGTGGCAGAAACTTCAGGAGGGAGAGCTTGGTGGTATGCCTAGCAGGGAGCCAAGACCCACACACAGGCTGAGCCTAGAGAAATGGCAGAATCGGTGAACTTCAGGGGACCACGCAAGCTTGGACTAGGGCATCTTACAGGATTAGGTAACATGAACTGAAGGCCACAAAGGCTGCTTGGATTTCTGTTCTGAAGAGATTCTCAGGCCTTTTGAATATTCGATATAATTATATTTGCACTGCCAACCAGCAGGAATATAACACGATGATACACACGAGTTTAGGGATAAAATTTATACGTGCCATGTGAGAAAACAGAAACTATAGGTAAACAGAACCTTTGAGGGAAAGGAGAAAGCATAGTTGGAAGAGATGTGATGAAATTTGGAGAGAACCCACATGGTGGAGTGACGTCATGCTAGGAGAGCCTAGACTCCTGCCAATAAGGACCCTAAAGCTTCTCGCATCTGGAACTACCTCCCAGTCCTGCTTCCCAAGAGGCTGGGAGCTCGGCCACTGCATTTCCATTCTCATCTGTCCACGGGACTCAATCTCTCTAATATAGGAATTTTTATACGCAGCCCCTACTTTTTTTTTTTTTTTTTGGCAAATCTGGTAAGCCTCAGTCTTTTGGACTCAAAAGAGCCTAACCGAATCCTGCCACAGGAGATGAGTTAAATTTAATATAAACATTAAGAACTGCACATAATGTGTTTTCAGCTCACAAAACTAGTGAGACTCATGCTTTTTGCCTTCACGGATAGGCATATTGTGGGTTCAGAAGAACATAACCTTCAGGAATCAATTCCACAGGCCATCGTCAGTCAATTCCCAAAAACACATCAGGAGCATTTAAAGATCTAGAATTGTTTAGTTGAGCTTGGAAACTTACATAGCACTTGAAAAGCCAAGAGAATCCAGAAAGCTTAAGCTTACAAATCATAAAATGTTTAGAGGAATCTTGTTGGAGAATTCTAGGAGGGTTTGAAACAAATGAAGCTGCTCCTTAATGGGTAGACTAAAAATGAAGATTTCAGTTCCCTTCAAATTAATTTACAGATTTTATGCCATCCAATAGAGAGATCGCCACAGTCCTTTTTAAAGAATTCGATAAAAAGAATTCTAAGTTTTATATGATAATATCAAAGAACATTCTGCACAAGAAAAACGCTCTGATTGTCTAGCTGTATGAGACACCAGAACCTATTATAAAATAACATTTAGGATGCTGAGATAATAGCACAAATATACAAAAGTATAAAACGATGGAACAGCTTTGACTAGAACAAAACAAGGGTTCTAGGGTAAATAGAGAGACGCCCACTCACTTGAAGGAATTCCATGCAAGCAATGGCTCCAAAGAAACGGAAGTGCTTTAGCGTGTCAACAATGTGATTCCTTTGGGAACAAAACCAGGACAGTGCAGTAGAGTGGCTATGAAAATCTTTTGTCCTACACAGGGGTTATTGACTACCTGGTGACAATGAAGTCAAACATTTTTAGAGTAAAGGAGATATTATATTAATAAATGAGAAAGTATCTTATAAAAGAAATTTGGATTGTGGCAAGAATGTAGAGAAACAGATGTTTGGAAACGAGCGTAGCACTGTGTTGGTTGTATTGAAAATTACGCAAACATGTATCTATAAAAACAGCAGCCTTTGAAAACTTGGAAATGAATTTTTCTAATATGTTTAAAAATTGGCCGAATGAAGAATTTCAGTGGATTGTGAACTCATTTGTTAAATATAGAAAAATACAACATTTTCCATTTGGTTGGTGAGAACAGTTGAGGGACATCAAGGAAGACAGAAACTTTCCAGCTGAATGTCAACAAAATTGCTTGCGTAGATGGGATTGAAAAATAGTATTTCATGATCTGATGAGCAAGCTGGCAAAACACTCTGTCCATTTACCTTTTCATATGTGTCTGTGGTTCTTTTTTTTCGCCAATGACAATGATTAAAACCAAGTAAAGAAATAAGCTGAATTTGCAACCAGACCTTCAAATTTTTATTCAATGAAATGGGAAACCAAGATGCCCGAAAATAAATAAGCATCCTCAATCGCTTTGCTGTCATTTAAAATATTACATAATTGTTAATGCGGCAGTGATAGCAAAATGTTTACAAGTGATCACAATGTGTATTTCATCTTATTTTAACATCTCATTATAACATCTTTCTTATATATGCCTATACTCTCCATAATATATTCTTTACAGTAGTAGCTATATTTAAATTATAAATAAATTAATATACACCAGGGGTACGTGTTCAAAAGCCTTTACTGATAGGAGTACAAAAGCAAACAACAGGCAGATCTCTGTTCTGTATGATCCAGGGCGTCCCTGACTTAACGGTGTGAGCCCAAACAGGATGAACACATCATTGATATTACACAGCTCACCACGGCTCTTCAAAAGGCCAGCTCTCACTTTCAGGAATATTCAGTGGCATTTTTAGAAACCTGAAAATGAAGTTCGTGTCAGGGCCCAGGGCAGGCTGCCCGAAGATATTCCACAATGGCATATTGATTATTTTGAATTAAAGTTACTTAAGAAACTGCCTGTGCAAGAAGAAGACCCTGACCTCTCTGTCCCCCTAAAGGCAGGAAATAAATCTCCCATGTGACTTATGCCCCGCCTACTCCTGAGGCTGAGACAATCTTATTTAAAAGAATCCAGAGCGGAAAGATTATATAAACAAACCTGGTAAGACCTTTACCAATTTACTCCGTAAGCCCAAACTTTTTGGATTCCTCACTTAGGAACACCCAAATCTCACTTAGATTCTTTTCTGATGAGCAGTGACTTTCTTCGTCCTGCCGATTTTTTCGCAAATGTATGGTTTGGTCATTTATTTGATTTTTTTTTTTTTTTGAGCATCATATTATGGTGCTCCCATGTGCACGTATTAAAATTGCTTTCTCCCCGCTGTTAATCCAGTCTGTTGTCAATTTAATTTTTTTTATTAGTTCAGCTGTAAGAACTAAAGGAGCGGGGAGTCTCCCCATTCCGGACAGCGGTAAGGGCTCACTTCTATGACTAAGAACGTCTGATAGAAGTTAAAAGTGGCTGGTAAGGAAATCACAGGATCAAAGGTGTGAGCTAACAGTTCTGTTTTAAGTAAGAACTTGTGATCTCTTAATCTTTTCTGCATTAAAGTAATTATTCTTAGCCCCTACCTAGAGAATTTAGTTTCCTTACTTACACATAAAACTACATTACCGCCCAAGGTTTACGCATTTTTTTCCAATTTGGTTTTGTTTGTTTGCTTGTGCTTCTCCTGTTCTAAGCCCAGATCCTATGCGTGTCATCACGTCGGTCCCTTACCATATGGCTCCCATTGGGTTCAAACAATGGAAGGTGCTGGCAGGAGAAAGTGGGATACAGAGAAGGCAGAGAGATCAGGGTATTTATTATTCCTGCCCGTTCCAAGCTTTGAAGAAGTTCTGGAGTGACCATATCCACTCCGATTACGGTTCATGTCACATCAGCCCCTCTTCCACGGTTCCAGAGCTCACTGTGCTCTATGCTAACAGGTCCCAGCTGCTGCTAGTCTCCTGGTTCCTCAATGGGACTTGTTGGTTTCCTTCACCGTGCCCACATCCATCCATTTCTAGCAAGGACTCTAAACCATGCACCTTGCCTCTCTCTTTCATGAAGCAACCTGGTCACTCTCATGAAACAAACCCTGCCCCTTGGATGGCACTGATGGGGAGTCTCTTTGTCTTGGCTTCCAGTGAAAAATTTAATTCTAGCTGCTTTTTTGATTCTTAGCCAAGAGTAATAAATATTTCTACATTGGGAACAGCACCGAGATGATTTATTCAACTAATATTTATTTATGATACATCAACTACACTTATATTTATACCAATGATTCTCAAAAAACAAATAACAAAACCCTAAGACAAAAACCTATTAACATTTCTTCCTGAATGAAACATGTTTTCTACATATAAATTTTTAAATATGATGAAGACTTTGGGTTCATCTATGGACCGCTGTGGAATCCATTTCTATTTGCCTAATTTAAATGAAATATTCTTTTTATCTTAACTGAGGGTTGTCTCTTTGTCTCTCTGTCAAAGTGTTCTCAGCAAACTTCTATCTTTGGTCAACATTATCTGCATAGCAAACGTGCCAGACACGCAGGAAAATTAACAAGAGGGAGAAGATCATTAAATTTGAGAGCTAGGTGAGACCTTGGCTAAGGCTTTCATGTTTTAGAAGAGTCGATTGCTCATCTTTTCTACCATTTTCCTTCAAATTGGCAGAAATTAATTTTTCAAATTCAATCAAAATCGGTCTCTTTCATTATTTATGGTGGATCAAATTTATCTACCACGTATTCGATAACTGTTTAATAGAAGCTTTCTACATGCCCGGTGCTCAGGATATGGCTGAGATTCACGACAAGCTTATATTGAGTGCAGGCATCAGCAAACTATATTGCCCATGGGCCAGAGCTCACCTCCACCTGCTTTTGTAAATAAAGTTTCATTGGAACACAGGCATGCCCATTTATTTATGCATTGTAGTTGCTTTCATGCTACAATGGCCGAGTTCAGTAGTTGTGACAGAGATGGTCTGGCCCATGAAGGCTAAAATATTTCACTATCTGATCCTTTACAGAAAAAAATCATTTGCCAAACCCTCTTCTGTGGAAGGACTGAGACAATGAAAATCAAATAAACATAAACTATATCACATATTGTCAGAGGCTGATAGCTTTTATGAAGAAAATGATAGCGGGATAGAGAACTGTTTTAACGAGATGGCAGTGGACACCTTTCTAAGGAGGTTACCTCTGAGATTTGAATGAAGCGAGGGATTGAGCCAGGAGGATATCCATGGGAAAAATATCCCAGGTGGGGGAAACAGATACATGCCACCTTAAGAGAACAGTTTCCAACCCATTGTTTCACTCCTGCGTTCATTCCTTTATTCAAGAAAGTGTTAATGAGTGTTAATTTACTATGATGTTCTCCTTGGTTCTACACCATCAAAGCAATTCCAGTGCAGCAGGAGGGGCCAGCGATATAAACATATAAGTAGGATAGATTGCTAGAGGCAAGTGTGATGGTAGGGTGCGCTCCATAATGCGGGGATGCAAGCCATGGGGTGATTGATCTAATCGAGAATGGGGAATGGGGGACCAGGAAAGACTTCACGGAGTAGACACCCAGGAGACGACTCTAGAGATGTGAGGCGGTGACCACCATGAGGATAAGGAAGGGAATTACATTGCAATCTAAGGAAACAACAAGCAAAGCCATAGAGGCATAAAAGAAAGTGGTGTTTGGGACAGGTGACAGTAAGTATTGCTTGTCGTTGGGTAATAGGGGAGAGTGCTTAGGAGAGAGAGCGGTACTGAAGAGGAGAAATGAAGTTAGAGAGGAAAAGTACAAGCCATGTTAGAGCGCTGTGTAATACCTGCCGCACGCCCTTCAGGTAAGCCAGAGCAGCACGTCCTCCCTGGACAGGTCAGAGGCTCTAAGATCTATAAGGACCTGGACAGGTCAGAGGCTCTAAGATCTATAAGGACCTGGAATGCAATGAGTCGAGGAAATAAAAATCCTGAAATTCTCTCTAAGTTCTAGGAGACAATAGTAGACTATCTTAGAAAATGAGGTTAACAGTTATTAAATATTAACTTGAATGCACATATAATTAATTTTATTTATGAATCAGAATATCATTCATTTGAGGATTACAGTTCAAAGGAACCGGAGTTGAAAGAGAACCTAGACTGACACATTTTTCCAGAGATCCTTTCAGCTTTACTAAATGAGATGCAATAAATCGAGGATCTATTAGGGCTTGGATAAATTAACATCCAAAATAGGTTCCATTAATCCATGATCAAATTTATCCCGCAAGAACTGAGTTCTGTTCATCAATACTACTACCGAAAACCATTTCAACAATTAGTCTATGATCAAGAGCCAGTTCATCTACCCAGAGAGATTTCTGTCATCGTTAAAGACGATGAATTTAGCGCTTGCAAAACGCTTATTGACTGTGCCTTGTGATTCTAAATGTCGGATTTAAAATGGCAAAATGTTTGTCAGTTTCCCTAAAGCAGCAAGATCTCTACAGCTAGACTGGTAATCAATTACAATAATTGAGTTCAGTTCAATGTGTTTAAGAGATGGCTTTTCTGCTAATGACACTGTAATGTGTCAGAGGCAATAATAATCAAGTCACATCCTTGGGTTGATTGAGAGGCTGGGCAGAGCTGGTAGCTCTCAATCTCGCCTCACACCATCAACCCCAGATGTGCATTAGTCCAAAGGAATATTTGACCTTTGATTGAGATTTCTTGGGAATTAAATATTTAAAACACAGATAGCCACACAATAAGTGCTTCAGTTCACATGTTCTGTTTGGCAATAATCAGTATAAATAGTATGATACCTGGCTGAGTGTAAGTGAGTGTGAATTGCATTGAAGAAGAGGCTATAGTACACTTCAAATACCACTAAGGAGATCTACTCCTGGAGAATATATTGGTGCAACCACATTAGAAAACAATTTAGCCGCAAGGCCACGCTTGTATGAGCAACCCTGACTTCTGAGCTGTTGGATAGCACCCAGGAGCAGGGATCTACAGATCATGTTGGTGGTCCTTCTGTGACACACTGTGGTTTCGAGGGGACACCCCAGCTAGAAGCCCTTAGCGCTGGTGAGCAAGGTCAACCTCCGGAAAGTAGGCAGGGACGAAACCAGAGGTTTTCGTGTTCAGACCCTATTCAAGCAGAGAAGGTCTTCTATTTCAGTAAAGAGAAGAGAACAGTCACTGAGAGTAGCACGGTCGATATCTTCTAGGATTAGGAATTGCCCATCGCTCATTTCCACTTTAAAATAAAAATATTAAATTTAAAATAATTAAAGAAAGCACTACCGTGCTGTTATTTTTTGTGATATCTACTCGATGTTATTTGCTTAAAAGTATTTCATTTTTCAGGCCCAACATAACTGATAACCTAAATCGTACTTCGATTCTTCCCATTAATTCATTCAGCATTACTCAGATATCTGTGTTTTAAAAGGCATTCCAGGTTGACGCTGGTGCAGGGTTCGAGACCACAGTTTGAAGAGCACTGGCTCAGTGGGAGACACCCAGGGAGTGAACTTGAGAGATGAAATAGACAGCCAATCTCCATACATCTTGTAATTCGCAGCCACCCTCACTACATAACTGGCTAGAGTGTCCGCCTCTGTTACAGCTTCCTAATTTCCTATGACTTTCTTGAGAATCTGAGTTCTTTGATGGAGAAGCATTTATGGGGGGTAATAACAATTTTTAGTGATCAACAATTTGATGACTTGAATTAACATTTGCCATTACGCTAGCATGAGTCCATCCGGCTCACTGTCAACAACTGGAAAACAGGTAGATTAGAGGCGCGCATTTTACTTTATATTCCTGTGGCTGCTCCAACATAGACTAGAGCTGCCGAGACTAGGGAACATTCCTACCTGAATATCTGAAGCTCAAATCAATTATTTTCCAGAATAATTAACATGTCAGCAGTATCCATTTTACTAGATGCATATTTCTTATGATCATAATTGATGTTTAACAAAATATGAAACATAGACATTTTCAGTGACATATATTTAGCAACTTTATGGATGTCTAATTAACTTGTCACAATAGTACTCATTTAATTCAATTTAAGGGCTGAAAACTACTTTCGAACTTTATTACTGTGACACTTATTTTCTGGGCTACATAGCCATGGGGGAAACAGACTGTAGACTCAGGATAAAACGCTGGGAGAGTCTGCCCCAATCCCTCTCCACTTTAAAAAGAGAACACCAAAACTTTATGCTCTTCTCTCTTCCTCGCAACTGGTTTCCATTCTCTTCAATAATTTACATTCATGTATCTAACCTTCGAGTCATATATTTTTTTTAATCAGGCACAGCGATAGGCCCTGAAGAAAAGAATGATTACTGTAACAGCAGCAGGTACTGCTAACATTCACCAAGCTTGCCAAGCACTGTTCTGGATTAAATGTAAGTATTACCACATTTATTTTCACAACAAACCTACTAGGTGAACAGTATACTTATTATCATCATTTACAGTTGAGGGCACTGAGCCAAAAAGCAGTAAAGTAACTGGACTTTGGAAAGTTAGTAAGTGGCAGTGAAGGGAGCCTCCACTGAACCATTACATTATGGAACTACGTCCTCTAAAAGAAACTGGTAAATAGTGCATTAGAGCAGAAATGATCCACAAACAATGCAATTCAAATCCTAGGGAAAGAACAGATTATTGTTTTCAATGGACTTAACTGAATTATCTGTTTGGAAGATCAATAAGCTAGATCTCCAAACATGCCATATACAAAGTTTCCTATAAATAGTAGATGTAAAACATTTAAGCAATGAAAGTAGTAGAAGAAAACACTAACGAATACATTTAGAATCTTGGGGCATTTCTAAGTATAACGTGAAATCTGGAAGCTTACAAAGGAAAAGACAAACATGTTCAACTACACAGCAATTTAAGAGGGCAAAAGCATAAATAAAATTATAAGACAAACAACAAACTGGAAGAAAATTTTTGCAACATATAGAACTGACAAATATATAATATACATAATAGCTAAAGAGCTTGTAGAATTCATACAGAAAAGATAATCCAATTAAAAATGGTGAAGTGTATAATCAGGCACATAGATGAAAATAATCTAAATGGCCAATAAAGTTCTAAAAGACACTCATTCTCATCAATAAAAGTAAAATACTGATATGTCACTTTTTCCCATTGAAATACAAGTGTACGGTGGTGCGATCTGTTTCTGAAGGGCCATCATAGCTTTCAGAATTTAAATGCATGTATTCTTTGTCACAACGATCTTGTTTCTACACCTGTAGCCCAAATAGAGCTATATGCCCAAGGATCTACACTACAGCCCTTTATTGGGGAATGAAACATGAGAATGAAGGAGTACTCTTGGAAATTAAATATATAATTTCATATTCAAATCAATAAAAGCTTGAAGGATAAGTCTTTAAAGAATCTTACAGGAAGCTGAATAAAAAGACAACGTGTTAGAAATATAAGAGAAAAGAATAACAATCACAGATGATCAACTCAGAAGATCCAATATACAATTGACATGAATTTCTAAAATAGAAAGAGAAAACAATAGGGAGAAAGGAATTATAAATGAATCTGAATAGTGTCTGAGCTGAATGACCTGACAACTTAGCCTGAGAGACTTTAGCCTGAAAAGAAAAGCACCTTCACACCTGGATGCATCACAATGAAACCTGAAGCTATAGAGAGAAAAATGATACACTGAGGATAAAGGAAAGAAAATCAGATCATCAGCGAACTGCGGAACTAGAGGCCTGAAGGCAATGTAACTTGACTTCAACCTTCAGTGAAAAAATAATTTTCAACCTAGATTTCTAAGTCAAGTGAGAGGGCAGAGAGAATAAAGATATGTCCAGACATGCAAATATTTAGGAAATTTATTCCAACACATCTTTTCTAAGCAAGTTATCTAAGGATGTACTCCAACAAAATTAAGATAAAAGGCATGATACCAAGGAAACCATGGATCCAACATGGGATGAAAAAAGAGCAAAGTCATAGGAGGACAGTTTTGTAGTGGCCTAGGAAGTCATCAGGCCAGATTAGAGCAGAAGGAGGAATTGAGGGAGGAAGTACCTGGGAAAGAAGGTGGTTCCAGAGAATTGATGATACTCTTGAAAAGAATAAAGCACTTAAGATAGGACTTGCAAGGGGGAAAATAAGAACCAGTCAGAGACTGCCAGAAAATCAAAAAAGTTCAAAAGAGTAGCAATATTACCAGCAAATAATCAGGTTTACGATGAATAATATTTTCTTAGTAATAAAAAAAAAAAAAACTCTTCAGTAAGTTTTTACATTTAGAATCAACCTACAGATGAGGCAGAAAAGACTCAGTAATGGATACGGACCAACTGTAAATGATTTTAACCTTTGTATTATTAAAGACAAAATATGGAAGACAAAAGTTGGGAAAGGAAAGGGTAAAGAGAAGCAAGAAGGACACATGAATTACATGTTCATCTTAAAAAGCAGAAATGACTGGTATCTGGACGTGCTGTTTAGAATAAATGGAAAAAAAATAAAAGTGTAATTTATCATTTAAAATCACAGTGATTTTTTAATTCTATGCTTAAAGAACTACACCAGAAAAGGAGGAGTCCAAAAAGGAGGTGGGGAAAGGTGTGACCAGTGCAGCTCTTAACTAGTAGAATGAGTGATCAGCAGATGAGTCTAACACTGGTAACCCTAGAAATCCCAGTTGAGGCATGTTATTTATAACAGGAGGTGGCAGATTTTTTTCTTTTCTGTAAAGGGCCAAATAGTAAATATTTTAGATTTTGCAGGTGTGGGGGGATAAGAAACAATTTTTCCTCTTTCTAAATTCTTCTGACTTGACTAATAACTCAATTAACATGAGATAGATTAACAGGAGAAAGTGACTAAATTTATTACGTATATACATATGAAGGTTCTATAAGAATATGAGACCCTAGTTCAGATCGGGCAGTTAAAGCATATATGCCATCCTGAGCTAAGGAGAAGGAGGGTTTGTGGCTTGGGACTTCAAAGGGCAGGAATGTAATTCACAGGGAGATAGCAAATGTTTGGTAAATAAATGTTTGCTGGGCAACTTAAACAACTAAACACAGAGGGGATTTTGATGAAAAAGGTCTTGGTAGGTTCTTCCCATCTATCGCACTAGTTCATTTCAAACTATAGTTATTTATGATGGTATTGTCCTTCCTGGAGCAGGTGCTCTGTCTAAATTCTTTTAAGCAGTTATGGGGAAGGTTAAAGTTTCTTCCTGAGTCCTTCTTTCCTTAAAAATAACCAGTTTAAAATAGCCAATATCTCAAAAGGTATATTTTAGCGTGCCAAGCTCTGTTTCCCCTCACAGGTCATCTGGTCTTGTCACAACTCAGAAGCAGCCATAGACAAATGTGTAAAGAAAAATCATGATTGTGTCACAATAAAACTTTATTTACAATAACAGACAGAGGGCCAGACTTGGC
The DNA here is from genome assembly GCF_902729225.1 of Pteropus medius. Taxonomy (NCBI): domain Eukaryota; kingdom Metazoa; phylum Chordata; class Mammalia; order Chiroptera; family Pteropodidae; genus Pteropus; species Pteropus medius. Next base: position 2,458,355 of record NW_024340697.1, read on the forward strand.
CTGTTAGCCACAGGTTGCTGACCTCAGATCTAGACATATGTGGGAAATCACCGCATTTACATAAACGATAGAGCATGATTTTCCAAATGATCATTACGAGACATTAAAGATGAGCACTTAAAACTCCTTCATTTAGGTCCTAGGAGGAACACTCCCTCTTGATTCTTGACATCATGTCACGAGCACAAATGCTCCGCTAAAATTAAACAATGGTAGCCCTTTCCCACTGTTTAAGACAGGAAAGGCCAATGGATGAAATGTACTTAAACTGAAGATTTACTCCAGTATTTGTCCAGGTAAATCTCCGGTAAATGCATCCCCTTGGCAATTTTAGAACTGAATAGATTTTGATCTCTTCGGAGGTTGTGTAATAATGTATGTTTATTTTCCGTCTCTGCCACAGTATGTGGCATAAAGTTGCTATGCAAAGAATGCTTGGAAAACGTAGATATAATTTAGCCAAACTTATCTATTCAGTTATTTTAAGTTTAATTTAATAATATTCCTTGCGGTTTCACAAAGAATCTCGGAGATGTTGAAATTTTAGAACAATCGTTTTAGTTTTTAACTTGGTCTAGGCAGCTTTGCTTTATCTAATTAGAAGAAATAGAAAGACTATAAAGCAAGATTATGAATCAAGATTCGAAACTTTTGGAAGGCTCGTTTCAGGTCTTTTTGTACAGGTATTTGAAAAGCAATCATAAAAGCTTTCTCAAGTGTTTTTAAGACAAAACTCAAAATATAATGTTGATAATTATCACTTATTAAAGTTTGTGAGCAATAACTATTAACACTGAAGAGGCAATCACATTAAAATTCCTAGTTATTGTTCAGTTTAAGAAATTGTCTTCTCTCCCAAAATTGAAAACAAACAGAAAAGATTCCCATGGGAACTTAAAGTCTATTGGAAATGAATTGCTTGTTTGTATTCCCCCCACACAAACTGCATGAAAGGTAAAGCAAAGGAACCATTACGGCTTCAAACTACATAAAGCCTAGTCTACACACTGGAGCATAACGACATTTCATCATTTAATTATAGATGGTCTCATATGATAATTATGCAAAGTAGACTGTTATTACATCTCAGATTGAACTCAGAAAACCAAATTTGGTGGGTGGAAGGCATCAGCTGATGAATTTGTGCTATGGAGCTTCGTGCTGTTAATCACAATCATGAAATCAGAGTGTAGGGTGAAGGGAAAAAATGTTCGGTAGAAACATCTGGAAATAAATCTAACTCTCCTTTTCTCAAAAGTGCCGCCTTTGAAATGTTATGCCTATAAGTACTATTTTATGGGCATCATAAAATCATGCACAATTAAGAAGCAAATTAAGCCTGGAAAGGCCACAATTCACTCTGCATAGGCATGTCTCAGGAAGTGCATAATATGTTGAAAGCATATGAAAATGGAGGTTGGGTAAACAAAGAGTTTAAACACCTGTTTTCTGCTCATATCGAATTTAGGGGTTTATAGATAATAATATAATTGCCGAGACTTTTTATTTAACGTATGCCAAGTGAAAAGATAAACATTTTCTGTGTGTGATTATTATTGTGAAACAGAATGTAACACTTTCTGTATTCAATTTCAGATACGTTCAAATCTGAGATTTTTCACACCTGTGAGCCTGGGTTTCTCTCCCCACAGTGTTTTCCTTGAATTCTGAGAATCTGTTAAGGAGCAGCTGAATGAACAGTGGCCTGATCCTCTGGAAAGATAACTGTAGCGACACTTTCATGAATATTATCATCAGACAATAAAAGTTTCAAATGAAACACCTGGTTTTGGCCTGAAGGGGAAACATCATGTTAGGCATTAGCTTAATTTAAAACACAGTGGATGACATTTTTCAAAGACTCTAACATTCGCACTTATCGAACGATAGCGAACCTAAAACGCCTATGTCTACATTATGAAAATAATCTGACAACGCTCAGAAAGTAATCTAAATTATTTCAATGGTCTTCAAACAAATATTTGAATCATATTCACTTGGGAAAAGCCTTTATGCCGTAAAAGCTGAAGTTAAATATCGATTTCCCAAAATACGCAGGCACACACACACAGACATATATGCGCATACACATTCTCTCTCTCACACACACATAATGGAATATTATTCAGCCATAAAAATGAAGTATGATTCATGGGACGATGTGGGTGAACCTTGAAAACATTTTGCTAAATGAAAGAAGTCAGTCAACAAAGACCACATGGTGTACGATTCCATTTCTGTGAAATGTCCAGAACAGGGAAACCTATACAGATAGAAAGTAGATTTGTGGATGCCAGGGGCGGGAGGTGAGGGGCAGAGAGTGACTGCTTAATAATTAGTTTCCTTTTGGAGTGACAAAAATGTTCTGGAACTAAATAGTGGTGACGGTTGCTGTGACATTGTGATTTCTAATAAGAATTATACATTTGGCCTACGTCCCCATTTCGGGCACAGCGCT
>NW_024340697.1:2462546-2509346 GCF_902729225.1 Pteropus medius
GTGCTTGACTTTGTCACTTACTAGCGTTTGGCCTTCAGTTTCTCCTTCTGTAATACAGCAAATATTTCTTGAATGCCTCTATTGTATAAGACATTGTAATAAGCTCTTCCCAAAGCACAAAGGTATGCCAGTTTATTGATCATCTATTCTAAGAGTCTTCTTTCTATGCACCAGGCACTACACATATATTACTCTTCATCTTCTGACTTTGATTTAGATTTATATTTTATTATTCCCAATTTACAGAAGACATACCTGTAGTTCAGAGAACAAAATATTATTCTTATCCTTAGAAGTTTACAGTCCCATGAAAGCTGATAAATGAACTCATAATTTTAATACACTGGAATATTGTAAGTCACAGAATCAGAGAATTCTTTCCCTAGAAGGGATTTGAGTGGTCAGACTGCAAACCCTTGTCAGATGACCATGTGGATACAGTGACTTGTCCAAAGAAAAATGGCAACTTAGTGATAGAAGTGGGGTCGAGAACATAATGAAAGTTCAGAGAAATGAAGGTATCACAGGAATCTGGGACTCGAGAAAAGTTGGATTGAAAAGGGAGTGAAGGGAAGCATCGTAGGGATGCTGGGAGAGAAGGCAAGGAAGGCGACGTGCAAGCTAAGAGTGTGGAGTGACTTTGGCAATGCGGGGCAGTAAGAATAAGGCTAAGAAGGCAGCAGCGTTCTGTGGCATGTGTTCCCAGATTCCCTGGACTGTCTCCCTATGTATATTCCCTAAACTTGCTGGGGCTTTCGCTCCCAACAGCTAGCACCCGTGTCTCCTGGTGGGCTGACAGTGCTGGGCTGTCTGAACCTGCTCTCCCTGTGTGCTCAGAGAACACAAGAAAAATCTATGATGAAGGGAAAAGAGCCTGTGTGTGCATAATAGGGTAGAGTTCCTCCAGCTCCTTGTCCCCAGAGCAGAGATGGCTCTGAGGTGTGACCTTCATTGTCCACTGCAGGCAAAGGTTCACCTCCTTCCATGGGCCTTTCTTGATGCTGCATCCTTGCTCGGCCTTCGTTCCTTCCCTGCCCTGTTTCCAGGATCCCACAGGGGTGTTTTCCTAGGATGCTTCCTTACGACTCAATTCCCCAGAAATCCTTGTCTCAGGTTCTGCCCCTGGAGATGCAACCTGAGACAAGAGCCATATCCTGGAGCCTTGAGTGACAGGATGTAAGACACACCCTTAATGTGACTGGGGAGACAGCGGAAATCTTCGAGCTTTGGAAAATGAATAGGCTGGTAACGTGGATGGACTGAAGAAAACCGGAAGACTATTTTCATCAGGCAATTATTGTTAGCTTGTCAGGACGGTCTGATCCAGTTCCATTATGTGTATTTTTCCATCTCAGAAAAAAGAAACCAATGTGATCTTCCAGAGTTTACTTTAACATCTGCATATCTGAGGAACATACAGTGAAGGTATGGCAATTAATTCATGATTCTAGCATATTGTACAAGCAGACAGAGGATTATGTATGCGTTTAATGAATATTTTTGGTAGCCTGCTACATGCCAGGTGTTGCTCTAGGAACTCTGGAGACAGAGAACCATCAAGGTCCCTGTACTCATGGGAACTTACATTCTAGGGAGACGGACAATATAAAACATGAAAATCAAATATACATAAGGTCAGAGGCTAATACACAGTATGGAGAAAAATAACACAGGAAATGGCAAAAGAAGTGTCCGGAGGCAGGGTGGGAGGTGGTGCCGGGAAAGGTCTCATTGAGAAAATGGCATCTGAGCAAGAATCTGGAGGAGGAGAGGGAGAGAGTTGTGTGGCTGGCTGAGGGAGGGGGATTTGAGGCAGAGGGAACCGCGAACGCAAAGGCCTCAGGCTGTATGTGCCGTGCCTAGCAAGTTCAAAGAATTACAAGCAGGCAGTGGGCTGGAGGGGGATGGGCTGGGGGAGAGTAGGGGGAGACAGGTCAGAGAGAGGAGCAGCAGGCAGGCCACATGGGGCGTGAGGAGGCGGTTCATTTATTCAGACATTTACCAAGTACCTACCAGGTATCAAGCGCCATGCTCAGCGCTGGGGCGCTCCAGCTGGCTAGGAGCACCACTACCCGCAAACACCTCGCCTTTTCATCCTTCCCCACCTTGCTCTGGAAGGACTTTTCTTCCCCTCCTCTATGTGACTAACTCTTCCTTCTCTTTCAGCTCTCGGTTCTCACTTTGGTTAAGAAATCTTCTTTGACTTCCCATCTCCCAGGCCGAAGCAGGTGATCACTATTCTTTCGGGCTCCTATTGTTTCTTGAGCTTACTTCCCATGGAGTGTGGATGACGCTGCATTGTCTGCTTGCTCTATTGTCATGGTCCCTCACAAGACGCTGAGATATTTAGGGCACGGACTACAGGTGTAATCTCAGAAGCTGCAGTGTTATAGTTCCTTGCACATAGTGGGTCCTCAGTAAATATTTCTGGGATAAATGAAATAATGTGAGGAAAGCATTCTTTATGCCCACCTACTTGACAAACTCAGATTTTAAAGGAACTGTTACCACCCCCTCTTCTTATTTTGGGTTCTGCACCCAAATATTAACCTTGCAAGTAGGTCCATGATAATTTGTTCGGTCACTGCCTAATGGGAAACAGGAATTTAAGTCTGTGGCGGGATCGGGATTCAGTGTTAGTGTCTGCCCCAATCACAGCTCTTTCTAAGATTTGGGTATCCAGAGTCGATAACCAAACATCTTTTATGTATCCCATCTCTAGAGGCAAAGGAGAATTACTTTTTAGTCAACGCCATATGACTATTGGCTTAAAAAAAGGTCACTGCATCGAGTCTGATTTTCCATGCTAATCGAAGACAGGAAGATAATAATCCAATATAGGATAACAAAAATTCACAGATACAGTTATGTTATATCAATTTTTATCTTGTTCAGAAATTGCAATAACTTGGACATAGCCTTGACCCAATTTAGTGCTATACTCTCTATGGGGAAAAAAAAAAAAAAGATTTAACAAACAACTTCATAAAAAAAGATTGCATGGGGTTCTTTTACACTTTCTTAAAACTTTAGATACCATATTGGTAAAACTGATTTGCTAACCAGATTACAAATAATTTTTGGCTGTTACTTAAAGCAAAAGTTCTTGACAATTTATCAGGCACTAGTGTATATTGTGATATAAATCTTAAAGTAATTATGCTACACTTATTTTTCAGATACCATATTTTCCAGTTCTAGAACTTCTATTTTTAAATATTTCTAGTTCTCTGCTGAGATTTTCTATGTTTTCATTTATTCCATATATCTTTTCCTTTAGATCATTGAGCATGGTGATGCTCATCCGCGCCACCAATACTATTCTATTGTCTTTTGTCTTAAGAATGGTTCACGTTTTCCTATTTCTTCATATGTCAAGTACCTTTAGAATATATACTGGACATTGTGATTTTACATGGTGGAAACCCTGTGTGCCATTATGTTTCTCGAAAAAGTATTTCAATCAATTAACTCGCTTAGACTCAAACTGCATATTCTATCTCATAGGCATGAGCTAAAATTTCAGTTTGGTTTACTTATCCTTAGCAAGACTACTTACGGGTTGCTTGTACATGTGTGGTTCAGGAGTCAGCCAGAGATTTGGGCAGAGTTTATATAGAGAATAAAGGGCACACTTCCTTGGCTTTCTTCAGAGATCCCCCTGCCCCTTTTACTTTCCAGCAGCACCGGTTGCCCCAAACTCTGCCCTCTTGTTCTATAGCCAGAAAGACTACAGGTTTTCTTTGGGAATTTTAGCCACTCGACATGGGGCTAACTGTGACATTAACAGCCATAAAAGCTAGTAAACTTATTCCTTGCCATTCCTTTCTTCCAAGTGTCAACTCCCCTTGAGAATCTGCCTACCATCATTCATTTTCCAATGTCTCGTGGCAGGTATTTTAAAATTGTTGAAAATTTTGTCCAGAGTTTAGTTATTATATCGAAGATGATCAGTCCGGTAGGAGTTTCTTTGGCTATACTGGAAATGAAAAACTGTTTTTATTTTAAACCAACTTATAATTTGAACTTATTGCCTATTTTGAATAGCTTTCATCCTAATAAAATGAAGTTTTATTTATTTTTCCAAAGACAATAAACTCCTACTTTCAACATCTTCTCTCTTTTCAACCACATCTTTTTCTGAAGCTTATAACAAGAAAGCGTTTTGAATTTCCTTTTCTTCTGTTTATTGGGAATATTTTTTAACTGTAAAGAAGCATATACGGAGGAAAGTAGATTTAACTTCTCTGTCCAATAAGAATTTGGAGAAGGCACTAACTCAGTAATCAGCTTGTGATAGGTTAAAAAACTGATTTTTGTCTATAAAATCCATGGATTTAAATATATATAAAATATATACATATGTACAAATAAAATACATATTATACATATATATTTTATATATATAATATGTCAAAAGTATTATTATATAATGATGATGATATACAGCTAGACCTCAGCTGCCAGGATGAATAGAGCATGCTCGGTCTGGTCCGACTCATGATCACTGCATGTGGGCTGCACTGGGGGACCACAAGGACTTAGCTGCAAGGTCAGAAAAAGGTTGCCCTGGAGTGAAAAATACTTGAAACACATAATGGGTCTGCTGAAGTAACTCTTCTTAGTAGATGGCTTTCAAATGTGTCCCTGATGAGAGTGGAGTCTGCAGTCTAATCCAATTAAGAAAACTAAGATGGTTCTCGAGGGCTATCAACTACTCTACAGCACGGTAACAGGTATATGACAATCGCTGTGTTATCGTGAAATCAGAAGGGTGGTCTGAAGGGCGTCCAAAAAAAGCAGGGTGGAAAATCAGATTTGGAGACTTCATTCAGCATCGTTAGAGACCGAACTATTTTATCTATGATAGAGTTTGATATATTTTTTCACTAAAGTAAGGTTTTATGTATAGAATGATGAATAGTTCATCAGGCATTTTTATACCTTGGATGAAATATGTCCATGACTATCCAATTTATTTTCTTTTGACTCAATGCTCTCGACACAGTTTTTTTTTCTCCCCTATTTACTGCTTCAATTTTCCTGGTACTTGGATGAAAGATGGGAATATTCATTCCTTTGGAAAGTAACACTTTCCATTGTGAATGAGTTAATGACATCTGCTTTGGCATCCTAACTCTTTCGTGCAGTAAGGTGACACACACGTGCCTACACATATACATATAGATCATGAATTCTCAGTGAGGGTGATATCGCTTCCAAGATCTACATATAGTACATAAACTTATATACAGTGTAAGTGTCTGCGGTATTAAAATTTCATGGAGGGGCAATCAGAAGAAAATGTTTAAAAAGACTACTCTTGGTGGGGGAGGATAAAAAAAGGATCAAGAAACAGTGATATAAACATACACTATCATCTACCTATCTGTCGATCATCTATCTATCATATATCTATCTGAATACATATTAGCTACAGACACATAATTATATGATAGATTTTATATAGACAGAGATAGACTTCATATCTATATTTTCATCAGTTTGGGGGTTTGTGTGAGTCAGTTCAATATGATGATCATCAAGCCCTTAGATCTGAAAATCACTCACTTCACACAGTGGATAAAAATCACACGACTAGTGAAGGAGGCACATCCTGGGCAAATCTCAGTATGGTACGATCTCATTAGCAATGCTGAAGCGTGGCCAGTCCGCGCCCCCATCCAGGCAGCTCTCCTATGTCGTACTGAGTTTAAATCCCTCAAACACCCTCTTCCTCGCCCACCCTAGCACCTCAGCTTTGGCCAAACTTGATGGCTGCCGGATCCTTCATCTCTTTGTCCACGTAGCCCTCTTGTGGTGGAACATCTCTTCCACCATCTGAAATCAAATCCTGCTGACCACCAACATTTACTCAAACACAGCCTCTTCCCTAAGGCCTTCCTAAGCCTCACTCTGTAAATAACATGCCTCGAATCCCACAGGCCCCCTCACTTTGTCTGTCTCTCCCACTGCACTTAGCAGATTTTGCTCACGTGACAGCTGTCTACATGAGGGTCTTCTCTCTTCTCCTGAAGTCTAGTCCTTTCCAGGAGACAAGGATGCTTTTTTACTGATTTATTTTAGAAACTCAGAGCACCTAACACAATAAACAGCTGTGGATTAAAACGAAAGTGTCATCTCTCCCCATAACTAACAAACCTTTCCTGAGCCCCCTAGGTAGGAGGCTTTGGCTTCTGTGGGAATGGAAGGATGATGAATAAGCAGGATTCTTTTCCTTAAAGGGCTCAGAACTCTGTAGGTGTCTTAAGACAGGTCCGTGGATTTACAATTTAATAGGAATCAGAGGCTTAAAGTGACAGCTATGATGGACTTCGGGTGTCCCTGGTCCCTCAGAGACCTGTGGCAGGCCCAGGTGACAGACACAGCTCATTAAACTGGCCACAGAGTGAATGAATGTCCACTCCTATGTGTTTTCTTACTACAGACAGAAAGTGGCTAAAGGTGGTGAATCCTTCAAATTAAATGATTTTAGATTCCTTTCTGGTTTCCGAAGAATGTGCTAAAGGTGATGCCTAAGCTTTTAGGCCTGACCCTGCAGTGATGGGTTGCCATGGAGTTAGGAAAGCACCACACGGCAGCATCCCAGGACAACTTCCAGAAGACACCCTCTCATCCTTTTCCTCTTGCGCTGACTCTTAGCCAACTCCCTGCAACCCTGAGATGAATTTGTTTTTCTTACTTGAATTCCCAGAAAAGAGTGCCTGAGGGTGCTGTTGTGAAGGAAGGGACTGACAGCTTTGTACTTTCACAAATTTGGCCTGCAGGTCTTAAGCAGCTAAGGATGCATGTAATACATTCCCCTGGACAGACAGACACATTTCAAGTATCTGCATTAAATGTGGGCTGTGTTCAGAGCAAGACTCTTTTTATTTATCTTCCCCAACTTCCGCGTGATTTTAGAAGTCTGGATTGAATCTTTTTCTTATTTTGGTTTCATTGAAAAAAAAAAATCTGTCCAACTTGAAGTCAAAGATCTTATTTTTATAATAAGAGACTATAACTGTAGCTCATTTTAACTTTAAATTTGGCTGTGAGTGAGAAAGTGTTTTACTTTTAGAAACAAAGAACATAGCATTGGTGACTAGAAGTCAAGGATTTGGGTTCTACCTCCAACCATTAAAAAAAAAATGATTCCATGCAAATCTGATGATTTTCGCTCTGTTTCTTAAAAAAAAAAAATGCCATTGAGATTTTGATGCGGATTGCATTAAATCTGCATATTGCTTTGGGTAATATGGCCATTTTAACTATGTTGATGCTTCCAATCTATGAACACTGAATATCTTTCCATCTCTTTGTGTCTTCGTCAATTTCTTTTAATAATGTCTTATAGTTTTCAGTGTATAGGTACTTTACAAGTTTCTTTAGGTTTATTTCTAGGCATTTTACTTTTTCGTTGCAATTGCAAAAGGAATTGTTTTTTCATTTTTTTTCCCTGAAATTTCATTGTTCGTATATAGGAAGCGAAATAAGTCAGACAGAAAAAGTTGAGAACCATAGGATTTCACTCATATGTGGGATAAAAAACTGAAAGCAACAAATGAACAAGACAAACAGAAACTCATAGACACAGACAATAGTTTAGTGGTCACGGGAGGGAAAGCGGGAGGAGGGAGGTAGATAAGGGTGAAGAGGGTTAGATATATGGTGACGGAAGATTTGACTTTGTGTGGTGAACGCACAGCGCGATATACTAATGACGTATTATTGAATTGTACATTTGGAATGTATATAATTTTATTAACCAGTGTCACCCAGTAAATTGAATTTTAAATAAAGAACAAAAGAGAGATTTGGGAACATATCATGGGGCCCTTACCCTGGGGTCAGTCCTTCATGGAACTGTACACAGAATTGGGTATATAAGCACGGACATGCACAATCTAGCCTCCTAATGCTGCTGTGACAAACTGCCATGAGCTTAGTTAGTGGCTTAAAACAACACTGGAATGTACTACTTCCAGTTCTGGAGGTCAGAAGTCTGAAATGGGTCTCTCTGGGTGAACTTCAAGGTATCAGCGGGGCTGGTTTCCTTCGGAGGCTCTGCAGGGAATCTGCTCCCCTGTCGGCTCCAGCTTCTGGAGGGTCCAGTGTTCCTTGGCTCACAGCCTCATCTTCAAAGCTAGCAATGACCGCTCGAGTCTTTCACATCGGTCAAGTCTTTTTCACATCGTATTACCCTCACACTGACACTTTTGCTTCTCTCTTGCACATTTAAGGGGTCTTGTGATTACATCGGATCCACCTGTATGATTCTGACTAATCTCCCTATTTTAAGTCAGCAGCTTAGCCACCTTGATTCCATTTGCAACCTGAATTCCACTTGGCTATTTTCTGTAACATATTTACAGGTTCCGGGGGATTAGGGCATGGATGTTTCTGGAGGGACATTATTTTGCTTACCAAATGCATCTTCCTGGGGAAAAGGGTTGCTCGCTGTCAACAGATTCTCAAAAGGGAATTTAAGAACCACCGGATTCAACACTAAAAGGTTTCTTGAAGCATTAACGCAGTTTGAATCCACAAATGGAATGACCTGCTATGTGCTCCAGGGTAAAAGGTGTAAGCTCGGGCACTTGGGCTTCAACTGTATCAGAGCGGAGTAATAGAGAAGGTCCCAAGAAAGATAACATACGGTCCTGAAAAAATCGATCTTGACCTGTAAAAATTACTTTACTGCCTTAAAAAAAAACAAACAAACAAACTTATCAAGAAAGAGTCTTTGATGGTGCTTATGGCCTCCTCAACAAATGAGGAAAATGAGAGGACAGCCGATCTGCCAGATTCATGGGAAGACTGAAAGTAAATTCTTTCAGCATTCACATACTCATGCACCTGTATTAGTTCTCTACAAATAGAGTCACTTAAGGGACCTTCTTGATCTGTCATTTCCAGCAGACAACAATGGATCTGGTGGAGAGGACAGCCAGACAGCAGAAGGACCTGCACCGTCCCTCCTGCAAAATCAGAGCTACTCTTTGTGAGTTGGTAGGAGGTGGAGATGGACACGAAAGCTGTCAGGAAGGGAGACCTGTCTTCAGAGATCTCCCTGTTTAATGAGCACCCTCAAGAGATAGTGTCAGAGTAGCCTCATTTTTAATGTGGCATTTACTGGGTTGAAGAAGTTAATGAATCCCAGCCCTAAGACTTCTCTCTACCTTTTGATGGGTATTGATAACACTCCTCCATGCTTCAGGCGCCTTGGAGTTTAGTCTGATCTTTCCCTGTCCACACATACCCAACAGCATCTGCTCATTCTCTAACACAGTGCTTCTTAGACTCTCGGTCTCAGAACCCCCTTACCTGCTTCAGAACTGCTAGGGACTTCAAAGAGCTTTTGCTTATATGGCCTATGTTTATTGATATTTACCGTGTTGGAAATAAAAACTGAGACATTTAAAAATACTTATTAACTCATTAAAACAATAAACCTATCATATCGTAACATAAGCAACATATAAAACAGAAGTCTATTTTCCCAAACAAGAAAAATTGTTGAGAAGAGGGGCATTGCTTCTCATTTTCGCAAATCTCTTTAATGCCTGACTTACTAGGAGGTGCCTGAGACTCTCAGTTCTGCTTCTGCATTCTACCTCTTGGGAGGTCACACACCCAGAAAATGCCACTGTTTGCTTGTGACAGAATGAGAGTGAAAAGGACAACTAACATCTTAGTGTTATTATACCGATAGTTTTGACATCGTGGACCCGTGATGGATCTTCTGAACTCCCAGGGTCCCCAGATCGCGCTTTGAGAACCACTGCTCTAAGACGTTTTTCATCAGGGAGATAGGATAATATGGACCCCTGATAAATGACAAAGAATTGACAGGCTCCAGAGAATATGTACTAGGGCTGAAGTTAGAGAAAACTGTCTTAAAAAGTGAAGTTTTGTTCTGTGATTCCATATTACCACTGTAAGTGAATTTAGTCTTTAAAACTGTGGGGAGTAGGAGGTGTTTTGGGGGTCTGGTCTCCCAGGCAGTCTCTAGTGGGTTGTTCCACCCTCTTTTCTCTAAGATTCTTTACACATTGGTCTGGTCTACTTTTTATCCTTCATTTTCTTCTGAGAGTTTTCAAACTAGAAGACTTTTTAAACAGTGATTAACCAGTGGCCTAGGAATAAAAGCAAATTTCCTTTTCAAGCCTCCTTTAATAAGAAAAACAGAGCACTATCATGCTTTAATCGTACAAAACCAAAGCACTTGATTGGTGTTCCGTTTGAAAATTTACTGGCCTCGCCTCTCAATTATAGTGAGCAACTAACTTCAAATGTTTTATTTGGTACCACCTTAAATATGAGACACCGAAGATGGGAATGAGTCAAATTCTAAACAACTTTTATTTTATGTAGAAAGTAAATTGTTAGCTGCTCACTGTTAGCAAGCTCTAACGCAGTAGTTATCAAGGCAGGTAATTTGGCCCCCTAGGGGACATTCGGCAATGTCTGGAGACATTTCCCGTCATTCGCGACTGGGGAGGGGGTCGCTACTGGCATCTAGTGGGTAGAGACCAGGGATGCTGCTCAACATCCCTCAGTGCACAGGACAGCGGCCCATCACAGAGAAGCATCTGGCCTCGAATATTCAGCGGTGTCACAGCTGAGAAGGCATGTTTTAAAGAATGACTTCATCTTTAATTTTCATTTTAGCATGTGGGGATGCCTTTTTCTAAAGGTAGCATTTATTCTGTTTTCTTGAACAGGACCATAATTACTTCTCCTGCAATCATATCTTTTAAGGAGTTTTCAGAACCCTAATATAATTGCCTTAATATGTTTATAATAAGATTTGAAAATGACACTGCATTATAAGCTACGTTTAACATCTGTCACTTGAAAACAGAGTCTCACAGTTAGCTGGGAGACAATGGGTTAATCTAAGCTTAAGAAAAGTAAGAGAAAGCCAAATGGGTTTTTTTTTGTTGTTGTTGCAAGAATCACCATAGGTTTGAAAAGTCTGGGACACACTGCAAACCTCCAGGGGTATATAATGCATGACATCTGGGGACCAGGAACTCCCTTCTTTAGAAAGCCATTTGGAGAAACTTTAAAACAAGACGAGAAGTTTCAGAATTTCATATATGTGAAATAAAAACCCAATGAATCTTGTTCATAATTTCGTGCTATTTTCTTTGCTTTAGGAAATACTCCCTTTGGAAAAAAGAAATAGAAACAAAATCACTATTATTTTATACCAATGTTCACTCCTGACCACACGAAAGAACCCTCTCTGCTTCGCAAATTATATAAACATCTAACCACTATGCTATACACCTTAAACGAATATAAAATCATATTGAATGTCCACTGTAATTGAAAAAAAAGAAAGAAAAATATTTCTCTTTTGAAGACAGAAAAAGATATCCTTAAAATCATAATAAATTATAACAGTTTAAAGTCAGTAAAAAAAAAAAAAAAGAACCGTTTCTGAAGCAAATTAGAACCTCAGTGACCTCTTGATTAGCAGACCACAGCCTTAGAGCCCGGAAATTTACAATCAAGGAACAACAGTAATTAGGCGACTCCTTTTCAAAGTTCTCCAAATCTGAGAGTACGTATCATATCATGGAACTATAGACACAACCATTTGGATGGCGACAAGTCAGGAATAGATGCTTCACTGGAAGGCTAAGAAAGAGGGCCGTGAGCTTCTAATTGAGCACTCCAGAAAAGTCAGAAGATGGCCTGATTATTGGCAATTACAGAGTGGAATTAAAATTTTTCATCTACAATTATGGGACAGAATGACTGTTCTGAGCCGTGTTGTCCAATCATCAAGACACAGTTCATCAAGATAGAAAGCCTCAAATGGCTTCTACGAGGAAGGAGAAATCAGACAGGGAAGGGGGGGGGAACACCACACTTGTTTATTTCTCACTCAGCCACTGTCATGTTCAACATCGTGTAAATCACACTTAAAAAAAAATTATACGCAGCCCAGACTTTGTCTAGTGCGCCGAATGTTTAAATTAAATTGCTGCCATAACAATAGCTATCAGCTATAAATACGTTTTAATAACATAAAGATGTTTTATATGCTAGTTAATAAGGGGTTTTCTTGTGATCATTTATGTAGTTTTCATTTAATTTTTCACAGGCACGCCTGGCTAAAGAGTGAATTATTCACTGTGGGAGGAGAGAGCTCAATAGTTCAAGAAATTAAGGTCAGGCTTAAAACTGGGTAAAGAATCTTGACCTCAAAGTTGTGGTTTGGATGCAGATGACTTAGAGACATTGAAAACAAAAGTGGTGTTTATTTTTATTTACTAAGATAAAGTGCTTCCTGTTTTGTCACCAGGTTCTGAGGAAAAAAGCTGAAGGTAGATACCCATTTCATAAGAAAAGGTCAGAAAGAGTGGAGTTGAGCTTTTTCAAGGAGATTACAAACCGGATGCTGCCCTTAAACACCTGTGGATGGGACAGTGGAGTTACCTGGCTAAAACCGTAGCCTTGCCTAGGGCAAGTGGCTTCACCTCTTGACGACTCTTGGGAAATTTACTTGCTTCCGAATGGGATAACAATGTAAAAGTCCTTGGCCAACTACAAATGCTATTTGATTTTTAAAAGTTACACAGAAGATGAGTACGAATTGAGAGCATCATGCAAAGACTCAAATCCGGGGTAACTGAAGCAACTGAAATGTATTCGGGGCATATTGGGTTCCACATGGGAGCCCCTTTTTAAAAAGAGACCTGAATTTAACCTAAGGCAGCTCGGGCAGGGAGCAAATCCAGAGAACCACCTGGTTGTTGCTGGATTTAGATGAGGAAAGGAAAGAGATTATTTTCCACCTCCTGGGGGGAATTGTTTTGAATGCAAACGCTGGAGGTGTGTGATGACACCTTCCCTGTCCTACAAGGGTGGAGGATAGGGGTGTCTCTAAGACCGAGACAGCTGCCCGCCCCAGTAGAGGGACAGGAACCTCTGGGCATTTCTTCACTATGGAAGAAGAGAAAGGCTACGGAGAATCAGCTGCAAAGGAGTCCCATGAGGGCCAGAAGAGGTACTGGGAGGCCAGGGTCTCTAACTGGGTGCGTGAGCTAGGCAAGAGAGAAAGTGCTTCTGAGGGGCCCCCCCGCAATCAGGTAGAGAGAGGCCTGTCTGAGAGTGGAGGCTCTCAAGGTGAAGGTCAGATGAGGAAAACCCAGGGACACAAAGTTGGGAAAAATTAGAAATGCCACGTTCTAAGCTGTTGGAGAACATTTAGCCACTGGGGGACATGGGGTGGGACCTGGAGATGGACTAGGAAGGACACTTCTGCAGAGTAAAGCAGGAAATCACCCAAACCTGGCTTGATGTATGAAGCCCCTTAACATTTCAGCACCTCAGTTTCTCATCTGTAAAATGGGGATAGTACCTACTTCACAGGGTAAGTTAATCGAAAGCTCCTTGGACAAGCCCTGACACAAAGTAGGGCTCAATAAATTGCAGTGAGTTGAATTTAGGCAATACTGGTGATGTTATAAAATTTGACAAGTTTTACCTAATTTTTTTCCCTCCCAAAATATTCTTCCCTTTCAACCATTAAAACGAACAAAAAAATCAAACTATTTTTATTCCTCTTTCCCCAAATTTATTGAGAGGCATGATGATTGGAGTATTATTCCTATAAAGGTGCAAGAGCAGGGTTTTGGGGGGTCAGGCTGGCAGATTCCTGAGCTTTGCAGTCCCTGTTGGAGAGCTGGAGAGTTACTGGACCACTTATATGACTTTGCTTTCTCAGCTGAAGTTCACGTGAGCTTTAAATGAGTTTAGGACTATACAAGGCCAAGCAGGCATTCAGGAAATGGCTTTTGCCTCCCCCATTCATTGGGAGAAGATCATATGTAGTTATCACATTAACTACCCTCGGATCCTCAATCAACCAGTAATCTCAGCAGCGAGGGCAGACCAGGCTCA
This sequence comes from Pteropus medius, assembly GCF_902729225.1. Taxonomy (NCBI): domain Eukaryota; kingdom Metazoa; phylum Chordata; class Mammalia; order Chiroptera; family Pteropodidae; genus Pteropus; species Pteropus medius. The sequence goes on from NW_024340697.1 coordinate 2,476,470, forward strand.
GAGATGACAGGTAGGTTCTCCTTAGCTCTGTCACTGGCCAGAGTGACCACGGTCCTCGCCAAATTTTCTTGGGTCTTACTCTCCTCGACACCAGAAAAATAGCGTTCTTCAAGAGAGGGCACGAATGTGCACATGATCACGAACACTGCTGGATCAATCAAAAATAGGCTAGGGGTGGGAAATCGCACTTCAGCACAAAACTGTGCGTTGCCCTCTCGCTCACCTGAGTCTGATTCTGATTCTGTGGGAGCTATTTAACAACTCCGTAAATTGGGGATAACTGACAGCAATGCAAAATCACTTTTGTCCACAGATAGATGTGTAAATTCTATCCTGTCCTGTAGGGGAGGTTCTATTATTAATTTCCCTCCCCTACTACGGAAGCCAAGTCTGCCGCCATTCACATGTTCGCTTTTGTATTCCTCATCGACACCTGAGTCTTTCCTTTGGACTCTTCCTTAGAGTGGCCATATCATCAAAGCAATTTCCTCAGTAATGACTTAAATAAAATCTGCCACGGGTTCATTCTATATCTGTATAAGAGTTGTGATTTTACCTTGTTTTGAAAATTATCTTTTAATGGGTATTTATGAAGTAATTATTGTATGCTAATGCTGTCCCAGGTATTGCTGTAGAATATGCTACATTTACCTTCAGAATGAACCATCCAGAGTAACTGCTCAAATTTCTCTGGTTTAAGCACATTTACTAGTGCTCAGTTCCTTCCACTGACAACTCTTCAGTTTTTAAACTAAATTCCTATGTTACTAGACCAAGAGAAAGAAATATATAAACTAAATGATACATTATTCCACAAATGCAAACTCCAAGTAAAAGCTAACAGCAAACAGAAAATTAGGAGTTCATCTCTTTAAAATTCTGTTTTCAAGTTTCCAGCTGAATTCCTTACAGACTTCGAAGAGTAGGCAAAAAATATCGCTCTCCCACTGATACAGGTGAATAGAATCATTCTCATTTTGCCAACTGATACACTGAGCCATAGAGAAGAACATATCTTAATGCCTAGGATCAAGGGAGAAAATTTAAACTCTGAGTCCCCTGATTTCCATCTTAAAAGTATTTTAATACAACCTTCCATTAGTATAACTAGTTTTCTTTACCACAATTTACCTAAATTTCCACTTGAAATATTCTGAAATTTCACTCTCCAGTAATATCTTCCGTATTTAAAAAGTAGATGTGATTTTGTAGACCATGTAACTCTGAAATGTCCATCACCCTTGTAGCTGAGCCATACTGCATAGTCGGAGTCACGGAGTAGGAATCAAGTGATGTCATACTTGTTATTGCTAATTCATAATCCTAGGTCAGCTTTCTAAAATGATGGAAATAAAGCATGCTTTAAGAGAAAAATTTGAATACTACAGAAGACTATAAAATGGAATATATGGATCTTACCCAAGTTACCCAAATCCCAGGCCCATTGCCCCCAAATCGGTGTTAACCGTTTCTAGTGCATCCTTAAATATTTTAATGGCATACAAAATTCGGATTTATCTATGACTTGAAAATCATTTAAAAACTAAATTTCTATGTAGCATTTAAAAAGAATGAGAGCGGGATATGGAAAACTCTTTAAGATTTATTAATTAAATAAAGCAAGAAATTAATGAAGACTTTTTATTAATTGCGTGTATTGCGAATGTTTTCCCAGTTGGCCTTTCAAATTCGTTTTGGTATTTGAACATTAATCTATTTAAATGTTGAAACAATTATTGTTAATCGCAACAGTTATTGCCAGTTTAGAGTTTATAAAGCATGACAAGTCTCTTAGATACATAAAGCACGCTGGAAAACTATATGAACTACAGAACTTAAAGTTAAAAGATTCCGAAATGCAAGGAATTATCAAATTGATACATTTCTGTATCAATTTGTCACTCTAGTAGCTATATATCGATGTGGTTATCTTAAACTTTTCCTACAGCTAATATTTTTTTAGTGAACAAAATGAAGTATATGGTGGATTCGAGGCTATTTTTTCAAAATCACTGACCCCTGATGGCCTCTGGAGGGCAGCAAAGAGGCCTCTCCATTTGGTGATGTTTTGTCATTAGATTTCTTTTTCAGACAATCAGTTTTTCTAGAAATGGCGTTAACTCTTTAAGTACACATAATTGGGTCATTCTGGAAATAGCCAAGGATATTCAGACGTTATTCTGAAACGATACTTTCCATGTAACATTACTGGTGAAAAACCTCTGTTGGTTGATAAGCCATAGAGGAAAAAGTCCAATTGTCTTCTATGTAGCTAAGTATGCTATTCAGAACCTGTCCCAAACCATCCTCTCCATGACCATCCCACATGGCCCTTCACTATGATCCTGGGCCACCAATCCTACTACAGGGAACACCTATGCCTGACGTGGGACTGACCATCTACTCAACCTTTTCCATTCCCGCTCATTTCCCTGAGTCGGCGCTGGCCACATTGTATTGCGATCATCTTCTTGTATACTGGTTCCTTCCTTGGGAGAGTAACCTCTTCAGTGTAGGGCCCATCAGTTCATTCATTTTTTAATCTTACCAGCCAGCACATAGCAGCCCCTAAGTGTTTAAGGAATTAACGAGTGCATGCACGCATGCATGAATAAATGTTTAAAGAGAGCTCGGATTTTTAGGGTTTATTTTCTCAGAAAAATCCATTCTATGTCACAGAAACATTACAAAGGGATGTAGATATTTCACTTCGAATAAAACTCTGATCTTAAATCCAAATGGCTGTAGGACAACCAGCAGTGGAGGGCTGCCGAAAATGAATAGTGTGCAAATCTGTTGCCCTTGAAGCTGAAATGTACTAGAAGTCCACGTTCCTCTGAATCCCAGAAAAGAATTCAGTTATTTACTATAGTAACCCTGACAATGGAAATCACCAGCAGTTCAGAAGGTGGCGGTGCGTGACAGAAACTAGCTGAGAGAGGAGAATTCAGTGGAGAAAAAAACCCCCAAACAAACGTATTTCCTTTTCAAAATAAGACAAAGAGGAAAATGTATAATAGCTTACCCATCTCTGTGGGAAGAATATATTGAAGTGGACTGAGAGAAATCAGCATTAATTCCCACTTCTGTACGCTGAACTTTGGGTTATAACCAAGATGCTCAGATTCCAAGTGAGAAAAGGAAGATGGCTCGATATTTATATAATTTATGATGTTAGAAAATAATATTGAATGTTCGGTGTCATTGAAAAAACTAAATTAAAAAAATAAAGGAGAGAAAGGTGGCTTTCTCACCACTCAGAGCTACATTTGAGGAACAGTTTGGTGTGTGATCTTGGGGAAATGATATTTTTTGCTCCTTTCTAAATGTTCTCCAAATACTCCTCAAACAAAAGCGTTCCCCAAAGAGTCACAGTTCTTAAATTCAAAGAGTGGGCAGTTATGAAGACAATCTGCTGTGTAAAAAACCCTATCCTCCCACCTCAAGAGAAGGGTGAAATAAAGACTTCTGATCAATAATTTATCTATTTTAATTTCCTGCACGTTTTTAGAAATTTACGACATTTCTTTTCAGTGCTCCTATTTTTTTTTTTTAACTTTTCTTTCAATTCCATGGGGGAAATATTTATTTGTCCTTCATTTCATTTCTGTCAACTTGATGCAAATAATCACACACTAGAAAATCCATATATTCATATTACGATATCATGTTGCTTGTGATATTCTAAAATGAATTCTTTTGTAAGAACAATGTAAGCATGTTACTACTGAGGATTCAGGATGCGGTCAGGGTGGTAAGATTAGAAATCATATACAGAAAACAAAAATGCACGGAATCAAAAATTTAAAAATTGTTAGGAAGATCTGAGTCTTCGGTAGGGTTGGCTGGAGGTTGGGGGTGGTCTAGGACAAGCAAACTCAAATCTGAGCAATATCATGGAGGGGGCGAAACCAGTTACACATCTTTTTTCTGCAGTGGCTGCATTTCATTTCCTTCAGTTTTCAAGGGACTACTGTATTCATATCGTTCCTTACTGAATTATAATTTGATTCTATAGTGTGTTGACATTCTGTGTGAGATACTGGGTCGAGCCACAGGAGAAAGCCTTCAGTCCCTGCCTTCCAATTACTCAATGCTCCACCTCTGGAATGACTAATATAATGAAGGAAACTGCATCACAGAATTAATGGGTGAAAGCTTCACCCCATCATTTTAATACAATTTTTATTTTGGAAACAAGTTTAGGTTTGTAGAAAAGGTTAAAGTGATAGCACAGAGAGTTCCTCCTGACCCCTCACCCAGTTTCCCCGACTGCCACCACTAAAAAAACCAACACTGACCTTGCTGTTAACTAAACTCTAGACTTTATATGGATTTCATCCGTTTTTCCATGGATGTTCCTTTTCTGGTTCAGGATACATTTCTGGGTGCCACTCTCCATTGGTCATTATGTCTTTTTAGTCTCCTCTGGTCTGTAATGGTTTCTGGGTGTTTCCCTATTTTTCATGACCTTGACAGTTTTGAGAAGTACTGGTTGGATGTGATAAAATGTCTCTCACACTGAGTTGCTCTGACATTTTCCCCATGATCAGACTAGGTTACAGATTTTTGGAAAGAATAACATTGAGGTGACATGTCTTTCTTGTTACCTTACGTCAGCGGCACACGCTCTCAACATGACATCGCTGATGATGCTAACCTTGGTCACCTGGCCGATGCAGTGCTTGCCAACTTTCTGCACTATGAAGTTAATAATATTTACGTCTTTTCATACTCTACTCTTCGGAAGCAAGTCAAAAAGTATATGGCACACTCGGGGAGGTGAAAGGCGTGGCTAAGCTCCACGTCCTGGAGGGCAGAAGTATTTGCATCAATTATTTGGTGTCAATTATTTGGTGCTCCGTAAGATTTGTCATCTCTCCCATTCTGTTATTTGTTAAATCATTCATTTACATCATATATTCGATATTGTGTCTAAAATTTCCATCAGGTTGTACTGCAATACTACATCATGATTTTGTTGCTCAAATTTCCCAGCTTTGATCATCGGGCACCCTTTCAGGTTGGCTTCTGTGACTCTTTGCTGGTTTGTTTGTTCTTTTTACCATTTCCTTACTTTCCAGCACTACGAGAAGCTGTAGGCTCATCCTGTATTTTCCCTGTTCCGGTCCTCCAGCCAGCCATTCCTCCAAGGAGCGCAGCTCCCTCTCACTGGAGAATGGAATGGCTCTTCCAGTTTATCAGGGTAGGAGTCGTGTGCCTTCACCTGAGTGTTGATCCTACTTATCGACTCCAAGTACAATGACTTACTGAGTTTAAAACTCATTTATGATACACCATAAGCGCCTGCTTTGTCAAATGAAACATTAAATTGTGATACTGTAGGTTCTGAGTTAAGGGTCATCATCTCTTGGTAGAAAATGCTGCACCTACATAGCATCTATACTTAGAACTAAATAGCGTCTTTACACGTGGCTGAATATTTTTTTTTTTTTTGCCAGATAGAATAAATTCTACTAGCCCATATTCCATCATCTGTCATTATTTTACCCTAAAATAGAAATCTGTGCCATTTAGATTTCAAAAACTATCATCCATTAATCTCTGGTTATGGCAATATTTAAAGCAGCACATTTATTCCGATCTGGAAAGTAAACCCCATGTAGAATAAGTGTGATGCTAAGAAAACACAGTATCATCCAACAATAACCTCGACGATGTGCTCTTACTACCACTCAGTTCCCAACCACATCTAACATTACCTAAAAACACAGTTTACAGTGGGGGTTCCCAACCCCACTGTCAGGACAGGATGGGGAACAATTGCTTGGGAAGTTTTCCAGACCCATCGGCATTTAGGGGAAAGTCAAGTTCCCTAGGATTTCTGTTGGGCTGCTAATGCTGGATGTCAAGAAATAATGCTCCATGAATATTTTCATATTTCTGCAAGGTCAGGAATTCCTAAAACAGCACTGGCATCTGGGTTAAAGGATGACTGAATAGCAACCCTAAAGAATGAATGAGCCCTGGGTAGTGACATAGTGTCCTGTATCTCCCCAGAGCCCTGTGTTTGCATTCTGGAGTGGAGACGTATAGAGACCTTCCTCTCTCCTCCCCAGAGAGGATTTGTTTACCTTTCAGACCTATGTCATCCTCTCTCTCTGGAGGGGAGGATGGATAATTGTGCCAGCACTTCCTGTATAAGCTCGGAGCTTCATAATTCCGGAGTTCCTCGCTTGTGGTACAAAACCTCTCTACACAGGTGGGTACGTCTGGCTTTCACCAAATTGCCTTGGAAGGAATTGGGGCTTTGAGAAAACTGCCCTGTGAGCTACAGCCTGTTTCTGATCCAGAGGTCTCATGTGTGGTGGGGTGTGTAAAGTGTGTGTGTGTGTGTGTGTGTGTGTGTGTGTAGACACACTACAACATATAACTGTGACAGGCTGATTTGTTAGCTTGAGAGTAACATTTCACATCCTGCACAGTTTCAGACTCAATACTGAAAACCATAGGTACCCACTGGTTTGGTCATACCTGTTGTTTTTGGCAGGTACCCCATGATTTGTCTGTGCCCATGCTGTCAATGTTGTTCAAATATTTGATTATCGCCCCGGGTGAGAAGCACCAAACATACTGAGCTCCAAGGTTTCATTTGGGGGAAATGTCTTTACCTTATTTATTGCCTGCCAATAAAAGCTAGACCAAGATTTACCTCTGCTCAGACAAAGCCCCAAGTCAGATTTTAGCCAAATCTGTTTTTTTAATGGTGTTTCACTCTGGGACTCTTCATGCAAGGCGGTTCACAGGGTGCGTGTTTATGTGAATTTTCAGCTCAATTTCCTGTCTTTCATTTCATTTCCTCTTTCAACTAACACCATCTGAAAAGAATAAAGCAATTAATCATAACACTTGGTACTCCTTTTGCACATGTTTTCCTCCGGAGGAGCTAAAATGACTTCACACTCAGTTCCTCAAAGATCGAGAAAGAAGTCTCAGGGGTAAGTGGACCGCGAGTATTTTCATAATTGTCCAGATGAGGGAAATGGGACCAGAGATATGTTTGCCTATGGCCAGTACCAGAAATCAGCGACCTGGGTAAATTCCCTCGTGATCACAGTGGAGAACATTAGAAAGGGGTTGACTATATCATTTCAGTTAGGTCCTGCCCTTCTTTGTATAACAGTTAAGAGGAAATCCATGTAAGAAGACACAGAACCTTAAGGAAATACTATTTTCAAGTCGTAGAAAGAAGAATTTCATTTCAAACCTCTCTGGGGAATAACCAGCCTCCTAACCCCTACACGAGTTCATCTGAGGCAGGGTTTTAAGCCTAAATCATGGATATTAAGTGAATGGAATATTAAACTAATGGAAAATGAAGTAGAATCCTTTGATATTTTCTGTTTTTATTGCTTAAAGAGATGATTGTTAGACCTATACTCTGTGTGGGAGGGACGATTGGGAAAGAGACACTGGCAGTCTTGGCTGCCATTCCCAAAGCTTGCAAGATGTAAGCTCGAGACTGATGGTGGCCAAGAGAATTTGCCTGGAAATGAAGCCAGCCCAGAGGAAAACAGAAGTTCCCAGCTCCTGATAACATTGTTGAAGGCCCTGGATCCAGCTCCGCCCTTACACATGAGCCAGCAAAGCCCTCTTTGTTCTCAAACCAGTATGAGTGGCAGTTTCTGTCACTTGTAACCAGAAGAGTTTTGACTAATGAAACTGTGTTTCAGGGCTGCTGGGAAGATGGAATTAACATGATGCCTGGAACAGATAAATATAAACTATTTTAACGATCCTTTCTTCAAACTCCTACAGGACTTTGCCAATCTCCTGTACTTGGTATGCATCACGCATTACTTTATATGACTAATTTGTGTTTATGATAACTAGATTTTAAGCTTTTTGAGAACCAAGGTCATTGAAAAATATTTTATAAAACCTAGAATAGTGCCTTGCATAGGACAGATATATTCATTAATATGTCAATATGATTGTGTTAAAAATATCATGTGACCTGATTGCTCATTCAGAATCCTGCAGAAGAATTAAATATAAGTTTGTTTACAATATATAATATCACTTCATAGAGGCAGAAAATTCTCTGAGGTGAAATACAAGATTTCTGAAGTTGGTAATTTATCATGACTTGTAGCTAAGGAAATTTTTTGTAAGAATTATACATCCAAGGGGAACATAGGGTTCAGTGGGAAAAGATTTTCAACCTATTTATATATTTTTCAAAAACTGTTTTGATCATGAATAATATATTGAATTTTTTTCAGTCTTCGATTGATTGAAAAAGTAGAACTATCTGAAGAGACTTTCAGACATTTAGACTTACTGATTTTTTCAAAGCCCATAGAAAGAAAAAGTAGATAAATAATATTCACAATTTCCATTTCACTGAGAAATTAGTGTTAGAGCCCTCAAGCAAGATAAGGGAACATGCAAACACTAGGGAGAACTCGTACTCTCAGATGCCACAAAGTGGCAAAAATATATATATATACACGCTAATTATTATCCAAACACATATCATGTCAGACTTATGCAGCAAGAATTCACTGAGATTCATTGGACATAATAAATATATGCAGCTAATGAAACAATTTTTTTTAGCTCTAAAATTGTAGGTATGCTACTGCTTTTTTGCAGTTTTTAAATAAATTATGCACTATTATTTTTTCTCTTAAAGCTAATCACTGTTATAAACTCAAATCACTGTAAAGTCTACTCAACACCCTTCCTTGGAGATTGCTGGGGTGACTCTGGGTTTTTTGGGTTCCTTCTATATGTTCTCTAGCAGACTCCCTTTTCCCTCCATCAATCTGGGTTGTCCATTTTGTATGTCCTTTGGTTCTCAAACTCTGTTGTATGTGGTTTTAGCAACTCTAAGATAAATCAACTTCAGATAAGAAAACAGAAGTATGTATTCAAATACAGATTTTGACAAGGGAAAAACTATTAGTTATGGAAACTCAGACCTTCATGTTTAAAGAGGAACAGTTCCTAATCATATGTATACTGCCTGATATCTTACTGTGAGAGTTAAATCAATATATTCTGCAGTGGATTTTGAAAAATGTATCATGAATTATTAGTAAACAAATCCTGTCACTTCCCAAACTCAATAAATCATCTCTTTGAATGTACTCTGTCATTGCAAAGCATCTGTAAAAGAAAACTCTTATTTTCTCTCTGAACAAAATCTTAGGTTTGCTGAACTGAAAACAAGGAGACATAGTGAAAAGAGTAGACAATTTTATTCTTCAGAGAACCAAATTTACTTTGAAGACATCATCTTTCTTTTCTCTAAATTTACCTTTTAAAGTAATTGTTCAACCAAGCAAATCACAAATCCCCAACACTACACACGCTTCTGTAACTGTTTATTTGAAGAAGGTAGATTCTTTCTCAAATAAGAGTTATATGGCGACTTCGACACAGCGTACAATCTTGCCCTAACTAAAAAGGTCTTTTGCTTCATTTCTCAACCTCCCATGTACTTGTTAATTCTTTGAACTTTATCTAATCCTTTCTATAAGTCATCTTTTCCTCTTCTCCAATATTTCTTTTCTGTTTTTGTTTTCTCAAAGGCACTACTGATTTGCTAGAAGGTTTATTACTGAGTCGATTAACCAATAAAACATTTCTTGATCTAAATTTGGCAGGGTGTGGGATGTGCAGCCCAAATAACATTTCTGTGCTTAAGAATTATCTTAGGTAATGAATAAGCCAATTTTGGCAGTTTCAAAATTTTAAATTCTGACATTTAACTGATTCCTCCTGGTTCAAATCTGGATGCCGGTATAAAATTCAAGCATAACACCGATACAATAGTGCCATGCCCTGAACTTGCCCTGTTCATTCTCAGAGGTTATTTTAATGCTTTCCTTAATTGACTAAGAAGCTTATTTAGTAACTAAGGCTGCTGTTTCCGGAAAGACATCGCTAATGCTTGGCCTTCTTGTGTGTAAAGGAAAAAATTCTGTTTTTTTTTTTTCTCTGCTATCTCCTATTTAAAACAAAATGCCTTTTGAAAAAAGTTGCCATCTCTCATGCTCTAACAGACATCGTTGAGCAAATACAGTTTATATTTTAAAGGCAGATCACTTAAGCTAAAAACACAAAATGTCTGGTTTCACTTTAACCGAACAGTTGCAGAAACAGATAATAAGCACAGCCACTGTTTCACTGACAGAACAACAACTCTGCTCATCTCAACGTCTACAGGCCATTTTCTTTTCTTCACTTTTTATCAAGGACTTGGGCATGACCCAATTCTTTTTCACTTCCAAATAATGTATCTTCAACTTTTTTAGAAGGGAAAGAAGGCATATGACAGTTTTGCATGAGCAATCAACCTTATGCAGATCAAACGAAACACAGACAGGTTCATTGCAGCCCATAAAGGGATTTACAAACAGTAGCTGTTAGTATCACGCATGAATGGCTTAGTTGCCGACTTGGGGAAGAATGTGCAAAAGTTTGCTGTGCTCTTTATCTCTAATTGCACATGATGTGGTGACAAGCGACTACCTTCAGACTTAGCATCAAATCTTGTTTTTACCATATACTAACTATATGACTTCAGATGGCTTCATCTCTGAGTCTGTAGTCTCATTTCTGAAAAAAAGGGGTAAATGATGCCAAGCCCAGAAGATGCCGTGAAAATCAAATGAGTTCACACTATATTACAGAACTAGATCCATAGAAGGCTTACGGAAACTATTTATTGTCTTATCCTTCTAGCCCAGCCTCCTCCTGAACAGGCAAAACCCTTGGTTCAAGAGATTGAAAGTTGTAAAAGTAATAAACAAAGGGGCCTGTAAATGCCTCAGGGTTACAAAATGAAACCGCTAAGGACAATCAATCACAAACAGCCAGCTGGGCTTGAAGCTGTAGCCAACCAATAATTTCCTTTATTTGCTTTAACACTTTCTCCGTATAAGTCTTTCCCTGGCTCCTGTCAGCAGAACGCTCTTAACCACTTGTGGTGTGGCACTGCCTGATTTGAATCGATTTTTGCTCAAATAAACTCTTAAAAATGTTAATATGCCTCAGTTCAGCAGACTATGCCTCCTCAAAATATGCCTCTTTGGCATAAAGATTATTTTGAGCTGATTCTTTTGTGAAAAAGCAGACACAGGAGAATCTGAAAACAGAGAAGCTACTCTTTTGTAAGGGAGATCTCCATTTAAGGCTGTCTCCCTCTCTGTACAGGAAAGGAAGGATAACTAAATCATAAATTCTAATCAATGAACAAGACCTCAGTCTGCACAACAACCTTATCCTTGTTTACTGTACTTTTCCTGGTCACCTCCCATAACTGGCTCCTCCAACCCCCAACATCGTCCTTTGTCAATAGCTGGAGAAGGTGTTTAAGGGGGTGGCTTGGGCCATTTCGGGGAGTTACTCAGTTTTCCTGGGTCTCTCCCATGAATACAGGGAGAATACGTGTTATTAAACTTCTGTTTGTTTTTCTCCTGCTAATCTGTCTTTTATCACAGAGGGGTCTCAGCCAAGAACCTAGAAAGGTAGAGGGAGAATTATTTTTCTTCCCCTCCTAGAGGAATGCTTCTGAATCCATCAGTTTATCTTAAGCCATACTACGCTATATTTTTCCAATATTTCAATCTGGTGTTAAGATTAGTAAAAGGAGTGATATATATTTTATTGAACTTATATATTCAATCTCAAAAAACATATAAATTATAATGAAGTCTCCTGACATCCGTAATACTATAAAAGCTAATTACAACAAAAAAGCAGTGGGTAGAAAGAACTTTTAAGGTGTGTGAACTGACAAACATAGTAGAAAATACACAAGGGGCCCTAATTCCACCCTGACGCCCTAGGATTCACCAGTTATGTGGGAGTTGAAGGTGGAGGGGGAGGCTCATTGACAGGATGAGAATAAGATAGATTTCTCTCCTTTTTTTTGGCCTCAAATCAAGAAGTCAAGAGACATGATTTTTAAAGGAAAGAAGCAAAGTAATGAGAAGGAGAGGGACGTGGATGGTAGATATTTTGGATGCAGCTTTGGTTCTGAATGGAGAGAAAATGGCCTTTGGGGATCAGGGAGCGGGGTGGCTAGTGACCCACAGCCAGCCAGAGCAGCGGCTTTCTGACTCTTGATTGCCACCCCCAAGAATACAAGAAGAAATACATTTTCCTTTCTGACCTACTATGCAAATATATACATGTTTATTTATAGTGAAACAAAAGGCTTCCAAAACAACATTTATACCCAAAACAATGCACTCTATTTTAATCTAGGTTATATTTTAAAATGCAGGTAGTGACTTCTTGAATTGATTTCTTAAGTCACTAATAGGTCACAGCTACCATCTGAAAACTGGGACTCAAGACAGCCTTCAGAGATCTTCTTTTGCATATGAACCACCATAGTTTGCATTTCAGTGGCTCCTGAATGTGCTAGTGGGTCCTGCTTTGGGGATTACCTCTGTCAGGTGTCCCCAAATCCCCTTCCATAGCATAGCTAATTTGACAATGATATTGGATAAGGAAATTATGTTTGTATATGATAAAAGTTTATATGAACCATTATATTATACATAGACAGATTTTCCTACATTGTATTTTCATTATGAAAATGAACACAAACTAAAGCATACTATTAAATATAAATATACATACATGTATATACGATGTTTCTCTCTTGCAGGCAATACATTCTTTAAAGCAGAGTTGACTACTTAACAAGTTCTGAAATCTGTTTATATCTCTTAATATGTCTTTTGATTTACAAATACAAAAATGCAACACAATGAAGAAAAGAACCCAAGATAAATACTCTGTTTTTTCCCCCGAGATATAAAATTATGACGCAGGGATTTGCCTTCTGTGACTCATATTTTCCTATATAAACCCCTTGAACCCACGGCTTCTCGGGTCAGGTCACTATTTCATTCCAGGAATTCCCTCAAAATGTCATTATTGGTGAGAAATGTGCTTTGTAGAATGTTGGAAACCTGTGGTCCAAATCATTTTTCGAGGGCACTGATGTTTGTAAACATCTTAAATGGAATAACGTGGTATGTTTGCGTCTGTCCTTCTAGAATGCTGACAGCCTGGATATGAAATAGGTGTGTTGCAGCAAGACTTTAGCTTTGTAGAACTAGAATGATTTGATCTTTTAAAAAACTATGTCCACCATAATGCTGATTTTAAAAAAAATTAGTTTAAGAAAACAAGGAAAAATACAACCATGTAGTTTTATATACTTGCTATGAGCGGGTCATAAATTTGGTGCTAAACTTTCTTTAAGCAAATGCCAAGGGAAATTTAGCCACGTATACAACTCACATTATCCTTTAGATAAACTCAGGCCATTTGTGAAAAGCACAACTATTTTTAATACTTAAAGTACATAGAAGTTGCTCCTGAAATGCTTCTTCATGAAGAAGTTGGGCAAGAGAATGGACACAACTAAGAAGCCACCTTTCATGGGGCTAGTCTTTTATGAAATCTAGCAAGACCTGTGCCTGTAAGAACAGTGCCACCTACAGCTTCGGTCGGGGTAAGGACCTGGGGACCTGAGTAAACGGCAGGGGGTTGAAGGCTATCCTGAAGACAGGACTGGAGGAGAGGCAAAATGGTGGCTACACTACATGGAGTGCGTTACTGCGGTTAAGCAATGGGCTAGATGTATATTTTGGGATATGAATGGATCTCATGAAGTTGGCACTGCATGGCACTATTTGTAGTAGCACAAGATAAGAAGAAACCCAAATGTCCATCAGTATTTTCTACGACTGGAAAATGGGGTGAACAGTGTTCTTATACGGCTCTGGGGAGTATCTCCAGAATATACTGTGAAGTGAAAAACATGGAACAAAGCATATTTTGTAGGCTACTGCTGATTTTCAAAACAGGACATATACATGGACATACACATACACATGCTTATGTTTAAAAACCAATAGGAGGATAGAATAAAAACTAAAAGAAAAAGTAAAATAAAACTTGTATTACCTACGAGGGAGAGACTGAACAAGGTGAAGAGGATGGGGATACAATTTCCACTTCTCTGAATATACTTACTTGGAAGATTTCACTCTGGACTCAGGTAAATAGTTTATAGAACAAGATTAAATTTAAAAAGGAATTTTTATAAATAAAAGCAAAGTGAAAGAAAGGAAGCTAAGTGTGAATTGAGTTGGTGACATAAGTGTAAAGAAAGAAAACATTTCAAGTTAGTTTGAAGAATGGAAATTTGACTAAACATCTCTAGTGCTTCCCTAAGAGAGAGAAAAATGAAATATATGTATATATATTCACATAAATACATACATCTCATTATATGTATACTGTATATATTCAATATGTTTATATATACTACAAAAGGGACTATATTAATATATATGAATATATTGGAATATACATATCATATTCATATATACTTATTAAATTCTAAAAGATGGGGTACACACAGATGTACACAGATGTACATATGTGTATCAGGAGTGGAGCCTGATGTAGGTCAAAAATAATCAGTGTTCTACAAATTGAAGAGAACATAGTATTAAATCAGTCTTCTGCACCCAAGGCCAAAAGAAGTGCTGTATATATACAGAGGACAGTTTTTTTTTTTTTGCTACATCATTTGGCTCAGAAAATGAATACTCTTCAACAAATGAGTTGGAAAACTGCTTTCAAAGTTGAAGCTGCAAACACAGTACTATGGTTCTTATACTTGGCATACTATTCTGAAATATTCAATAGTACACTTCAGTGAATCCAAAATAAATCATTCTGCTCCTTCCAGTGGAAAAATATCAGCTGTAACACTCTTGTTTGTTTTTTAAATGTTCATAAGAATTTATTCTTCGGAGAAGACGCTAACGTCTTTAAGGTCATGAATCAGTTCAGTCCAAGAATTTTTAAAAACAGTTTGGCTTGGTTATTTTCCATATCTAACTGGAACACTCTACTCTAGAATATTATTAGAACATATTGTTTATCAATTTAACAGATTTTAATTATGGTTTGAAAACCCCATGAGTCTGAAGCCTCTACTAACACACCTGCCACTTTTTAATGTGTTATTATATCTAATTACTTCCATTAAAAATAGTTCCCAAAATTCTAAAGTGCTTTATTTACTAAAGACATAAATACAATTTTTTAATTCTCACTAAAGTTGACCCTATCGCATATGTAAATATTTAAGCTAGGAGAGCAAAAATCATAGATTCTCAGATTAGGAGTTATATATCTCCTATTAGATGCATTAGACCCCTCAATGGTATCCCATTTTATAGTATTTTATAGTAAACGTTAGATCAGGGGGATATTAATGGTTATTACTGATTATAAAGAAAGAGTTCTATGGTTCAAGGATTTGGAAAATACTCGGTTGAGAAGCGTAAACCTGCTTTCTTTATCCACAACATATAATGATCAGTGTAATTCTCCAAAAAATGATGGAAAGGCAGA
Source organism: Pteropus medius (assembly GCF_902729225.1). NCBI lineage: Eukaryota > Metazoa > Chordata > Mammalia > Chiroptera > Pteropodidae > Pteropus > Pteropus medius. The sequence continues at coordinate 2,491,896 of NW_024340697.1, forward strand.
GTTTTCCAAACTTGTCTTTCTTGCAACCACTTGCTTCAGCAAGGATTTTTCTTGGACTAGTGTTAAGTAAAACAGTTTGGAAAATGCTGGTCTATCGGCACCTAAATATTGCCAACGACAGGTAACTAGACCCAGCACCATGGAGACCGTTCAATCTTTTTGTACCTCTGATTCAGAATTTCCATTATCTGAACCTGATGCAGAGGCTTGCAAATTAAGAGAAAAAAATAATTCCATCTATGAAGATATATTCTGGACTTTTTGTATTACAGAAACCTGATACAACATAGAAACTCATTTTGCGATTTAAGAAAAAGTACATTAATAATTCCAGCTGTAGAAGATAAAAAGGATCTACAATTGGAGTAATCTAATTTTACGGAAAGTTAAGAACAGTCAATACTGTTATAATAAATAGTTTTTAAATATGTACATTGTAGGAATCAGATTTGTGAAATAAATGACATTTTATCCCCTCAAAAACTTAAAAAAAAAAAGAGGCTGGATTGTTAGTACTTCAGAGTCACAGCTGACCCAGGAGATGAAAGCTTTAGGGGCACTATAACCAGGTATGCCCCCCACCCCCACCCAATCTGATGGACTCCTTCATTACATTGACTACTTTTCTATCAAATAATCTGGGAAATCTTATGTGTGTGGACATCTTCAGAAGAAAGCTTATTTTGCTAGTTGCAGCTCCATTCTTCCAGCATTGCACGTGAGAACCCTGAGGACATAGGAGGGAAAAGGAAGTTTTCCAAAGAAATAGAAGTTTTCCCAAAAAAACTGACCTGGAACCAAAGTCTCCTTCAGAAAGATTTACTTTCCTGGGAACTGTCCATGGTTCTGAGCTATCTCCTGGAGAAAGTCATGACCAAGGGTTGAGATCCTTAGCTCTCTGGGCCTTGTTTGCTTTCTTCTCCAGCCTAATTGCGGTCTCCCATTACGGGCTTAGTGAGAGTTAGCCATTTTCCCAACCCATGCCTGGCCTGACCAGACAAGACCTAAGCTTGACTACTGTCCCTTCAATCGTCGACTGTCTGCCATGCTCTAGAGACTAGCTGCCCAGTTGCTTCCTAGTTCCCAGTAGATTACTTCTTATTCGAGCAATCCAGAGAGGTGGAAAAATCATCCAAAAGGGATGTCATGACTTAGTGACACTCTTTAATGAGAACCAAGGGACAGTAGAAGGTAGAATTGTGTCTGACCTACTGGAGTTCTACTGGATGGAATCATGTTAAAATGCACCCATATCACTGACAAACATATTTTCATAGAACTAGATATGATGCCAGACTCCAGCAATTAGCAGCTACACAACTTTGTGAAAGTAAACTTATCTGAGCCTAGGATTTCAGAAAAGATTAAACCATCATGTTGCAATGATTGAATGACATAAGGTGTCAAAACACAATTTAGACAGCTGAATTTGTATACTAGAAAAAGAAGGCCCTTTTTACAACCCTTTGGGGCTATAAAATTCCTTATAAAATCCTTTTCATTTAAACTCGCTTTTCTCCACCATCCTACAATACCTGAATTAGCTTCTTCATCATCAGTTACAATTTAGTGAAGGACATCTTGCATTTCAATAATAACAACATGGTAGGGCAGTATGACTCATAGGGCAAAACTTCATTTAAGGATATCCACATTAACAAACTAATTAATGATATGACAAACAGAATCTTAAGGTCTATATCCCCCCTTATTTTAGAATAAAGACATATGTGGAAAATAAAGATGCTGAGAATATATGAAGATCATAACTATGAGCAAACCTTTTAAACTTCTTATAATGTATCTTTGACAATTTTTAAGCACTCAACAGTGATTTATGACCAGAGGTCATTAAAATGTAGACGGTGCAGTTAGAACGTCTGATCCTAGAGTCTTTCATTCTGAAGGTCTATTTATTCTCGTCTTTTAGAATCTACTCTATTCTTTGACAAATTAACCTATCCTGTGCCAACTTACTTAATTTTTAGAGTTGACTTTCTTAGTGCAAATGTGATACCTGATCATTGCAGAGAAGGTAGAAAATACAGATTAAAAAATCAATCACTCATTTTCCTATGGCCCACTGTTAATTTTTAGTTATTTTTTCAGTATCTTCTCTGTGCATACATTTTGGAGACATTAGTGGAATCATACTTCCTATATACTTTTTATCTCTTACCATTATGTCATAAACATTGTCATATAAAATTCTTTAGAAGAATCATTTCAATGGTTGAAAAACAGTTTGTAATAAGTCTATTATTTAATGTTTACTGTAAGGTTGGGTATTAAGTTTGCTTTGCATTTTCTCTATTATTAAAAGTATCCCAATAATTATTCTTATTCTTAAATCATTTTTACATTCATGATTATATCCAAAGGACATATTCCTTGATGTAATGCTATTTGGCCAAAGGGAATAAATTTTTTTCTTTCAGTTGCAGCATTTTATATATTTTATTCATATAGTATTAAAACAGTAAATTTAGGCCACATAATTTTTAAAACTCTTGACAATTGGCTTATAAATAATAATTACGTAAGTTCGTTCATCTTTGATTTGCACTTTTCACAAAGTTTATCTCAGCAGGCACATGAGAGAGTGGCAATGCACAGGACTCTAGGCATTTAATGTTATTTCATGGAGATATTTTTGGTTGAGACAGGGGTCAAGTAACATCTGACATGAAATCTTACTGTGTTAAATTCTAGTGAGCATGCCTCCGTATAGAGGTTTGGGACCGAGGGAATCCATTCATCTGTGTGTCAGAGCAGAGTCTCAGGGGACTCTGTCACATTCTCAATCAGAGCTGAGCAGAGGTGAAGGGAGACCTCACCACTGCCTCCAGTCGGAAGGTAGCAATTGGTGTTGACAAGCCACCTAAGGTCTCTGGGCATTCAGCTACAAGCCTAAGACGTTCTGCCTGAGGGTGTTTATTCTGGCAACAGGGGCACCTCGGCCTGAGAGCAGCACAAAGAGTGTCAAAGTATTAAAGCTTCCAAGGACTCATCCTTCCATTAATGGATGCTGCCCCTCAGTTGGGACAGATATGACGCTTGTTCTACACTGGCGCCAGAGGTTCCCAGAGAGATTGACCCCATAGGAGCCATGTATATTTATTTCACTGTTTACTGGCTACTTTTCAAACTGTGTGTGTGTGTGTGTGTGTGTGTGTGTGTGACAGAGTAGGTCTCTTTGATAATGTATCAACTGAGTAAAGATTTGAAGAAGGCAACAGAATGAGCCACATTTATTTACTTACTCTCTTGCCCATTAACATTTGGGCTGTGGCCAGGTTTTGCCGTAGAAATGGTGCTTCAAATATTTTTGTGCAATTTCCTGGTGCCCATGAGCAAGAGCCTCTCACCAGTTCACATCTCTTCTGCTAGATGTTAAGTTCCTCAATTTCAGAAACCCAATCCCTACAGGCTGGGAGGAACACTCCGGTTAGGCGCGGTCCAAGTATCCCTTGCTGTTGATACGTTCAGCCCCTCCAAGGCAGCTGGATTTGGAGTCCCTCCAGCTCCCCAGGAGATGCTGCTTGTCCACCTGGAGCAGTCACTCCCGATCTGCCACTACTGAATGCCTCGGGGAGTGCTGCCAGTCTGGCCTCCACAAGTATAAGCAAAGCCTCCAGACATAGCCTTTGATGGAGCCCTGACCTTGAGGCAGTGGGGGTAGGGGGCTTACAAGCAGATGCTGTCACAGGGGTCCTGAAATTGGGGACTGGGCTGTCTGGCATGGGAGAACCTCGACTTTGCAGAAGAAAGTCTGGAGTTATAGCACTAGCACCAGCTCCAGCACTAGGAGGAGACAAATTTGTTTTTCCAAATGCCAACATTTATTGAGGATTTATAATAAAGTAGACATTGGGCCTGACAGCTTTTCATGCACTACAGCAGAGACTGGCAAAGTTGCTGAAAAGGACCAGATAGTAAGAATTTTTAAGCCTTGTGGGCCATAGGGTCACAACTGCTCAGCTCTGCCATTCTGTCCCCAAAGTAGCTCTAGATAATATGCATATGAATAAATGTGGCTGTGTTCCAGTAAGACTTTATTTATGGATACCAGAACTTAAATTTCATATCATTTTCACATGTCACAAAATATTCTTCTTCAACTCCTACCAACCCTTTAAAAATGGCACAACCATTCTTAGCTTGCGTACCATATAGTAACAGGCAGTGGGCTGTAATTTGCTTTTCCCTGCACTATAGTGAAGAAGAGTATGGCTTCTGGAGCCAGACTGCTTGGGTTTGAACTGGTTGGGCCATTTGCAAGCTCTATGACCTTGGCTGGGCAAGTCACTTGACATCTCTGCACCTCAGTTTCTCACCTACGAAATGGGAAAGCAGCACCACTCGGCAGGATTGTTGCGAGGGTGACTTGATCCATGAAGGACATATACTAAACACTGAATAAATACGAACTGTTTTTATTATTGCTCTTGTTGTCATATTTACATGTAAACCCCACCACGATCATACAAGTACCAGTATTTCAGTAGAGGACATGGTCAGTGGTAGGTAAAGGCTCAGCGAGACCCAGCTCCATGGTGCCTGCTGGGTGGACTCATCTGCCACTTGTGCCGCTGGTGTAGCAGAGTTGAAATTAATGAATCATAATATTTGTCACATGGGAAAAATATGGAAAAATTCCCAATGTCAGCTAAATTATATGTTAATCGAGTAGCTTATGTGGTCTAGCCTGGAATTTTGCCTATAGTTGTAACATTATATCTATGGAAGAGTACATTCTGCGTTCCAATTTCTGGCTTTCAAACCAATAATTGGAAAATATTCTGGTCATAAGCACAGACTGCAATAGAGCTGCCCGTGGGCTACAGAGAAACCAGGAATAAAGGCAGTTGGCAAGAAATAAAACTCTCACAATTTGGAATGCAATATAGTTCCCTAAATGATGGCTACCATAAAATTAAAATTCATTAGGAAATGATATGCCAAAATTTGGCCAACTCTTTCATCGACATTTTGAAACTGAAGCTCAAAATGATGGCTTTCAATGGCACCTTTCTCCAGTCACCTTTTGCCCAGCTGTTATTAGCAGGGGTTCTGAGTAGAACAGATAACTGTTGCACAATCAAAATAAGTCAAGTAGCTAACTGATAATTAGGGAGTTTTCATTCCTGCTTTTAAGATGTGCCACTGACTGGGACTCGTGTGTTCAGTTTTTCAAATTTCCCTTAAGCTGAGGATCCCTAAACCGGAAAGAATACTTTAATAAAGGGTTGGCCTATGCACTGAAGCGCAGAGAAATTACTCCATGCTATCTTCCCCTCCTCCCTGCCTGTCTCCTTGCAGTTCACCATGTAATGTTGCTATCTTGCTCTTTCTAAACTCAGCCGCATTATGGGAGGCTGGAGCTTAGGCCACAGTCTTGTGGGCTCATTAAAATGGCATACGGAGCCCATTCCTCCACCTGGCAACATTTGCTACATAGTTTCAAAGGGAGCCATGCCAATTTGAATTAATTTTGGAAATCTCAGGTGAGGGGAGGGGTATCCTTTTTGTATGTCGTTTACTGGGACTGTCCTAAGGCACACTTCATCCAGAGGGACTTTCGATGTAACTTACGCTTTGGCCCTGATGCCGGAATAATATGCCCTTTCATGATAAAAACACTCAGAAAATGCTCGCAGTCAGAGGTAAGTGAAAGTAAAAATGTAATTCCATACCCGCCCACCCAATCAAGGTTTGGGGACTCTGAATTCCATCCACAGAGTTCTCAGAGATCCATGGACTTCAATGTTAGGAACCTCTCTTCTAGTTCAGACAAATAATGAAGACATGAGGCTATGTCAGCCTCTACCTAATTAATTTTAATAGGCTATAGAGATCATTTAAATTTAATGTACTATTTTACAGCTGACAAAATGTTCGTTGGCTAAGACAGGGTGAGTGATTTCCTCAAGGTCATGCAATTGTTTAGCAGAAGGGTTGAGAATTAGGCTGCCTTGTTTCCAGCTAAGACAACATTCCCCAGTGACCCAGGCCAACTGTTTTTCTCATTTGTTTTGTTAAACACATTGCTGATCTCCCAAACACTGCAAAAATGATCAGATCCGAAATTCTTCCTCAAAAAATGAACTCGATCCCTGACCTCTGAACCTTAATGTGTTTGTGGATGTTTGAAGACTTTAAGGAACAAGAAACTAAAGAATAAATCTAAGGCCTGCAAACAAAGCAAAAGGTTAAGGGACGGAGAGAAAAAGCAGAAGGGAGTGAGTGGTAGGAAGGTCAGTGTTGAAAGCTTCATTAGGGATCCAAAGGAGGGAATGGACAGTATAGTGGCGCCATCCTCGCATATTACCATGACGTTGGAGAAGCTGAGAGCATCGAGGAAGGGAAATATAACAAAAAATCACCCAGGGAGGTTATGGACAAGGGTGGGAGGGAAATGAAATTTTGGATTGACAGGTAGCTAACAACCTGACTGCATCAACGACAACAGTGATATCAGCCAAGTCACCAATATGGAATGACACCTTAACATCCTTGCCATTCCAAGTGTGGACCACGGATCAGCAGGATCGGAACAGCCTGAAAGCTAGTTAGACATAGAGACTCTCAGGCCCAACCACAGACTTCAAAATCAAAATCCATGTTATAACTAGATCTCCAGATGGCACACTTTAAATTTGAGAAACTGATTCAGAAAATCTGATATCCAAGAAATCTGAGAATTGCCAAGAAGTACGGTTGTACCATTGATAGAAAGTTAAAGGTGAGGTTAGTGTAGGATGTGAAAGAAAAAAACTTTTTTATCTGAGATTCTGGGACAATTTTTCAACGTTCCCATGTCCCTTACTAAAACTGAAGGGATGCTAAATGGCTTCAGTGGTCAGACTGAGAGTTGTCTTACATAATGTTTTAGAATAAAGTGCTGAGAAATATAATAGGTTTCTAAAATGTCGATATGATTTGCACAGAGTTTTGTTCTCTAAAGAAGCTACTCTTAAAATTTCTCGAAGCAGATGGAGTGCAAATTGCTGGTGAAAATGATCAAAGCCATGGATTACCATAAAGAATAAACCTGGGTTAATTTTCTCTTTGGTTTCGTAATTCTTTCCACTGTTACCTTACCTATCTGAGGGTCTTAGTACCTGTTCTACCCATTACCTAGTCTATCTCTAAAACTGATTTCTCTCCTGTATTCCCTTGAATGTTTAATAACACCATCCATACATCCATCTGTCCACCCACCCATCCATCCAGAATCCTTCCATCCATCCATCCATCCATCCATCCATCCACCTACCCATCTATCCACACCCACCTGCCCATCCACTGTCCATCCATCCATCCCTTCCATCCATCCATCCATCCATCCATCCATCCATCCACTCATCCACTTACCCACCCACCTGTCAACACATCAAGTGTCAACCAACAAGTACCAGGAACCATTAAAATATTGACACTCCTAAGTCAAATAAGATATGCTTACTCTTTTAAGAAGCTTTTAGTCTATAGCCATGCTACCCTGAACAAGCCTGATCTCATCTGATCTCGGAAGCTAAGCAGGGTCGGGCCTGGTTAGTACTTGAATGGGAGACCACCTAGGAAGACCAGGTGCTGTAGGCGTAAAAAATAAAAATAAAAATAAAGAAGCTTTTATTCTCTTGAGATTAAAATTCTGGATAAATCCATGGCTTTTCTATATCCCTCCCCTATTTCTCATAACTCTTGCCCGAATCTGATAATCCTGTCAATTCCTGTCCCAAAACATCTTCTGACTTTGAACTTTCCATCTCCATGGACTTCTTTTTCTTCTATCTTATTTTTCATCATTATCAGCACTCCTTGGAATATTATCTCAGCCTCCTATCTAGTATCTCCAGCAAATTCTTTATTCTGATTCCACGGTTCCTTTCAAAGGCATGTATCTGACCACATTATTCTACTAATTAGAGACCTTGGGCGGCCCTCTGCTTTCTATATAGTAAAGCCCAAGCTCTGTAGTATAGCATTCAAGTTCCTTTTTCTAACATGACCCCAATTCATCTTTTTGGACTTGTTTCCTGCCATCACAATTCCCTATCCCTGATGACATCTCCAACATTCTAGCTATATTGTACTTCCACGGTTCCTGGAATGTGTCGCACTATATCATATCTCAATGCTTTTCATTATACACTTAGAAAGCCATACCTCCTTACTTTATTTGTCAAGAACCATATCAAATGTCACCTTTCTGGGAGATTTAGTGAGAGGGGGGGAAAGGAGTATCAGAGAAAGTTCCATAGTAGAAGTGACATTATGTTTATTTTTAACTGTGAGGGAGAATGGCATTCCCATTGGCTGTTCCATCATGAACGAAGACATTCGTTTTCACCCATATTCTCATTGGGTTTTGAATCTGATTCTACTATAAGATTTTCCACGCTAAATTAGTTTGCGGTTTAGGTACTCAAGCTCCCAAGCTGACTGTGAGCACCTTCAGGACAAGGGCCACTTATTATCAAAGTTGTACCCTAGTGACAGCATGTTGGATAACTGATAAATGCTGAATAAAATAATTATGCATCCACTTTCTAAGATGGTCCCCAGTGATCCCCACCTGGTATTCACTGCCTTGTGCCATCTCTTCCCTTTGAGTAACTTGCTTCTCGCCAACAGAACGTGGCAACCTTGAGAAGATACTACTTTTGTGATTAGGTTGTAAAAATTATGATTTCCATCTTACAAGCACACTGTCTCTAAGGCCTTCTTGGAATGCGTGTCTTGATGAAGTGAGCAGCTCTGCTAGAGAGGTGAACACGGCAAGAAAATAAGGGCAGCTTCAGGCCGACAGCCTGAGACCCTCAGTCCATCAAACCTGCAGAAACGGAATCCATCCCTGGTCTAACTTTCAAATGAGACAACCAGCCCCACCCAACCCTTTGATAGTAGCCTTGGGAGACACTCTAGGGCAGAGAACCCACTTTAATCATGTCCGAACACCTGACCCTCGGAAACCGTGAGATAATAAATGTGTTGTTTTAAGCCACTAAGTTTTGGTTTAATTTGCTATTGTGCCAATAGGTAACTAATACAATGGAGAACCAATTTGGGTGGGTTGGCAAATAATAATGACTTAAGAGTAGTTATGGGTGATCCTGGACACTGGGTTAAACCTGAGTATGAAAAAGAGTCTTTTTAAGGTGAGATTTATTTAAGAACTCCTGATGCTTTATTTTTACACACATTATATCAATGCTGTAAAGAATACTAGTTGGAACAAAGGTTAAGATACTTTTAAAGAGGAGTCTTCCACTTAATAACGTTGCTTTCTTCTCACTGAGACAAGTGTTTCTAATGTGACTAGCCCAGTGCAGGCTGAGTCAGGTCATGGAGCCTTTGCAATCGTATCAGAAGTGAAAGCAACCACGAGAAAATTGACTTCCGTGAGGGAGATGAGATATCTTAGCTCTGCCAGCTACTTCCTCCTAGAGGTTTTGTCCTATCTCTGATCTACAACTGCACAGCTCCTAGATATACTTGTTATGCTTATTTTGCCCCAACTAGATTATGTGTCTGGCACATACTGGATGTTTAGTAAACATTCGTTCAATGAATAAATGGACAGATGAACAAATTTAAGCTCCTTGACAACAGGGCAACAGTTTGTATTTTTTCCTATTTCTCAAGGTACCTAACACATCATTCGGCATATGGCAACTGTCCAATAAACTACTATTGACTAATAGGTTGATGGGTCACAACACAAAGGTTTTAAAATACCAGAAGTTATACCATGAGAAAACATTTTGATTTCCCCACTAAGCCAAAGAGACTTCTTATGCTTTATAATCTCATTGGAATGGAAATCTGAGAAGCATCATCTAACACCTTAGGAAAAAATTCCAATCATGGCATCTTGGCTCTGTAAGAGTTTTACTAGTAAAATAAATGAAGATAGCATATGCATTGTGGTGGCCGAGTTCCAGACAGTTAGGAACTAACTTTTGCATCGGCATTTCAGGTATATTGACCCAATGCCAATTAGACTTTTGTCTACATCTGATTGCCATACAGAAGATGGTTAAAACGAGAGAAAGATATTTCTCTTGAGTGGAAGACATCTCAGAAATGTAATGCAAAATCAACCAACCGACCAACATAAAAACAAACAAACAAACAAAAAAAAACAAAAAAAACACACGCCCCCACAAAAAAAACACCCAGATTCCAAGGATGGTGATTTGCTTGAGCTTCGCAAAGAAGAAAGACAAAAAACAAACTATAATTCAGATCGCTGATGTTGGGCAAGGGTTAGTTAATGTTGCAAGCCCTAAGCCCAAAGAATTAACAAGGAGCATTTACAATAACAGAAGCAGTGCCAAGAAAATAAACAGAAATGCAAATTAATGTAAAAAGAAATGATGCTAAATACCAGGTGACATAAGTGGGAACACCTTTACTGAGTTCTCCAGGGGAGGACTCAGCCAGGAAGATGTCACTAGCATGTCATTTTCCTGCAAGTGAAAAGTCAGTAATAGCTTTAATTAAGCACCATGAGGTATGTGGGACCATCGCAGTTACTCAACCAAAATTTATCCCTCAAGAGATGTACCGATTATGCATTTACGATTTAAAAGACAAAAATGATTGCTTGACTATTTTTTCCAGCTTTCTAAAATTTGATCTTGGTTATATGATAACACATGAAGTTGACTGGCTGTAACAGATGAAGGCAGATTGTAGATAAGAAAAAGTATTCTTCCTTATTTTTTGACTTCTAATTCTAGGACTGACACTCCTGGGAATTTCAGGAACAGCATTTACAACCAAATGTGTTGTGAAAGAAAAAATTTATCAAGTGCCAACTGTGAGTAATTCCTCTTGATGATATGTATGCTGATATACAAGATAACGGTATTTTTTAAAGCATAAGAAAGCTTTTTGGCTTAGTGGAAAATCGGACTGTTTTCTCATATGATAGCTTCCTTTTAGAAATGTGAAATCTTTCCGTTGTCATCCATCAATTATCTCTCTTAAAAACACAAGGTGCTTCATGAGTTACAATTTCCACGCTGCTGTCAAAGACACTTTTAATGCTCACTTGACCACCAGATGGCTGCTGCTCATGTAAGAGGAAGATTTAGAGAATGTGTTATGAAGGTTGGCACTGGAGGGCAGAGGGAAAAAGATCGGGAGCAGACCTGTGATGAGCGGAACTGACATTAGGATTACTCTCAAGTCCTTTAGAAGTGGACTTCTCTCGAATCAGCAGTTTCTGCGCTCCTCAACAGAACTGCTAACAACGCAGCCTGCCCCAAGGAGCTCTTTCTGAATGAAGAGGCAAACCTGTGCATGCATTAAGAATAATGCAGCAAAAGGGATCTCATTATAGGCTCCTGTCAGTCACTCTGGCTGCTCTAGATTTCAGGAGCAAACATGAGGACTGAAGGTGCTTAAAATGAAAATGCAGCTCAGATGATGGGAATGTCAGACCTAGCTCTTGCTGTTGAAAGACTGACACAGACAAAGTACACTTTGATGAATTGGTCACACCAAGGGAACTAACTCACCGGGGAGCCTGCACAGGGCTATATGCTTGTGGGAATTGCTAATCAGTGATGCTTCTGCAAGGAGGCACTTTGAAAGCCCTCAAACTTTAAATTACCTCCCCTGTAGCACTCTTAGACTGAGAAAAAATTTATTACAAAATGTTTCAGGAAATAAAAAGAGACGTTTCATCCAGAACATATAAAGAACTTTTACAACTTATTAATAAAAAAGATAAATGACCTCATTTAAAAGTGGGCAAAAGATTTGAATAGATATTTTTCCAGAGAAGGTATACAAATGGTCGATAGGCATACTGAAAGACCCTCAATAACATCAGTCATCAGGAAAATGCAAATCAAAACCAGTGAGATAGCACTTTGCACTCACTAGGATGGCTATAATCAAGACAATCACAGGTATAGGTGAGGATGTGGAGAAATTGGAACACTCGCTTATTGCTGGAGGGAATGTAAAATGAGAAACAATTGACAGTTTCTTTAAAAAGTTAAACAGAGTTACCATATGAACTGGCAATTCCACTCCTAGGTATCGACCCAAGAGAAATAAAATCATGAGTTTGCATGCAAAGATTTTTACATAAATGTTCAAGCAGTGAAAACAACTCGAATGGCCATCATCTGATGAACGAATGAAAAATGCGATATATCCATACAGTGGAATGGTATTCGGCCATAAAAAAAGAATGAAGTATTGATACATGCTACAATATGAATGAAACTTGAAAATATTATGCTAATGAAATAAGCCATTCACAATAGACCATATATTGCATGATTCCATTTATATGTTATATGCAGAGTAAGCAAATCCATAGAGACAGAAAGCAGATTCGTGGACACCTGGGGTTAGGGTGAGATCAAATGGGTACAAAATTATTTTGAGAGTGATAAAGTTTTAAAACTAGACTGTGGTGACAGCTATACAACTATAAATTTACTGAAAGGAATTGAATTGTATACTCAAAACAAGTGAATTCTATGGTATGGAAGTTATACCTTAATAAAGAAAAATAAAGACATCTATTCAAGTGTATATATCCATACCCAGTATATATTTTGCATATTTTTAAGGTTTCTAAAGATGGCATTGTATCATAGACATTCTTTAGCAATCTATTTTTTTATTCACCATTATAGCTGAGATACATCAATGTTGAAATGATGAAACTTGTACCTCTAGCGCATTCTTTGTCACTGCTGTATCAAATCCACTGTTACCATCATTTCTATATTACAGTTGACTTTTCCAATAAAAATTAAGTCATTCATTTAAAAGTGGCCATGACACTAAACACCTTGGTGAAGCTCTCACTGGGGGAGTTGAGGCAGGCCAGGATCTAGTGAGTTCAGTAGAAAGGGAGGAGTGGAAGAAGAGACAGCAAAGGAACGCCATGACTCCAATAATTTGGCTTACATAGAGAAGGAGAAAGTAAATTTATAGGTACAAACTGGGTTGTAAGGGCAAAAACTGTTTTTTTTTAAATTAACAAAATTTTAAGTGTATTAATAACTTGTTCGTGTTTAAATACTGATGTCAAAGTGCCTGGGTCACAGAACTTGAATATATAGCAAAGACATGGCATGATGATAGAGGAAACGAGGTTTCAAATGAGGTAGCAGGATTTGGATCTGGAGATCAAAGAACCACTGGCTGACAAAAGAGGGCCTCCTCTTTCACTGTGATGGGACCGAAGTGGGCAAGCAGGGGTAGGAACGCATGTATATTTATAGGAATGTGGGTTGGTGAGTGAGCAGGAAAGTGAGAGTTGGTGGTAGGGTCTTTGATATCAGTACATTTACTATGAGATTTAGTTATCTGGTTAAAGGCACTGTACCTTTTAAGAAAATACAAATACCCCTGGGAAGAGTAGTACACTGGCTCCTTAGTCATTTAGATTGTAGTGTGGTTGGCTCCATTTCTCAATGCAAGTTTTTTTTTTTTTAAATACATTTCCTTTTTCAAAAAGATTTTTTTTAAAAAGATGAATAACATGATTTGATAACCATATATATTGTGAAACTATCACAATCAAGTTAATTAACACATCCATCACCTCAAATGGTGATGAGAACACATAAGATCTACTCTCTTAACAAATTTCAAGTATACAATACAGTATTATTAAGTACAGTCATCATGCTATACATTAGATCCCCAGAACTTATTCATCTTATAACCAAAAGTTTGTCAACTTTGACCAACAACTCCCCATGTCTCCAATCCTCATTCCCCTGGCAACCATCATTCTAGTCTCTATTTTTATGAGTTTGATTTTTTAGATTCTACGTGTGAGATCATACAGTATTTGCCTTTCTTTGGCTTACTTCATTTAGAATAATGTTCTTCAGTTTTATCCATGTGGTTGCAAATGGCAAAATTTCCTTCTTTATTATGGCTGAATAATATTTCACTGCACACACACACATAAACACGCACACACACACATCTTCCTTATTCGTTTTTCTGTCGATGGATACTTAAGATGTCTCCAAGTCTTGGCCATCGTGAATGATGCTGCAGTGCATATAGGAGTGCAGATATCTCTTAAAGATCCTGATTTAATTTCCTTTAGATGTATACACAGAAGTGGCATTGCTGAGTCATATAGTGTTCTATTTTTAATGTTTTAAGGAACCTTAATACTGTTTTCCATTGTCGTCTGTGCTTTTGATGTCATAACCAAAAAAATCATTGCCAAGAGCAATGTCAAGAAGTTTTACCCTCTCAGTTTTTGTCTAGAAATATTATGGTTTCAGGTCTTACATTTAAGTATTTAATTTATTTTGAGTTAATATTTGTGTATGGTGTAAGGGTCCAATTTCATTCTTTTGCATAAGGATATCGGTTATCCCAGTACCATTTATTAAAGAGACTACCTTTTCTCTATTGTATATTCTTGTAGCCCTTCTCAAGGATTAGTTGACCATACATACCTGGATTTATTTCTGGACTCTCTATTCTGTTCCATTGGTTTATGGGTCTGTTTTTATGCCAGTGTCATGCCGCTTTGATTATTATAACTTTGTAATATACTTTGAAATCAGGAAGTGTGATGCCTCTAGCTTTGTCCTTCTTTCTCAACATTGATTTGGAGTCTTTTATAGCTTCACATAATTTTAGAACTGTTTTTCTATTTACTGTGAAAAATGTCATTGAAATTTTGATAGGGATTGCGCTGAATCTATAGATTGCTTTGGGTAGTACGGACATTTTAAACAATATGAATTCTTCCAATCCATGGACAGGGGGTACCTTTCCATATATTTGTGTTTTCCTCTATTTCTCTAATCAATGTCCTATAGCTTTTACTGTACAGAATTTTTTTACCTCGTTGGTAAAATTTATTTCTAAGTATTTTATTCCTTTTGATGATATTGTAAATAGGATTATATTTATAATTTCTTTTTCGGATAGTTCTTTGTTAGTATATGCAAATGAAGCTGATTTTCATATATTGATTTTGTATCCTACAACTTTAGCGAATTTGTTTATTCAACAGTTTTTTTGTGGAGTCTTACGGCTTTCTAGAGGTAAGATCTTCTCATATGCAAACAGAGACAAATTAACTTCATTCTTTCTAACTTGGATACCTTTTATTTCTTTTTCCTAATTGCTCTGGCTAGACCTTCCAGTATTATGTAGAACAGGAGTGGTGAAACCTTGGTCTTGTTCCATATCTTAGAGAAAATCTTCTGGCTTTTCAATATTGAGTATGAGGTTAGCTGTAGGTTTGTCATAGATGATCTTTATTGTATTGAGGTATATTCTTTCTATACTTAATTTGTTGAGAGTTTTTATCATGAAAAGATATTAATAATGTCAAATGCTTTTTCTTCATCTATCAAGATAATCATATTTATTGATTTGTGTATGTCGAACTATCCTTGCATCCAGGGATAAATACCACTTGATAATGGTGTGTGATTTCTTTAACATGCTTAAATGGGATTATTTTCTTAATTTATTTTTCAGATAGTTAATTGTTAGTGAATAGAAATGCAACTGGTTTTTGTATATTAATTTTGTTACCTGGTGTACTGTTGAATTGGATTTGCAAGTATTTTGTTGAGGATTTTTGCATCTATATTCATCATGGACATGGGCCTAGCAATTGTTTTTCTTACAGTGTCCTTATCTGGCTTTGGTATGAGAGTAATGATGGCCTTGTAAAATGAGTTTGGAAGTGTTCCTTCCTCTTCAATTTTTGGGAAGAGTTTGAGACGGATTGGCAATAATTCTTTAAATGTTTGGTAGAATTCACCAAAGAAGCCATCTGGTCCTGGGCTTTTCTACTGCTCCGACCTCCTTACTCATTATTGCTCTGCTCAGATTTTCTATTTCTTCATGATTGTCTTGGCAGGTTCTAGGTTTCCAGGAATCCATCCACATCTTCTAGGTCATCCAATTCGTTGGCATATAAACGTCGATAGTAGTTTCTTATAAGCCTCTGCACCTCTGTGGTATCACCAGGAATGTCCCATCATTCACTTATAATTTTATTCATTTAGGTCTGTTTTCTTTTTATTGATTAGGTTAGCTAAAGGTTTGTTAATTCTGCCATTCTTTTCAAAGAACGAACTCCCAGCTTCATCAGTCCTCTCTATTGTCTCTCTAGTCTCTGTTTCATTTATTTCTGCTCTAACTTTTATTCTTTACCTTCCTCTGCCAACTTTGGGTCCAGACCATTCTTCTTCTTCTATTTCCATGTAGTGCAAAGTTAGGTTATCTATTTGAAACCTTTCTTTTTACTTAACATAGGCATTTATAAACTTCCCACTTAAAACTGCCCTTGCTGCATCTCACAAGTTCTGGCATGTTTGTGTTTCCACTTCTGCTTCTCTCAAGGTATTCTCCCGATTTCCTTCTGGATTTACTCTCCGGGTCACTGGTTGCCCAGGAGCATGCCTTCCAATTTCTATACATTTGTGTATTTTTCCATTTTCTTCCCGTTACTGATTTCATACCATTGAGGTTGGAAAAGACATTCGATATGATTTCAATCTTCTTAAATTTGTCAAGACCTGTCCCACAGCCTGACACGTGATCCAACCCAGGGAATTCTCCACGTATGCTCAAGAAGAACAAATACTCGGATCCTGTTGAATGAAACACTCTGCACATGTCTGCTAGGTCCAGTTGGTCCGCAGTGTTATTCAAGTCCACGGTTTCTCCATTGATCCTGTCTGGATGATCTATTAACTGATGAAAGCTGGGCACTGTAGTCCCCTACAATCATGCATTGCTGTCCATTTCTCCCCTCAGCTCTGTTCGTTTTGTGTCAAATTGACTGAGATAAGGGATACCCAGATAGCTGGTAGAACATTATTTCTGGGTGTGTCTGTGAAGGTGTTTTCAGAGAGCTTAGCATTTGAATTGGTAGACTGAGTAAAGAAAATCACCCTCACCAATGCAGCTGGGCATCACCCATCTGATTCAGGGACTGAATAGAATAGGAGAAAGGAAAATTTGCTCTGTTTGAGCTGAAATATGCATTTCTTCTCTGACTCTCTGACATTGGTTCTCTTGGTTTTCAGGCCTTCATCCTCAGACTGTTACTTACAACATTAGCTCTCCTGATTCTCAGGCCTTTGCGTTTGAACTAAAACTACTCCACGGGCTTTCCCGGGTCTCCAGTTTACAGAGAACAGATCACGGGAATTCTCAGCCTCCATAATCCCATGAGCCAATCCCTCATAATAAATCCTGCTCTCTATACATATGCTATTGGTTTTGTTTCTCCATAGAACCCTAACTAACACACCTGACTAATACACTGCCATACCTAGAGCTTTGTATATTTTAAAGCAACAGGTATCAGGGTGGGTAAGCACACAACTATTTCAAGAAACCCAGTCTCACTGATGACATTTAACTTCAAGTCTACTTGGAGAGCCTCCCTCCTCACTTATTCTACTC
>NW_024340697.1:2523489-2523809 GCF_902729225.1 Pteropus medius
CCAGCCGACTTGTACGACATGTACGACTGTTGACTTCCTGTAGCAAACACTCAAATCAGGGGTGTCAACCTTTCTCTGAGGAGGGGAGACTTTTAATTCCCCAGGGTAACTCACCCAACTCCCACCCCTACCACCCAACTCATACATCTGACCATAACCCAACACTCACCCCCAGGTGTAATAAGCCCATTTCCTGTAAGTTTTCTGGAGAAGAACTGTTTTGCATAATTTTAACCAACTCTGTCACTTTTCTTTAACTTCCTTTCAGTTTTCCCACATCCTTCATAAAGTGTGTTGAGCAAAAGAGTTCACAAACTTAA
>NW_024340697.1:2523883-2684238 GCF_902729225.1 Pteropus medius
CATGGCGACTGTTTCTGTTCCTCTTCATCATGCAAAAGTCAGCAGGGGCAATTTCCTCTGATTTTTTTTTTAAACGTGCTGCTTCCCTGCAGTGAGCGAACACATGAATTTCGATCCTGAGGTACTAACAACAAACATCAATTTTTCTGCACTGCTTTCTAAGGCAGAACCAAGAAAACAAGCCCTTAGAGGGACGAACGCAGCATCCTCTGTTATTAAAAAGTTTTGTAAAAGCATTCGTATAGTAATAGGTGACACAGAGAATATTCTTGTAAGTAAAAAGAAGCCTATGTAGAGAATTCCAACATTTATTCTGGATTACTATATTATGTGCTATATCAGAATGTTAAGCTTTCCCAGAGGGGACTAACTTATTAAAAACAAATACAGTAACTTATCTTGTCTCTTTTCCCTTCTTTCATCTCCGTCCCCCAAGCCTGAAGTCTAAATCATTAAAAGAAAGACGCAGGCTTCCTAATACAACTTATGCGTAATATACAGAATTGTAATAATGAGCTGGAGGAAGGCTGAATGTTATTATAAACTACATTTCGTCCTGTACAGTATGTTCAGGAAGCAGTACACAGCAGCTCAGCAAGTTGTTTTCCAATAAAGCCTTTTGTCATGAAACACCAAGTGTCATGCTAATATCGGAAAAATTCACAAACGTTATTTGAGTTCATTCAAGTCAAGGGACATGTGCTGATAGAAAACGAATAACTGAATAATTAAAACGACATGTTGACAATGTGTTCACATACAATACGTGGGTCGGAAAAGCATTAGTGCGACTTAGCAAACTAGAAGTGCAAGTAGAAAAAAAAATAACACAGATCGAACCATAATGGTCTGGAGGAAAATCGAGGACGAAGATCATAATTATAGAAGGACTTGGCTTCTGCTTCCACACAGTGTGATAACCAGAAGTCTACCCCAAGCATATCTAGCCTTGGAAGATGGCGGTTTACTCTCCGCTGGGAGAGTACCTTCCACTCCAGGGAACATCTAGCCCAGCTCGCATTTCTGTGGCTCCACCAAACTCTCCAGAACTCTCGAATGCCCTCTATCCCATCACTGCTGAAAGATAGTTTTTCCCACCTGGAGGCAAAGAGGTGGCCTCTTGTAGAGCAGCAACAGGGCCAGTGCGTATAAAGCGGAGCCCCTGGTTGTGTGGCCTGGAGCCCCCTCTAATACTGACTAGACAGGAGTAGCAGTCTGTGGCAGTCAAGAGCTTGCCCGCTGGAGAGGGAGATTCACCAAGTGTGGTCTCAGGACCAGAAGCAGCAGCAGCAGCACCTAGGAATTTGTTAGAAATGCAAATTCTTGGGCACCACCCAAAATCTACTGAACTCCAAACTCTGAGGTGATGGAGCTGACCCAGCAATCTGTGTTACCAGCCTCCAGGCCTTGCTGGTACCAAGTCAAGTCTGAGACCCGCTGGATTAGAATAAGTCTCTCTTCAACCCCGGCTCTGTCGCTTATTTTCCATTAACTTGAGCAACTAACCCCTAGTTCCAGATACCCTTCTATAATATGGCAGAAAGGGGATCATGGTAACAGGACCGCATCTTTGATAAAATATTAAATGAGTTTTGGGAAGCATTTAGTACGATGCCCAGAACACAGTATGGTATGTGCTGTAAAGTATCCGCTAAATAAATCTCTACCTACCCCTCGAGAGAACCCAGGACTTTGGGTAGTGATGCAAGTATAAATGGCTTTATCTAGTCTCAAAATAGAAAAAGGGTGAAAGAAAAGGCTTGGTCATCTATTCTTTTCCAGTCTGGCAAGAGGAGGCAAGAGGGGGCTGAAGCCAGCCCCCGCTGGACCCTTCTATAAGGTCAGAAGTTGATGAGGTCAGCCATTGTCAAAGGAGAAGAAAATATCAGACCGTCTTCTCGAGCAGCCATTAATCCCTGCTATGTGTGTGTGATCCTTGGTGCAGAGGGTCAATTTCCACTTGTCACAGGCCAGGCCTTGAGATTCCTTGCAACTCCGATGTTCTGTGACTTCAACCTGAGATCATGGCTGTGTGAACCACTTTCAAACACTTAGCTCAGCCTTAAAAATAGCGACCTACATTGGCAGGGCTATTTCAGTCCCTCTAGAAACTCCCCACGACTGACTAAACTGGTTTGCAACTTTGTGCTTCACCCAACTATTCTCTGCAACAGATCGAAACTGTCCTGGATGAAAAAACATCTTCATACTTTACATGAAGTGAGAACAGCTGTGAGGGGTACAGGCACAGTCGTAGAGTTATTTGTGTTGGGACCACGGGTGGAAGCAACCCAAGGTCTCTTCCTGTGTGTACATCTCTCATCCCTGGACCAAATCTTGATGGCGAATCTGGCTTAGGGGCAGGCACACTCTTAAAAATCACCTGCTATGGTGACCTGAGTTTCCTAGGAAACACACCTCAATATGAGAAAAAGGATGCTGGGGTGTGTGGGGGTGATGAGATCCAGTTCTGAAGCCCTAAGTCGAGACAGACAGAAATTCTGCTGCTTACTGCTCCAGAATTCCTGGACCCTAAACTCTATTTTATTTTCATCACTTGTAAAACAGAATTAGCCTCAAACAATGATTCTCACTCGGAAGTGATTTTGCCTCCAGGAGGCACGTGGCCATGTCTGGGGGAGAGATGCTCCTGGAATCTAATAGGTAGACACTAGGCATGCTTCTCAATATCCTTCGCTGCTCGAGACAGGCCCCAGAACATAGAAAGATCCAGCCAAAATGACAATGGTGCCCCTGCTTAGCTCATAAAGTAATGAAGGTACGATTCTTAGCTCAGTAGTTGACATACAGTTAGTGCTCGATAGACTTAAAACAAAAAACCAGCCGCCTCGATGTTCCCACTGGAAGCCCAATTATGATAAGTCAAATGGATCTTTATATCAGAGAAAACGACTTCAAATTCCAGGTTTGCCAGTTAATAGCTTCACAGCTTTAGGCAAATTACTTGGTCTTTCTGGGTTTTATTTTGGTGTCAAATGAAAATAACATCTAGTTCGCAGACATATTGTGCAGATAAATGAGATACCTAAGCCCTGAAGTACAGTGACGAACCCATTTAGAATTGTTTCATCAACTGGTATGCTGTGTTACAAGTGGTTGTAATAGCAATGAAAGTATCTTTTGTATTTGCCCTAACAGTTTAAACAGCGCTTCTACGTAAATAATTTCTTTGGAGACTCACAAGCCTGCCTCAGCACGCGACAGAATGCCTGCTAAAGCATTAATGTATCTGTTTTAAAGATGAAGAAACTGAGGCTCAGAGAGAATGTATAACTTGCCCACGTCCAGTGGAGGCACTAAATTTTCTTCACTGGAGGGAAATAAGGCCAGCGAACCAGCTGGAAGGGAATTGCAGGTTGCGGGAAGCGCTATGTTTCACATAGATTGTACTAGGGGTAGAAATGGGGGGCGAAGAGGGGAGAGAACATTCAAACCCACCCTGTACAAAGCTCCTGCTGATGTTCTACAACTAGTCAGGAGAATGTCCAAGACTGAAGCCTAAGGCTTCCAACTCTAAATTCCATTTTGCGTGCACTGTCATAATTAAGCATGACTTCGACTTATGAGTCTACTTATGTCTCTGGTAGTATTTATGACCAGGGGCCAAGATTAAGCTGCATCCTCTGAAATTGGTGCTGAGAATTTAATTATGTCCATTTCAGATAAGCTACATCTATTCAGTAATTCGTTCCTGACATAGAATGACACAATACAAATCCAGCAAAATAAAACGTGACCCTGAATTCGATCATCCTTATCTGTTTGGACTCACAAAGATTATTTTCAGAATAACCCAAGGACACATAGTATTACAGATGGTGTTACAAAATGTGAAGCATATTCTCATTTATGTTGCTCTAAATGGTGTTTGGGTTACAGTACTCACAAACTAATAGAACTCCTAACTTCACACAATTTGCAAGCAGATGGCATTCAAGGCTGACATGCAGTGTGGGTTAAGGTAAAGGAAGCAGAGAGGGAGTGAGAAAAAATGAACGAAAGATGGTTTTGGACGAATTTAAAAAGTTCCAAGTTTGGTGGCAGCCTCGTTCCTTTTGTGACAAACTTCATGGGCCCCATTAGGGTTGAGGTGGTCCTGTCCTGCACTTTCTTGTTCCCACGGATCGGTGGGGAACAGACTAACCAACCAGGTCTTTGATTCTAGTGAACCATGTTGTTGACACATGGACACGTTCCGAATTAGGTTGCGTTCTCTCCTATCTCAGAATGTAAGTCTCTTCGTGCAATCAGGCTCTAGTACAGTGTCACGGTCTCATACAAGAGGTAATAGTTTTCCATCCTGTGGCCCCTTATTAGCAGCTTCTAGTGCAGGTGCAAGTAAAGACAGCTACAGTCATAGGGTGAAAATAATATTAAAGCCATGTGGACCGAAGTAAGAATCATCCCAACAACTATTTTTAAGATTTCACTTCTATTATGACGAGGACAGGAAAATATAGTAAAAGGGAAAAAGCGAGCAGTTAAAACTACTTAAAAAATTAACGCCAAGCCTCTTAAAAGCAGAAACTCAAAACTATATTCATTATCGAATCATTTTAGTCAAGTGGAATGTATTATTAATCGAGAGCATAACTACAGAAACAAAATTGGATATATATTTTAATGATCAGATTTCAACATCTTTCTGATTATTTTTCTCTGCTTCATTGCATGATTTACCAACCCACACAATGAACTAGATTGTGTGATTATACATCCATGAGTTTCTACACAAGCCTCTCAGCAGACTACGGAATTACTTGTTTCCATTTGGGTATCTGGGAGAATTACCAGGAGAATTAAGCCAGACAATCTGGTTCTTCTTCCAAAAATTTGAACATACAAACTTTAGCCTTGCTCTGTAAACAATCCTGACAGACTTAAGACCTCTTGAGTCTGAGGACACATACCCCGAGCCCCCAAACATTGCACACAGGGCTTGTCATTAAAGTCAGATGTAGCTTTGCCTTGAATTGGACATTGGATTTTTCAAGTGCATTTGCATCTGTTAACACACTGAATTCTCCAACTCTGTTGCTCTGGAAGGATAATTATAATTAGCCCTGTATTGTACAGGAGGAAACAGATGCAGACTGGCCAGGTTGGGCAAAGATGCCTAGAGAGGCGTTTCAGGGCTAAATGTGGGAACAGTCAGCTGATCAAATCTTGAGCCCCTTTCACAACAATGCTGTTGGCCATGCTCATGAGTTTGTAGTTGTGTCTCCCAGGTAAGCACACGATGCCAATGCATATGCAAATCTGGAGCACAACCTGTGAGAGCAATGACCAGCTCTTCTTCATCTTTCTATCTCTCTTATTCAGGCCAGTGTCAAGCACATAATAGAATCTCACTGTGAACTGAATTAATAGAGCAGTCCAAGGTACATGATGGTACTGGCCACAGAACCTTAGGCATTGAAATGGCAGCTCCCTGCCTTCCTCAAGCAGGTAAAAGTGTTATTCCGGGGGAGAAGGCAAGGGGAACATGGGTTTAATAACTTCTATTAGATAGGCACTGCTCTAGGCACCTGGACATGTTATTTCGTCTCAAACCTCATGACAGCTTAACAAGAGGGGCTGGTTGCCGCCATGATGGCTCATCCAGCAATGGGTATCTTTCAGCTAAAAACCAAGTAAACGAAGTTGGCTATAAAAAGAATATACACAACACGATCTACTTTCTAAAAATGCCTGTGTATACAGGCATAAAACAACAGTCTGGAAGGATGGGTCCACAGTGGCTATCTCTGGGTGGTGAGACTGAAGTGGGGTTTTGTTTGTACGCGTTTGTTTTTCTGTTTCCTATAATAAGTATGTATTCCTTTTATAATTAAATTTTTATTTTGATCAAAAGAAACTGAGAAAAGGATACGGTTCCGTATGGATTTTTGGTGGATTTACTGGAGAATTTGTAGAGAGCACTGAAAGTTTGAAAAATGCATGGTGTTAGTGCAGCCGTAGGAAAACATGCATTGTCATATATTGTTCGGAGTGCATCCCAACAAGCCCCCGTGGAGTGCAATTTAGCAGTCTTGATACAAATTGCAAATATGTATACCCTTTCCCCTAAGAGCCCATCAGTATAAGATGAATTAAATAAACTATGGTACGAACACACAGTGGAATACTATGCGGCTGTGAAAAAAGAATTTCTTTTGTGTACAGATCTGGAAAGATCCTAAAGTAAATGGGGCGGGGGAGGCAAGATGTAGAAAGATGCACAGCCCGCTACCATCTGTGTATA
Source organism: Pteropus medius (assembly GCF_902729225.1). Lineage (NCBI taxonomy): Eukaryota > Metazoa > Chordata > Mammalia > Chiroptera > Pteropodidae > Pteropus > Pteropus medius. Next base: position 2,530,149 of record NW_024340697.1, read on the forward strand.
ATCAAGGGAAGAATAAAGCATACATCAGGCCAAACCATGGAGACTAGATTCAGACAGAGCTTCACTGAAACTCGGCTCCACATCTTAGCATCTGAACTTGAGGATGTTCCTGATCCTCACCGAAAGAGCATCTTCATCTTCCGAAAGCTAAAGATAACACTAACATTTTGCTGGGTTGTTGAAAGAACTCCAGGAATTAAGTGTTTGAAGACAGCTGCTATTGTTATTCCTTGCACATATTAACACATATAACAAATATTGATTACTTAGTATACACCACATGCTGTTACAGGTGCTTGAAAGACATCACTGAACAAAACAGACCTTGAAAACCAGACTCATCGACTTAGAAAATAAATACCTCAAATCTCCAGATCTTCTTTTCCAGCCCAGCATCGCATTCATTTTGCATAACAATATTCTGTGGCTTTTAAACTAACTCGCCTGTCATAGGCTGAACATACATGTACTCCATGTCTGTGTTCGTGCTATTGTCTGTGGCTAAAACACTCTTCTTTCCCTTCTACGACTCCCCAGTCTTCTCCATAACTGTTCCAAATTGATCTGCCCTCTAAAACTCATAGCAAATGCCACCACCTGCAAAGGGCAGTTTCTGAATACTCCTGCCCTAAAAAGATGACCTCACTTCCCTATACTTAGGGGAAGCTACTGTTTGCATCATTGAGGTAGCATCTACCTTCTATAATTACCAATATAATTAGCATGTAATACACGTCTTCCCAGATTACAAGCTCCTGGGAGTTCAAACTATTTAAAAATTCCACATGCTACGCTTAGCTGATGCTCAATAAACTTACTTGTTAATATATTCCCTGCAACTTGAACTCTTCTCATTAGCCTTGCCACTCGGAATCGGAATTATCTCTTATTTGTGACGTCCCTTAGCCAATTACGACTTCCATAAGGACAGAGGTGCGTCTCCTTCATCTTTTTATCCTTGGAGATCACAGTACTTGGCAATGGCGAGTGTGCAATACGTACTGTTTGTTAACTGAGAGGACACATAAGTGGTCCTGTTCCGCTTGCTTTACTAAAGGGCTACAGAATTATTCAGAAATGGGAATTTTATCAATTGCTTTTGGACAAGGGACCTAAATACATGGAAGCAATAACATAACCTCTTCGTATTATCTTCTGTTGTTGAATGGCTGGCTGGTGGATCTATGTCGCGGCATGATCAGATTGTATAGACATGGCACTCACGAGACCCCAATGCCTCCAACCCTCACCTTTGAGTTCACCAATAGGCAACATGCCTGTACGCTGCATAATTAGATCCAAAATTGCAACTACTTTTGGCACATGGAAACTGTTTTATAATAGCATTTGTCTGAACAAATGAATGAATAGCAGTTAACTGTGGAGCATCCTCCAACCGAGCCATGTGACAGTGACCAGGTGGGTCTAGGATTTCAAGAGCCGAATGCTATAGCCCGTAAGACAACAAGGTCCTCGACAGGAACTTGCTGCCTCAGCATTCGTGAAAGCCTCTTGTTTTTGCGAAGATGAAATTGCAATTCAGAGGCCCCAAATGGAAATCACAGGGTTTAAATAATAAACGTCACTGTTGCTAAATTTTCTAAGCCTTGATCAGTTTCCTTGATACAAGGTTGTTTTCATTTTTCCACTTCAGGGTTCCCTTAGCTGGACGTCGTGCTTCAGTGATGGCAAACTCACACTCCGAACCAAGATTGTTAATTTCCCTGACTTTTCATTTTGAGAAACTGCAATCATAAAGAAAAGTTGAAAGGAGGGTACAATCACCACCCTCACACTCTTCACCTGGAGCCCTGGCTCTCAACAAGTGGAGATTTTAACCCTCCCCAGTGGACATTTCCAAAGGTCTGGAGACATTTTTGGATTGTCACAACTGGGGGTGGTGGAGCGCTAGTGGCATCTAGTGGGTGGAGGACAAGGACACTGCCACACATCCCACAGTGCACAGGACGGCCCGGCAACAATGATTTGGCCCCCAGTGTCATATTTTACAACATTTATTGTATCCCCTTTCTCTTTGCTCCTTTATCCTGTTTATGTATATAAAATGTTTACTTGAACCATTTCATAGGAAGTAACGGACATCAGGACACTTCACCCCCAAATTCTGCAGCATCGATCTCTAAAGAAAAGGGACATTCTCCTTTAAAACTACAATACATATCACAGTGAAATTTAATATCAGGACGGTATTATCTAATATATAGCCCATAATAAAATTTTCCCAATTACCCCAATAATGTTTTTATAGGTTTTCATTTATTTGATTCACTACTCAATCAAGCTTTATACTTTGCATTGAGTTATCCTGTTTCTTAATTCGACTATGTCCTAAAGATGCAACTGATCGTAAATTTAAGACTTGAGAAAAGATGATGTCATCCTTTTCTTCAAAACCCAGCAATGATGGCCAATGTTTGTAGATCAAACCATAGGTTCTACTCAGACGTGACGTCTGGAGTTCACGCGGGGCCCGGCAATGGTAGTTGTGCAACAAACACTGTGTTAAGTAAGTTGACACACGAGTTGTTAGAACCTTTTACATGAGAACTACAGTGATCGAGGGCAGTTGGGACGTAGTAAAAAAATAAATAAATAAAAAAGGCCTCAAAGATTCTTAGGATTTTTCAAAGGGCAGAGCTCAAGATGGGAACATAATAACAAATCAGCCAGCAGAAAGCAGAACCAAAGGTGTCCGAGAATTTCTTATGATGAACTGGTCCAGTTAGGACTACGAGGCCCCCATATCTGGTGGTTTGGATAAGGTAGCGGGACAGACAGGAGAGAGTGGCAACAGCACACAACAGGCACCAGAATGAGAGTTTCAATGTTAGAGAACATTCTACCCCAGCTAGAAGCCCCTCACAGATGTCTTCACGTGCCAGGAGCCCAGGGCACAGCCAGACTAGATCGTTCACATTTGCTAGTGAACATCAGACCCAGATTTATTCCTTTTGTTCTTCCTCTTCCCAGAAAGGATCTGAGGTGGCAAATGAATCTCTTGAAGAGACAGTAAAGAGTGTGGTTGAGCTGATGACTGGACAGAAGATGACCAGCCTGGACTGAGAGAAGATTCTGAGCAGAATCTTCACAGGCATTGTACCAGCCAGGCCTCCACACACAGAGGCCTTTCCGGTCAATCGACAAGCATCCACTGGGCAACGACGACTCTTTTTTGCAAGGTTCTGTGATCAACCCTGTATATGATTTAGAGACGCTATATACACAGTTCCTACTCTCAGCTGTAACGTAGTCTGAGAACTCTTTTTCTCTCCTCCAACCACCAGATGCCCTCACGATACTACCTTCATTCATTCAATCATTCAAAACATTTATTGAGGACTTTTGTGCCAGTCATTGTGCAAGACCTATGCTATGGCAAGCAGACAGGGTGCTTGCTCTCATGGAGTGGAGGGCGTTGCTGAGGGAGGCGGGCATCATGGCTCATTCCACCTGGACATGGTCCTGGCTGTGGGCGGTTCCCAGAACCCTGAGCTCTCACTGCAACTCCTGAGGTAGGACAGCTGCCCTCCGTCCCTTCCTTCTTCCCTCCCTCCCTCCGAGCTTAAGCTACTTTCCCAACTGTCCTCTCAGTTAATCCCACGAGCCTCTCATGGGGTGAGCACCTCACTGCTCAGTGCTTAAAGATATGTGTTTGGGGTACGTCATGACCCACATGCAAGCCAGTGGCTTCATGTGGTGCTTAACTGAACAAATAAGTCACCTGTCCCAACGCTAGAGGAAACACGAGCTGCGTTTGTCTTACTGAGAGACTGTACGCAGGGCTCTTCCTGAAGAATTTTCAGAAGGAGAATTAAGGAGCTTGGATTTTTGCCCCGCGTGCTATTGTAGAAGGCAATCCCGTGGGCAAGAGCCCAGGCTGGGAAACCCAGGCGTCAGGAGACAGGGAACTCCTCCTTCCCTCCATGATGGTCTCACGCAGAGGACTATTTCACCCATAGTGACCGTTAAATGCTTTTTCCCACTTCAACTAGGACCCATCTGTTGCTCTTAGCTGTAATATGGAACCTGAATATGCTCTCAGGACCCACCAAACGCATCGGGTCAGAAAACTTGACAGTGATTATAGGATTAATGAAACCCAGCATTGGCTAGATCTGCCAAATGGCGTAATCTAATTTTTAAATGTGTTGTTAAAACACTTTGCAAACACTCATCATTTTGAGAGGCAGCATTCATGTTCACGTTTGCCTTATTTTTAGATGACTCATAACATAATATTGCTACTCGACAACCTTAGCCAAATCCAATTGGCTTTCCGTTGAACATCCTTATGCACTGTATATAAAAAATTCAAACATTTTCTGAGTTAGCTATCCATTGTGAAAATTATATTTTCACTGTTTTGGGGAGATATATACATATATTCTCATCATCTTTGAATTTTTATGGATTAACATAAAGTATTTGCATGTCTGGACTGTAGTTTCCTTAATCTTCTTAGTCCTGTTTAATGACTTTTAGACTCCAATGTTAAATGTATATCTAATAGCTATCTCTCATTGCATTAAATTATTTAAATGATTTCTGAGTAAGATAATCAAATATTACTTAAAACTTATCTTCAATTAGGTATCAGCAGGATAAAAGGGAAGAGATTACTAAAAAGAAAGCGGAGGGAAGGGAAGGAACTGATATGACCAAGTATGCACCTTCTGTGAACTAAAAGTTAAAAAAGATACAGATGGAAGAAAACTGGCCTGGAAGGCAGGAGACTAAATTCTAAGGGCGCCATTTATGGCAGGGATTATCAGACTTTCTGTAAGGAGCCATATAATAAGCATTTTCAGCTTTGAGGGTCAGATGGTCTCTGTTGCATCTCCTCGACTCTACATTGTTGAATCTCAAGCAGTCACAGACCACGTGTAAACCAAAGCGTGAGTCTGTTCCAATAAAACTTTACCAAAAAAGCAATCTGTATTTGCCCGGCGGGTCATAGTTTCCTTACCCCAGATTTATAGTGGCACCTCGATAAATTTGTTTTTATTTCTGCCCCTCAATCTTCCTATTCATAGAACAAAGGTGCTGGACTACGTGACTGCTGAGGACCCTTCAAGCTCCAAAATGTTCACCTTCATCACCCAAACAGATTTCTCAAAGGTCATTATCTTTAACGGGATTGGAAGAGACTCAGATACAGAAATTCCACAAAATTATGTTTTCGCTGAGGCAACAGTTCACCACTCAAGGAAAGCGAACAAGATCCTTATGTTCCACAGCGTTCGACCCACAGATGGAACGTTATAGTTCAGTCCATCACATACTTGAATATTTCTGGGGAGTTTTAAAGCTCTGAACCATTGATCTTGTCTTGTCAATAGGGCCACTATCTGGATGAACAGTGTTTCAAAAATGTAACACACAGGCAGCCTGAAACTATAATGGAAAAATCCACTTTAGTGGCTACTGTCCAAAGTTCCAATCAAACTCTTTTGGCTTGGAGAAACAGTATCTCATGCTGATGTTCGTAGAGTTTTCAAATGTGATGTTATAAGATGATTTTAATATCAGGAAGTATGATGCCTAATAACATCCGCCATTGTTTTAGTCTTATTCACATTTTTAAACTACCAAAGGCCATTCATTTTACAAGCTAAAAAGTTTCTATTTTCAATCAAAAACACGCTTGAGTTCGGTTTGTTATTGCAATGTCTGCTGAAGAAGTCTTTCTTTACTGCTGAATTATAATCCCTAAAGAACAGGTGTTTACAGTACACCTGGTGACATCCTTAACAAGGTTAAGACAGAGAGTTATAGCTCATTTAGGTACACCTAAACATACCGACACGTTAAAATGCGTTGCCTGGCTTCATTCTCCAGAGTTAGAATGCATTTGCTATATTTTTAATGGGTTATTTAGAATATAAACAAAACCCATTGACGTAGTATACTTTATTTTTATCTAATTCTAGGAAGATTTCTGGTGGCTTTTCATTTAGAGGCATTTAATACAGAGAATCGTGGCTTTGTTCCTGCATTTACATGACTGGCACCTCTCCCCATCGCAACCCTGAATCAATTTATGCAGTTCCCTGGCTCCTCTTCATTTTCCTAAATTATTAACATAGAAGTAAAAAATGTGTACATGATGCTAAGTGCAGAAATTAAACGTATTTTTTAAATACTCCCTGCCTGGATATCAAAAGGGAATACGTTATTTCACTAGATTTCTCAGTATCTGCACATACTAAGGTCATCCAAAACGTGTAAGACTAGAAGAATACAAAAAGCCTTGTAGAAGAATTAAACACACACACTTGAAAATAGATATCTACTACTCAGGGCTATCTCATTACTTCTCTTTATTTCTTCATTTTTTGATCTCTGAACAACTGTGAAGATCATAAGAAGAAAACACATTCTGGTGATAATGGAAGCCAATTTGCAGATGCTTTCCACCCAATATTGCCCTATTTATTTGTGTTCTTTTCATTCAAAAACTCTTTTATTACGCACCATTTTACGGGTAGATCTGTGACAGATAAAGATGACAGGCCCCTAGCCTCAAAGAACAAACAACCTCTTAAAAAATAGAGAGGGGAGGAGGCAACTCAAATCTGAGCATCGGGCTTCCTTGATCCCCACGGGGAACTCAGAGTTAAGATTTCTCTCATTAGAAAACCTTTAAAGGCCGGAGTCCACCTCAAACTCGGCAGGTGAATGAGAAAGCCCACATTCTGTGATGATTTTCAGAGATTCCCATTCTGCCCTTGCATTTCCATAGCAATTCGGAGAGCAAGTATTTTATCCTGAAAAGTATAATAAAAACTATAGCAAAAGAAATAGTGCCATTAGTTACAATATTAGGGTTGCTTAGTTTTCATCCATCTTCCCCAGCTTCCATTTAGAGTTCATTCCTATTTTTCATGCCATATGTTCCAAAGATAGGCATGTTATCACTGAACACAGAGAAAGATCCATAAATTCCTTAGCCTAGCACCAGTAATGGCCACAAGTAAGCTCTGCTACCTTTTTATGTCCTGATGTGATCATTTCATAAATAGGAACAAAACCCATCATGTATTTCCATAAGACGTGTTATAAAAAAGAAATGAGCTTAAAACATTGGGAAGACAATAAGATCTAAATATTTATACGTCGTGGAGTAATTATTTCCACAATGAGAAAGACATTCATTTACTAAGTGTGCTGACTTACAAATTGTGAGAAAGAGCTATACTATAACCGTGTATGATATGCTAAGTTTTTATTAGACAAGTTCTAAAAATCTCCTCTAAGTGACAATAATAATATAAACTACAATGTGAATATTTCCAGAAGAGATTTTAGCAACTAGATGACGCATTTATTAGAAAGTGCTGAAAAGCCTTTCAAAATGCAAAGTGTTCGTTATAGTGTGGCTTCTCCAACTTGAATGCTAATTTGCATACAAATAGCTGAGCATCTTTTAAAATCCTGGTTCTGATTCAGCAGGCCAAGGGTGGGGCTGCATTTCTAATGAGCTCCCAGGTGGCCGATGACACTTGCTAGTCCAAGGAGCCAACTGAGGAAGTAGCAAGCTTTACAAGTTTCTGAAACAGGAAGTAAACTATTGCTGTTGGAGGTTTCGACTTGGGGCTTCTAGGCTGGTGTCTGTGAGGCCGTTGAGGTTGGCCTGGCAGGGCTTTGCCAAGACGGAAGTCAGCACCAACTCCTTACCTGATACTGACCTTGGGCGACCCAGGTCAAGGCTAAAGAGTCCATGAGAACTGGTTTGAACACGGGAACAAAAGAAATTATGTCTCCTGAACAAGAGTGATACTTCACATTCATGCGCATCTCCGATTTCTAACATATGAGCAGGGTGACCACCCATTAAATGGAGCTTTAACTCAATTCCTTCCAACATTAGCGGGGAGCCTCTTTTTGGGCCCGGAACCCAAAGGTTCCCTTCCCTGGACAGGATCCTGGCGTTGTCGATCTCAGAAGCACTGTCAGCACCTACAATTCCAACAAGGTACCCAAGGCACGGCTTGGTCCTAACCTTTGGCTGTGGCTTTGCTTCTTTAGCAGAGCAGAGTTGAAAAACTCTGGGAAACTTTCCTTGAAGCCATTACACTACTCCTCTCCAGAAGGATTTATTGAATACATAGAGTATCTCAGAACGCCTCTACACTCCATAAGAATGCAGAACGATCATCTGGCCCCACTTCTCAAGGAACATGTATGAAAGCTGAAGACAGGAAACTATCATAGATAAAATAATTTGAGAACAGCCAGGAATAAGCTAGCCTGAAAATTGGTATCCCTGTAGAAATATTATACTTCCTGTTAGAACCATTTCTTGGGCCGCCTCCTTTACCACGTTCACAGAACCATTTCCTGGGCTGCCTCCTTTACCACGTTCACATCCAGTAATGGTGTCTCCTCCCTCTGCTTCTCCAAATCAGTGGTTAGCAAACCACAGCCCAAGGGCGTGCCCGCTGCCTGCTTTTGTAAATAAAATTTTATTGGAATGTGGCCATGCCCACTGATTTAAGTATTATCTAAGGCTGCTTTTTATGCGAAAATGGTAGAGTCGAGTGGTGTGAAAGAGACTGTATGGCCTGCAAAGCCTTAACATTGCACGCTCTGGATCTTTACAGAAACAGTTTGCCAACGACTCCTGCCCTAGAGTAATAAGTACCTCCCTGACATCACTCCTACTGCAGCTTGTATTACAGTCATTTCTGGATAAGGAGGGAGAAAGGGAGGGTGGCAGGGGGAGGGAGAGAGAGGGAGGAGAGAGAGAGAAGAGAGAGAGAGAGAGAGAGAGAGAGAGAGACAGAGAGACAGAGAGAGAGAGAGACAGAGAGAGACAAAGACAGAGAGAGACATCTCCAGGACCGCACAGTTGCAGAACTCCAGGTGGTGTCATCTACTTTGTTATAAGTGACCCTGCATCCTAGTTGTCTTAACAGGTTCCAAGCATCCTTACACTGGCGTAAGTTGTGGACCACCAGCAGAGGGATTTGCCTAATCTTGGAACTCAATGAATAGAGCCGAATGAAAATAAACTCTGGAGTTTTTCCTGGGCACAACTGAAGCTGAGATATTTAGGACAATGAAATACCGAGAGCAATAAGCAAACATCTGATTACACCTGTAACTAAATTAGCAGAAACCAAATGGTCCTTTTGGCAGCAAAACAAAAGTGGCTCTTACAGCCATTTTGCTTGACAGGGATTTTACGAGAGGCTCTATAATGAATTGCAGCCATAAGATGCTTGATATTAGCACTTCGGATCCTTGGTGAATCTTTACTTCCAAGCTCAGCAGAGATAAAGAGCACAGTCCGTGCTCTTTCCGATGCAAACAACCCAGAGGCATAGCCATGCTGGTTCGAGGGCTGTGGATTTCTCCTTCTGCTCTGGCAGCCCCACTCATCTGGTATTTCACAGTCTTAGCTGGGCTCCAAGGACCCAGCAGGAGGAAGAGGCAGTAATTGCATTTTGTAAGCCATTAACTTCTTTTCTTTCTTTTAAAATTCCCTCTGTTATGTTCATCAATTTTAAGACGAGAATAAAAATATATACCTTCCGTCATTGCCTCTGAAAAAGAGACTAAGTCAAATCCTTTCCCGATGACTGTATTCATCCACTGTATGTTCTAACACTCAGCGTTTCATTCGTTTACTATCATTTACCAGTCTGCCAAGCTCCGCCGAACTCCACACTTGTGAGGTTTGAGCCCTGTAAGCCCATTCAAGTCCTACTCCTCCCTAAAACCAAGGAAGAAAGGAGTTCCCAAGTTTTGAGCCCTTTAAAAAAATTATTTTTTATGGATACAGCATGCTATTTCATTTGTTTCCCCCCCCATGAAAGGGTTAAAAAATAAACTACATCTTGCCCACATGCAGATTCTATATCAGAAGTTTAACTATAAATTTAGAGGATTAAAAAAAAATTGGAAACAATTTGGATAAAAAAGACTAATAAGTGCGATGCTTAGATTGAATTTACTTGATTTGGCATGGATCACAAAATTATACAGTAAAAAATATGCATTTTAGTGAATGATCTTTCCTGATAACCTAAAATTCATGAATTTCCCCCAAAGCACACAAAATGGATCTTGATTTCATGAAGGATTAGAACATAAATATTCCAATAAAATTTCTGTCATCCTGCATCCAAATGTTATTCTGGCATAACGACAAACCAGGCATTGTTTACAGAAGATAATGAGGCATGAAGGATACATACAGGCTAAATATATACAAACTTCGGATGGTTCCAATAATTAACTTCGCCATGTCTGTTCCTCTGTGTTGAGTGGCAAAAACGGAAAACTCCAACCCAGGGTAACCTCTGCTTCCTGTAGGATAAATGGCACTGGCTGTACCCATCCTTTACTGCACTGGTTAAGTTCTCACCTCCCTCCTGAAGCTTCTACACTCTAGCCCAGTCCACCTTAAGGTCTCAGAACTCCTAGAGATCTTACCATCTCACTCCTCTATTTGGGGGACCATAGGCAACTCATATTCAACATGTCCAAAGCTGAACTCACATTCATTCCTTCAAACTTTTTCCTCTGCCTATCTCCCCATGCATGTAAATGGCTATCTTCATAGGCCAAGAGAGGCTACAATGAATTCCATGGCAAAGTTAATTATTGGAACCATCCGAAGTTTGTATATACAATGAATTCCATGCATTTGATGAGATGCCTGCCTTCTCTGGCCTTTGAGTGTTTAAGCTTTGAGGTGCCTGCCTTCTCTGGCCTTTGAGTGTTTAAGCTTTCTGGCCACTCGAAGCCCAGAAGACTTCTCCAACTTTCCCAGTTCCATTCCTTCTCCCAACTGACTTAGCCTTCAGCCTTCAAGAAACATTCTAGCAAACTGCTGTGTCTAATATGACTGCCTCTCACCCACAGGTTCAATAGTGACCTGAGATGTGCTCCAAGACCGGGTTGCGAAGATTTAACAGGAAAAAAAGAATATAAAATGTTTCATCAATAATTTGTTATACACTGATGACATATCGCAATGATGCTATGTTGGATATAATGGGTTAAGTGAATGTACTGGTAAAGTTTATTTCATCAATTTCTTTTTATTTTAAAACTATGGCTAACAAGAAAATGAAAATAACAGCGTGTAGGATAATTTCATTGGACTGTGCTGCTCTAGACCCTTGGGACAGAGTTGCTCTTCCCACAGATTTCTTTAACCTCCATTCTTTTTGTTGATTTGCCTGGTGACTTGATTATCTCTTCTAGGTTCTGTTGGCTGCTCGAAGCATGGCACTTGTGGTCTTGTTTGGGATCACACCCATAACTGACACAAAGGACACACTGACCTATGTTCACCAAATGAAAACAAGAACTACATTAAGAATCGAGGGACTGGAGTTGCAGCCACCTTACCCCCGGACCACAGTTTATATGGGAGTTATACCAGGTTGTCTCTACCGCCCGTCTAGTTTCATTGACTGCAAATATCTAACATGGATGTTTCAATAAGTCGCTTCTTCCTCATCAGATTTTTAGTTCTTTTGAAAAATGTGTCTTATCGTTTCCTTGTTATCCTCCTCAGGACTTGGGAAATACTATTATTACCTTAAAGTCATTAAAAATTCAACAAATAGTAAGCTAAAAATACTTGCTTACAAGTTTGATAGGGTGGGCCTGATTAGGGAGAATGAGTATTTGATTTCTCCGTACTCTGCGTCAATGAGGTACAAATGTGGGAACCTCGGAGGAGAGAGGCTTAGGGCGGGGGCTGGGCTCATAGGCGGGAGAGAGGGGTGAAAGTAGCAGAGCTGGTGACAGCAGAGCTGGCAAGCTCCTTGAAGGTAAATTCCCATACATCACACCACTAAGAAGCTCCAGAAGAAGCCAGTATCCAGGAATGGCTGTTTCCGGGGACACACGTCTCTTCCCTTTCTCCCTCTAGACAGTAGGAACAGGCAAGAAGAATTGCCCAAAGGGGCTGGGGATTACCCCCCTGAGGTGACCACCTAGGCTGAAACAGTGTCTCAGGACTCCAAATCACCTGTTACTAGAATCTCAAGACTCTGTCACAGGGTGGAAGGCTTCGGCTTCGGCTTCTCCCCAGAGTACCTTAATTCCAGCCTCCAATTCTATAGATATGCTAATTAACTGCGGGAGTTCTACAGAGGACTTGAGAAACTTCTGGTCCACCTATTGGGAACAAAGAGATGTGATTTCTTGCTTTTCCTTGAATCCTACCTCTTGTCCCACCCCTTCTCCCTTCCTGGGATGTATAGGACAAAGGAACTCAGGGGATCTTAAGATAGATTTAAGAAAACTGGAGATCTCCCATCTTCCCTTTAGGATGCCATTTTGATAAATAAAACCTTTCCTTTTGCAAACTCTGATCTATTGAATATTAAAGATTTGATGGCTTGAGCACATGGGCCTTATAACTGCAACAGCACTTCTTATAGAAAAAACACAATCTTAATTTATACCTACAGCAAGAAGCGCACAACTAATCAACTGCTAAGTTTATTTAACAAAAACATCCACACCAAAACATATGTTTGTTCTTAGTCTCTTTTTTAACTTAACTGGAAACCTAGTTGTCCAATTTGTCATCATTTGCAGGCTCACAGGCTACGTTAGCTCCACTGCTGTGATAAACGTTTCCGATGTAGACTCTTGAAGTCATTAAGATCATTTGCTTTATTCACAGAAAGAACGCCAGCCATCAATCATAACGCACAAGACAACCTGATACAGGCCAATCTCATTCTGGTGAAAAAAGGAGGAGCGAGCTGAAAGGAGCTTTGTCTAGAACACAGGTGAATAAGTTGAAAAGGAACAGGCGCCGCACACAAAATACCGTAATAAACTTCTTTAATAGGCGGCAAAATCCATAATTACTCTTTATATTCCATTATATTCCATTCGTATCTCTACCAGTGATATCCAATATCTTCTGACTGAAAAATCTTTTCTGGGAGATAGAGGAGTAAAAAATGCAAAGGCTTATTGGAAATTTTGATTTTCCTTTTTCATTTCCTTTTTCTTTTTTAATATAGCCTGCCTGAAGCTTCTATTCTGGAAACGCTCTGATCACCCCTGGAGAATTCGACATTCTAACTCTCAAAGGGTTTTGTTGTGTGTGTTTTTTTCCCTTACCCACTGCCTGCCTTACTCTGATTCTGGGATTTTAGCCATGTGTCCTAGAAGCCAATCTCTGTTTATATAATTGTTCTAATTTCTTTCTTGCAATTACTTTTTTTTCCTATTATTATTTTTTTTAATCTCACCCTCAGTTCCATTTCTTTTTCATCTCTTCCCCTAGGACATTTATCTTTCTGGCAAATTCCCCTTGTTCTCCTTGGCAGTATTTCACAGAGGCACAGATAGTCATGATGATCAAAATGGGCACTTGCAAAAGGGGCCCTCGCCCCAGGAGAGGAAGCTACTGGACAGACATTATCTCATCAATCTCTCCTAAACTCGGCAAACGAGGAACCCATTTCCCAGGACAGACAGAGAGGGTAAAGACAGCTGCATTCTGAGTCTTAAAGAACCGGGAAGAGACTCGCTAGTTACAACACAATAGGTGCACCCTTACCTCTCCCATTCTTTCCTTCTGAGACTCATCCTTAATGTTCACCCAGCCTACCGAATGACTCATCTCTAGCTTAATTTCCGTCTCTTGTTGTAGAGGCACCAAGAGGAAGAAACATAAATTTAGTTTATTTTCAATTTTACTCCCTGGCTCACATACCTTCTTGGGGTCCTTGGAGAGCTGCGAAATGGTTTCACTTTTTCTACTCCTATATTATGAATGATTTTTCTTAGATTTCTTATATGGCGTTTGGTAACTTTTTAACTGAAAGAGCTTCCGGCCATACTTCTCTCCTCCCCAACAGCATGTGATAGATGGGGCAAGTGACGCTGAAAAATTTAAAGACGTGATCAAGCTAGCTGAGTGTCCAAACCAGCTTTTATGAGCTGGGGCTTCAGATTTCCGGTCTACAGCTTTATTTATTTATTTAAAAACAAAAAACAAAAAACGCTTTACACAAGTTTTGCATTTGTTGATCCAAACAATCCTATAAAGTCATTATTCCTATCCCCATTTCACAGATGACAAAAGTGCCAGACCACTTGCCCAAAGTGACCTAGTTACTAAGTGGATGGAGCCAGCGTTCCAATCTAGGTTTGTCTCATTCAAATCCTGGGTCTATACTTTTTTACCTTCTTTCTTGGCAGGCTGAAGAAAAAGGGTTACCTCCAACTCTCCCATGTTTCTTAGGGCCTGTCCTCCCCTGCAAGCACTTGACCTTGGAATGTTCCCTCCTAGGAAACCAATAACTTGGCCTACGGGAGGCCTCCTTTTACCTATAAGCAGGAAATGTCTGCCAAGGGACATGTCATGCATATCATTTTGTTTTAAACTCGAAATATCAGTCCCCTAGAGGCATGACAGTATTGCCAGCACATTCTCTCTGGGCCAGATGTTGCCAAGGGCACGAGGAAGCCAAGACCTTGGGGACACTTTCCCATGCCACCTGTCCCTACCTTGCCATAGGCTGTTGAGTATATTAATCTTTTGGGAGGTTCCCTAGGGCAGGAACCCTGAAACTATTTTAGAATTCTACTGGGAATGGTGTCATCCTCAACCTTTCTTCTTAGAGACAGGAAAATCAAAACAAAGGAACCACTACAAGTCCCTCAAGATCCTTTTGGCCCTTTTAATCTATAAACAAATACCCCTTATTCACACATTAGTTCATATAAAAAAGATTATACATGATGCTGCTAGAAATAAGGTGGGCAATAGTTACTAACGATGCACTAAAAAGGGAAATGGGTAAATACGAAAAGTTTTCATGTAATTTTTAAGAGAGAATGAGAAAGAAGAAATCTTGCTTCCCTACTAATCTGGTTATCTCCTCCTCCAGCCTGCCCGGGAATTATCTGCAAGGGCACTCGTCCCAGAAAGATGTCAGAGAGCCATAATTACATATGAGCAGGTTATCTGGAAGAAAGACTGCATGCAATTAAGTCCTTTTAAACACATGTCCTCTGCCAGCGTTCTAACTCCGTGTGTTTTTACGAGACTGCCAAAGGAAGCCCAAGCCCAATACTTTAGTGAACTTTGTAACCAAGTAGATGCATCTAATCTTAACACACAACTAGTATTATTTTCTATTTTGCGAGTGAGTAATCTGAAATATGACTCAAAGCTAAAAAACATGTCATGTTTTCAAAACAATATAACCATCGTTTTCTAATTAGCCCTTGCTGATGTACGTAAACACATTCAAATGACACGTTTAATGAGGTATTTCTATATTAAAATTTAACAGCTAATCGATTTGATGGTACAAGCCACATATTATATCCATCACCGAGGATTGGAATACATGACTATTCTTCTGGTGTGCATGTTTTGTTTTGGGTGTGGTCACAATGACTGCGTCAGACTCTTAGATTTCAGGTCACTTTTGTCATCATATGTGGCAAATACTGTGTAGCAGGAGTTGGTTCGATTCTACTGGTGTGACATGACAGTTGAGGCAACTATCTTCCTAGTTATTCTGTTTTAAACGGAAAATATTTCAAAGTGTTTTCTCTATTATCACAAAAGCAGTATCAAAAACTTTTGTGGATAATTAATCAAATAATCATTGAATAAGTATATATACCCGCTATAATATTGTATATAACAAATGCTGAAGAAATATTTGTCAACAAACGACTGCAATACCAACTCATTTATTGCTAATTAAGAGTTATGCTTCCTAATAACCCCACTGTGTCTAATACATGGTCCCTATGCTCAAGGAGCTGTCGATATTCATAATTTGTCTTTGTATTCAACGAGGCAGCTGGAAATGACCCAGCTGAAAAGACTGATGACTGCCCAGCAGTTCTTCTCACACACCCAGCATGGAGAGGCTTTCACATAATTTATGGTTAAAGCTGCGGCTTCTTAAATTCTACGAAGGAAGACCTCAGGATAAGTCTGTGCGTGGCTTTATTCCATGACTAGAGGTCTCTGTGCTGACCTCCCAACAGACATGTTATTTGCAACTTGCGACCAGTGTCCCTCTAAGAGCACCTCCAAGTTATAATCATTAGGTTTGGGCAAAAAAGAAAGTAGGTAATTGTCCAAAGAATTTTGAATTGCACAAAGTTAGCTTTAGCTTTCATACCGCTTTCCAGGTTCTCTTTTGCACTTGAGTGTGGCTAAAACTGGAAGAGAAAAAAAGTTTACATAACAATTTTCAAAACTCATAATACGCTAGAGCAGTAGATCTCAGCTAAGGATGGTTTTGCTTATCCTGACTCCCACTCCCACCCAGGGACCATTTGAAATGTCTGGAGATATTTTGGTTGGGGGCAGTGATACTGGTACTTAGTGGGTAGAGGCTAGAGATGCTGCTAAATATCCCACAGTGCACAGGTCAGCACCGCCACCACATAGAAAGAACCAGCCACCAAAGTCAAGACTGAGAAACCCTGCTCTAGACCGAAGGCATGGAAAAGTGGACAAAGGAGATTCGGGAGCCAGGAAGACCTGAGCTTGAGTCTGTGCTCTACTTTGGCATGTAATTAAGCTTCGATTTCTGTTGCAGAATGAAAAAATACCATGTCCTTCAGTTATGGGTGAATTCAATTATATAATAAATGCCAAGCACAGAGATCAGTGTCCTTCCACTCACCTACAGGGAGAACCACCTTGGTAGGCAATGAACCATAGCAGGGAGGCCCAGCTATGCCCATCGCCATCTACGACCTCTCAAGGTTCTGGCGAATACAAAAAAAGGATGAACACTCTTCTCGATGAAAGCACAGCCAGTGCCACAAACTCACTCTCCTCCAATCATCTCGTTTCCTGGCCTAAGGACCAGCCAAGCCAATCTGCTGCTCATTTGTGTTTCTGACTTTGCTTAGATTCTCATCTGTGCTTTAGGAACTGCCAAATCAAATGTGGCCTTTCCCAGGCCATTCCAAACCTTGCTTGCATCACCCTCCTTCCTCTACAAAGTCTTGTCAGATTGGATGTGATGTCACCAAACTTCATAAAGGAACCCATTCCGCATGCTTACTAAAGTTCTTTAAAACTGTATTAGTTTCACTTCAGATGTCTTCTATGAGTGTAATTTATGTGTTCCTCATTGTATTTATCTTTGCTCCATTAGCGATAATCTCCTTTAAAATAGGCTTTGTGTTTAATTCTTGAGCAGCTTTCCTTAGGGTAGAATGTAGTTACAGAGAGTGAGTGGCTCCTGCTCAGGGACTGACAATGTGGCATCTGCTAAGCTCCTACGTTCTGGAAGAATGGGTACAAATATACCTGGTCACCCATGTAAAAATGGAAAAATAAGTTGAGTAGAACGTTTGTGAAGGTCCATGTGCGGATTCGAGTGCTGTAAATTGGGAGAATGGCAGATTCTTTAATGGGAGGCAAAGGAGTAAAGTTCCCATGAAGAAAATAACAATAGACCTTGAATTAGGGTCTTTGAAAGTACCTATGGGAAGACATTAGATGCTCAATAAGCATTTGCTGCTTTAATGGATGGATAGATGGATGAATGGATGAATACGCATATGGGGGGGAACCAACGAAAGGCTTAAAAGCCTAAAGTTAGAGTTCTGAATTTAAGTAGTAACAGGGAACTACTGAAAGGTTTTGATAAGGAAAAAGACCTGTCTAATGTGACAGATGAGGAAGATATATTTCAACAGCTTCAGGAAGGGACATCTGAGTGGAGACCCTATTAACTCAGCTCCACCTTCACGTATCGAGTCTCAAGAATACAATTTCCCAAAGGAATCTGAGACAGGTTTCTATCCCATTGGATTTTGTTATACTTGAACTAAACACCCATTATTATAACAATACTAGAATTAAAGTGACATATTGATGTTCATTCACAAATATAATTAATTCCTGTTTAGTTTATGTGAGCCTAGCCACAAAGACTTCAGGCCATTCTCTCTCTTTTGCTGGAAGAAAAACAACATTGTTATTATAGCCAATCAACAATGTTCATGAATAATTCATTTTTCTCTACCCAAGTGCAATTTAATGGATGGCATAATACAGAGGTAAGAATTGAATCTTAAGTAGTCCTGAACCTGACCTTATCAATGGCTGTACCTGCATTTATTTATGATTTTAAAAATGACAATTTGATCATTAGTTAGATGGTTATTATACGGGGGGAACAAAAATAAAGAACATATAGATGTCACAACAATTTCGAATTGTGTTTAAATACAGAGAAAGCTTACCTCCTCAGAGATAATGATTTTCGCCGGTCATTAAATGATTCTGAAAGGAGGACTTTTCGCTCACCAACGCACTGGTTTTAATTGCAGCTCTGTTGTGATGGGCTCCTAATTGGATTTCACAAATTTCCCAACAGTGTTATCATCGGACACAGAACGAATACAGCGCTGGTACCTGTAATGCTGGTATTTTGCATCACGGTTTTGCTTTAAAAAGAGTTTTACACCTGTCCTGTCACCTGATCTTAACCATCAGAACAAGAAGAGCAAATTATCAGCATTTCCATTTCAGAAATGATGAGTGGACGGGTCCCAGTTTAAACAGTTGACAATTTTTGTGCCCAAGTGAAGCAACGCTGTCCCCATTATTCCATGTCAACTATCTGAGAGAACAGACTCTCAATAATAGGTGAGACATTTGGAGATAGTTTTACTTAATAGATGACTTTATATTTCTCTGTATAGGGTAGCCAATTATAAGACGACTGTGGATAATTTATTTGAAATAACTTCAAAGATTTTCTACTTCTCCTCATTAGTTTTATTTTAAGGTTGCCTTTGAAATACTCATCACCTTGCTTCGTCTTGAGTATTTACCAATGCTTAGCTTCAAGGAGGTAATTATGAAAGCCAGCATATCTCAACCTGAAAAGTCATGACCTCTGGGAATAAGATTTTTTTCCTGGAGAGATACAGTTTGCAAAACAATTTTTAAAGGAATCAAGATTTTTTTCCTGGAGAGATACAGTTTGCAAAACAATTTTTAAAGGAATCAAGGAGGGAGGGTGGGAGGAAATGTAAATCTATGTCAGTTCGAAATATCCCAACTATTAAGCTCTACAATCTTATTTCCCAGAGATCACAAAAATTATAGGTCGAGGACACTGTACCCAGTGTCCAGGTCATTCGAAGTGAATGACGTGACTCAACTTACTTTTAGAGAATCACTTTGGAAACTGACACTTTACAGAAGGAAGGCGCACGGCCCCTCCCCCCACTAATCTTGGCTGCAGTTTATCAGGATGGATCAAGTGAAGGACTCAGATTTAGGCAAGCTCACATCCGAGGTGTCCCACACAGACAGGGTGCAACTGGCAAGGCAGAGCATGATTATAATGTGCCGTTCCTTGTCAGATCAAGGAGTGCTTTGGGGACATTTCATTCTCTATAAACAGCCCTCTAGAAATTTCTGTATTGTTGTCAGGGGAATAACAAAGCAGATGCCTGCCCAGTCCAGGGTATCAAGGTGACTCCTGCTTGTGATTCCATGGTTAAGAGGGTGACGATGTGGGTAGAGCATTCTCTTCACTTGGGTCCCATTTGGGGCACGTCTGTGACTTGTACACCTCAAGTCATGTATATAGCACAAGAGAGAAGGTGTTGCTGAAAGTTAAATAACTTCACCCAAACGAACAGTTTCCTTTCTGCAAGAACTTCCATGTCGCCCTGATTCTACATAGGGCCTGAATACAGAAGCATCGTAGGCTCCGAGCGTCAGGGAACTTAATCAGCCCTTCAAGGCAGTCATAACGATGGTGACCATCGACTTGGGGTATGACACCGCCCTACCCATTCCTTTGTGAGAGAGCTCCACCTTATGCCATCTCGCTGTTAGTATTTGCTGCCTTTACGTGATACCTATTTTGTGTTCAGTTCAAAAACACTTCCTTTTTAAAAGCATAATTTGTTCTTGCGCTTTGATACCATCTCAAGCAGATACGACTGGATCCAAAACATTCATTTATTCCTGACAAAAAGTTTACACACTTTTGCTGAAAATAAAGCAAGGCAAATGCTCCTTCAATTCGCTCAATACACCGAGATGAAATTCATACACATCCCCAAAAGGCAAATATGATAACTCTAGCAAAGGAGATTTCTGACTATTTCACCAACATTCACTAATTCACATCTCCACTCATTTTATTTTGGCCATTCCATTTTCAGATATGATTGTCATTTGTTACTCTATGCTCCGCACAAAATGGACCTTCTCATGGGGAAATCGGAAAAGTATATTAGGACAAAAGTAAATTAGAAATTGGTATCCTGTGACTGTAATGAAAACAAGGGACTCATCTGTCCTGCTTTTGATCTTGTGTTTTATTTTGGTAGTTTTGAATTAGTGTCAACTTAAACCCTTCACTCGCGGCAAAATCAAACCCCTCCGTGAGACATTACCCACTGAAGGAATCTTATGTAGAATAGCAGGCAGGTTTTCCTTCCCCCTTGTTTTCATTAAATTAGAACAGATTAACTTAATGTTGCATGAACATAAGTGAAGCGTCATCTTAATTAAAAGACAGTAGTGCTATATCTTCTGGCTGAATCTCAATAAGCAGTTTCCATTTTTCCATTTCTTAAAAGTAAAACAGATAATTTTTCCCAATAGCTCATGAACTAGAATTTTATCTTAATCTATTTCAGCGTGTCAGACGGGCATGCTTGTGCTGTGATCAGTGACATCATGTGAGAATAAAGCCATAACATTTTGATAATTTCTCGGCACGAAGCTTGTCCAATGGGGATAGGCAGTTAAAATGTCAATCAGATTGGACTTCTGCTGCTAAAATGGGAAGGAATGATTGGGAGGACATGAAGACACATTTAGTAGATGCCACAAAATATGGTACTTTATCCAAGGACTGTGAATTTCATTCTTTGAACCTTTCGGTGGGAGGTGAAATGCAGTCTTCGGCTATAAGAGAAACCACGTTAGAAACTGATTTAAAAACCAGATCGCATTGCACAAGTTGGCCTGGTACAATGGAACATGCTTTGGAGGTAAAACTGCCTTGTAGTTACTTGAACTGGCCAAGGTCTGTGCATGCAAACTGCTTTTTAAATTTTTATTTTTGACAGAACATACCCATAGTAAGCCTACGAATCTGCTCACTGATATTTCCAACAACTGCCTGCCTTAGGGCTGCATAATTAGTGTTTCTGAGCAAGCAATCAAGCATGCACCCATGTGGCAGGCACCCATAAAAGTTTCTATAGCAACGCACACACATATATGCACGCACATAATTCTCCCCATTTTTGGAGACCAACACAATTATAAGTGCGGGAACACAGAAGAGATGGAACTAACTCGAGCTCCTTCCAAATGAGCTGCTTCGAATGTATCAACACTCATAAAAAAACACTCCGATGCTCCTTTAAATGGGTCCTAGCTTTCCCAATATGCACGCCGAGTTACCCCTTGTTTGATGTTCGACTCTGACCATTAATTCCCTGGCTGTTTCTTTAGAAGAAGCAAACAAACAGCTCTGTAAATTGATCTAGCACTCATCCTACACATTCCCTTAAGCATGGTCTTCACACGGTTACAGAATGTTTTCTGTATCCCTAACAGGGGTTCTTGTTCTCTTTTCTTACTTTCTTCCTCGGTGATTTGAAGACCGCAGGCATTCAAAAATGGAAGTTCTTTTGATACTCGTTAAGTTCTAAAGAAACCGATGTGTTTTTTGAGATCGCAGAAAAGAACAGCAAGAACAGATCATAAGGAAGAAAAAAACATTGAGGAGATGGAAATCAAAAAGAAAAGAGAAGACAGTGGCCAAATTTGGGGAGACAAAAGAATCTCTTCATCACGCAGTGTAAAAGTATGATCCTTATCCCTTTTTGCTTTTCATTGTAGGCATGTCCAGGGGGCACAAAACAATACTTCGAAATATATTAGCTCTGTTTTTTCCCGGCATAACGTTTTTGTTGGCCTGTTTAATCTCACAGACATTTCTGAGAATGCAAGCCAAAAAGGCTTATTCTCGGAAAAAGGGTTATGTTCCCACTTATAATGGTCCATTTGTATTAATGAGATTTATATTGATAAGTCCAAAATACTCAGACTGGAAATATGTTTTCATCATTTTTACTTCCCTCCCTTTTCCACTTCTTTCGACGGGGGCCGCCGTCTGTTTCAGGAACAAGAAGTCAAAAAGTCCAATGTAGGATCTTCGTTCAAAGCGTTTTCTAGATGCCTACAGACTTCGAGAAAGAAAATGCAACTCTATGCGGGTCTTTATCCAGGCATGAAACCCAGGGTTCCTGTCTAACACACAAAAGATATCCACACTCTCTATCCTGTCTGGATTTCCAAATACACGTGGCAAGAATGATTTTGTTATCAGAAGTTATTACTTACATTAAATATTAACTTCTGTTATTCTGGCTTGTTCTCACTAACAACAACAACCTGCAATAACCTTGCATTCTAGGCACTGCATTTATGGGTCAATCTATCCCTTCATTTAATCCTGAAACTCACGACTCTCCCAAGCCAATGCTTATTGAAAGCTGGGTCTTCGAATATCAAAAGTACAGCATCGAAGATGATTCAAGTGAACTTATAAAACCTAATTTAAAAGTCAACATAGCATTCGTTTGGAGGTTCAGAGGGCAGGCAGTGAAAATCCAGGTGGTTTTCTAAGCGATGGCTGGCACATTCACGTTAGGGTTTGCAAAGGCTTTTTTGTTCTAGACCAGGTGTCCCCAAACTTTTTGGCAAGGGACCGGTGCTCCCAAGAGAATCTAATGCCTGATGATCTGAGATGGAGCTGAGGCAGTGATGCCAGTGCCGGGGAGCGGCCGCAGATACTGATGAAGCTTCGCTCGTTGCTCACCTCGTGCTGTGTGGTCTGGTTCCTAACAGGCCATAGACCAGTACCGGTCCATGGCCTGGGGGTTGGGGACCCCTGTTCTAGACCTCGTCATAATATAATCCAACCTCAGTTACATGGTGTGTCACCAAGATATTTAACCCTAGCACAGCTGAGCTGAGAGCCATGTGGCCATCAGGACATTAATCCATTAACCAAGATGTAATCGGGGAGTATGTCGTCAGATCTTTCCTTTCAATCATCAATTCTAAGATTAGAAATACTTCCTATCTTGGGGTTATACAATTTTTCCAAGTCAGCGACATTGTGTTAATCCTATACATTAGACTATGAGGGCACTGACAAAGAAATAGGCATCTTATCCCTACTGGGCCATACTCAAGGACTAGAGTTTGTGCAGACAGTCTCACTGCTGTAGAAGAAACGTCAGAGGGTGTGACAGAGCCTTCTAGCCTCAGATTCCTTGGGTTTTACCTTCTATTTTTCAGAGACAATCACTTGAAAGAAATGCTGTCCATGTAGGGTCAAAATATTCTCCAAACACCAAGAAATCAGTGGTTTACTTAATGACATCAATGTCGTGAGCTACGGTGGAGGATGTCATGAAGAGATCATTGGTCATAAACTGTCACTTGGGGCAATGTCAATAGAGGCAGCTCCGTCTCCTGAATTTCACTTTCTTATTTTGGCTCCATTGCTTTGCCCACTCGAAATAACTACCCACATTTTTAGTCCCAGTGCAGCCTTGTAGTATCTAATCCACCTGCCATTCTTATGTAATCCAATTCCAAATTATCTCGTAGATTATGGAAAGAGATACCATTTTGTCCTTAATTGCTGGTAATAGACATTTAGAGCAAATGGCAAGTTGTTCTTCCAGGAGACGTTCAGCTCCATGGAGCTTACCCTTGTTTTCAGGTACACGCATTATTTAGAAGACATCGCTTGGAGTGGGGTCCCTGTCAGTTCTGTCCATTAGTCTGTGGCTACGAATAGAGGTTCCGATTTGGTCAAACGATCTGTCAACCTTATTTTGCAAAAGTAACTTCAAAGAAAACCTCTTGGGGCACATATGCACGCACGTGCATATACCCACATCATGTACTGAAAACTTTCAAAACTGGGATGTCTGGAATTACCAGAAGTTTCTTGTTATCAAAGAAAAACAAATATCGATGGGTAAAAGGAGCTAATCCTTGCAGGATAACAGTACTATAGTAGCTGCTGTTGATGCCTCCTCGTTGGCCAATCTGTGCTTGTGTTGCTAGGATAGACAGCTCTATGCCTACTGGTGGTCTCATCTCGAAGGTCCTAGTTGAGCAGGCTCCCCGCTTTTCTGTCTCGGTTTTAGGTTGCTTAGATGCACTCCAGGTACTGCTGGGGAAAACACCTGAGCTATGGGAAAGGGGTCAGTGAATACTCCAGCTTTCATCCTTCAGAAAAACAAGTCTAAGGTAAGTTCTATACCAGGGGTCAGAGCAAGCTTTTTCGGTAACAAGCCAGGTATTTTAGGCCCTTTTAGATATTTTAGGCCATACGGTGTCTATCACAATGACACAATTCTGCCATCGTAGCACAAAAGGAGCCATAGGCAATACGTAAACAAATGGGCTGTGTGAATATAATTCTAGAAAAAAAAAACAAAAACAAACAAACGAACAAAAAAACAAGCTGGGTTTGGCCTGCAGGATAGTTTGTTGAGCTCTGTTCTATACCATTGCTTAGAAATCCCCCAGATGGCATGACCCCAGACACTCACACCATTAACCTACACAATTTGATGTTTTGTTTTGATTTGCTTCCTTCCATCTCTCATTTTTCCTACTTCCTCATTCCTGTTTCCTGGAATCACCTCCCAAATAAAGTACCTGCCCTCACATTCTTATCTCATGTAGCAGTCACAGGCACCCACTCACTATCTCTTGACAGAAGTAATGAAGGAAGCACACGTGATCAAATGTAATCATCGTACAGTGGCTTTGGTGGCCTGGTACAAATGGATGCCTATTAGATGATGATAATAAAGATAAAGCAGCAACTTCAGGATCTGAGCTTATTCTAGTATTAGAATAAATTACATCATCGTTATATCCTGTGTGTCATAATCATTATTTATTTAAGGAAATAAAGGATTGCAAAGGACCATATTTGCCTCATGCAGGGCAACAGACTGGAAGTAGAGTGCTGGCAGGTAACTCACTGTCGGTGAGATGCTCCCCAGGCTGACTACAAGCCATGTGTTTTTTGAAGCAGTCCTTCAAGAAGACTCTGCTAAGAGCTATCTATACACATACTCTCAGGATTTAGGGAACAGTGACAAGAGGAGGCATCCCTGCTCAGAACAAGCCTCAGAGGAGGTCTCTTAATGCCTTCTCCAAACTTTTTCTCAGCTCATCAAATTCGCAAGAGATAATTCTATTTTTTGCCTGCCCTTTAAGGATGGAGAGTGCTTTGGGTCTTGGCCTCACCCACCCTCTCTTAGCTTACAACGATCGCAACAGAAAAAATATACTGCTCTTCCTTTGATAACTGTTAAATATGATATTAACAGCAATCTGATTTTCTAATAGATATACATACACGTAAATAAAATTTACTCATTGAAACCTAGAGGTGACGGTAGAATGGGCAAACTCCATTTTAGGAGCATGCCTTTGTCTATTTAGAGGTATTAAACAATGGAAATATGGTAGGTGGTCAAATATTTGACTATTTTCTTGAAAGGCATTAAAAGATCTGCAAGTCTATATAGTTGGTAATGATTGGTTAGTACTAATCCTGGGTTCAAATACAAGGACCTCGACCAGAGCAGAGTCTGTAAATTTCCAAAAGGTTCAGTGTTTAAGTTTCCAGATAAAACAGTGAGAAAATACATGATATCCATTCTGTCCTGTTCTTTTCTTCTCCATGAAAATAATCATCAGGTTCGAATTTGATGACCAATGGAGTTATATTTTTTCTATTTATTCTCATTTTTCTCATGTTTCTTCCTGGCATTCTATTCATTCATTCATAAAATAAATATAGTATTATCTACAAAACATGGGAGGGTGGTTAGAACATTGTATTCATTATGTCTCTATGGGCAGACTTATCTCTTCACCCCACCGGAGTCAGGCTTGGACCAATGACTTGCTTTGGCAAATGAAATATGAAGGGAAGTGATAAAACGTTTCCTAGGAAAGATTTCTTAGCATCGTCACATAGTTTAACCTTCAACCTTTCTTCCGTTTTCTTTTAGCTAATTCTCAAATTGAAGACGGCATGGTAGAAAACCACAGTGGCTTTGATGAGATTAAGAAACAACCTTTGTTATTATAAGTCAATGAGATTTGGGGGGTTGCTTGTTACCATGGCATAATTTTACCAAAGATGACAGTTAAGTGAAAAAGACAAGGATTTTATACTCAGAAAGGTTTAGTAACAGATGTGTAATAACAAGCTCTCTTGCATGTGCCAAAGGGTTGGTAGTGTGGGTAGTAGTTAAGGGCACAAATTTTGGAGGCAGACAGTGCAGGATGGAAACTCTCTCTCCCATTTCTGCTGGGCTAACTTACACAAGTTAGACAATATCTCCGAGACTTAAAAATACAGTTCTTAATGTGCTGGGTTGCTGGGAGAAATAGCTGAGATGACATTAGCACATGCTTAGCACAAGACGCAATAGTTGTCACGAAGGAAGTGCACCATCGAAATTATGAACAATTCAAAACTATTTATGGGAAACTACCATGACACTGATGGACTCGTGAACTTTCATGACATAAACTTGACCGCGTATTTTCACTATGAATCTTATAGTGAATCTTACAGTAACTGTTAATCAAATAATAAGATAATGTTGCAATGTTAAAGAATTTATAGATTGTCTTCACTTTATAAACTATTCCTATGGCCTTGCATCAACCGTGGGAGATTGGTAGGTTATTGAAACCTCACTGAAAACATGAGGAAGCTATGGCTTCTTGAAGTTTGGTCCAATAAGCAGAGCTGATACAAAACTCTGGTTTCATAACTCAAAATCCTATGCTTTTTTTTTTATACCATTGACCCTTATCGTCTCCAGAAAAAAGGGGTTTCCCATCGTACTAGAAGGATCAACACGGAGCGAAGGATAAAAAGTGTATCCCCAATGACATACAGCAAAGCTCGACATTAGAGTTCTTTTATAACCATCAGTGATGTGTGTAGAAAACAACTCTTCATGTGGGCTTTTGGTTATAAACCATAACTGGTCTTAATCATCAAAAGGTAATTTTCCTTTGCAAAATTTCCCTCCAGCCATTCTTTGACGTTTAATATTTTCTGCAGTTCATGACCATGTGATTATTAACTACACTGCGAAATCTTACATTTTTGTGGAGTTCTTCCAGAAATCTCATTGTTTTCGATGCACATGTGGCTTTTAGAAGAAATTATAGAGCAAGCAAAGTCTTTTTTAGACAATAGGAATTTGTCATGCACATGTTTCCTAAGCACCTTATTTTAAAAATATTTTAGCTTCCCAAACCTCTAAAGTCTCACTGGATTCTAAAAACTCAAAGCTTACAGATCCATCACTGAGATTTTAGAGGAAAGAGGTGCTCGTTGATTGGTTCACGTCTGAAAACATAATTTGTTTAGAATGTTAATATTCACACAGAAACGTATGCATCTAAAGACCGACTTTTTGCTAAGCCAATACTAATGTATATTTTGAATATTTACATGTATTCTAAAAAGGCATAATAAAGATTACTTTTCTTCTGTTTTGAAAAAAAAAGCTTTCCCGGACAAGTAGCAAATCTGTTCACAATCAAAGCTGTATTTCATCTGTATTTTCAAGTAGAACCTGCATAAATAATAATTAGACTTTCGTGATAGTATAGAGGAATAAAATTTGAATAGCAGCCTATTGGTTGACATGATAATATGTTAGCTTGAGGAGCCGTGCCACATTAAGAGTCAGTAGTTAGTTCACTGTCATGCAATAAAACCATAATCCACGTGGACCGTTAAAGCATTTGTTCCATACCAGAAAGCAAAATTCTGCTGAATTTCCAGATGCAGTTCTCCCTGGTTTTTAAAGTAATGTTCTATTTTACTTTATTCTGGCACACTTATTACATGATTATGAAGAATGAATGAATGATAGGATATGGTGCTAAACTGTTTCAAGTGGGAAACTCAAACCTCCCTGGCCTATCCCATGGCCCTTGACATTCAAGTCATTCAGAACTGATTCTGAGGAATGACGTCCTACCTGAAGAACTCATGGCCCTATTGTCACCTGCTCCCACCAACAAAATCAAGGAATACTTCCTCAGAATTACTAGGTAACATTTTACTGCTTTTAAAAAGACATTAAAATGGGAAATTTTTCCCCATTAAATACCTTACATAAAGTATTTACTTCCAAAGTAAATAAAAACAACAAAAACTCCAAAACTAAACCAAAACAAAAAAGCAACCCTGCTATTCTATTACAAGAACATACTTACGATAGCCACTTTGTTTTAGAAGTATATCTACTTTTTGAGAAGTAGAACATCTTATTGTTTGTGCAGTTGCGAAGACCTAATTCTCTCCTTTATTTGTTTAATTTGTTCTACCCGCTGCAGGGAGTTTGGATAAAGCGCAGGCAATACACACAAGATCTTATAACGGGCAAAAAAACCTCAAAATAACCACTGACCTGTTTCTATACTACTCAACTCTAAGCAACAGTGACAAATACGTGCTTTTTTTTTTTTTTTAAGTAATGAGAGTCACATTATATGATTACACTCTCCGAACATTCAACTCTACCTTCTGTAGTCAAAAGCAAAAGTAGCAATAATTACGTCCGTGCTGACTGGAAGCCTAGCCTTGCCATTTGGTGCTCCAGGACCGCAGACAGTCTGGGCAACCTGTAAGGCAGTTTCGAGGTGGTAATTCACCAAAACTACAGGAAGCCCGCACAGTACTGTGTTTTTAGAAATAGCAATTTTAGCGTCATCAGTGGTAATTTACAGATGACTCAACGGTGCTGAATAATGGGACTTGCTTCAACATTTATGAGTGGACATAAAAAGTTATGACAATTTCATAGAACGAAGTGAATATTAATATTTAAAATAGGCTTGACTTTTAACTGATATTCCATTTCGGTGATTTTTTGGTATACTTCCTTAAAACACAGGCCCTGAAGGAGAGAAATGAAAATGGCTGACATAGAACAGAGAGTGCTATGGTCCAGAGCACCGCCATGCTGGGAAATTGGAGTTTGCTTGTTATTATCAGCTGTTTTCAACTGATCGTGGCGAAGTTTCTTTACCATTTGTCCTTGCTCTCTTCATCTAGTTGTTGAAAATAAAGATGTCAAGATAGCACTTAAGGCCTTGAATATGTTGCAGGTACTTAATAAAAGTTATCTCATAACTTATGACACAATGCCTGGCAAAGTAGATATATACTAACTCCATAGGTATATCATATTTTGATTATAAGTTTATAAAATTAATTCTGAAAAACTGTTAAAATTGCCACTCATTGAGGAACAACACTTTAAATGGGAGATTTTAAGTGAAAAATAAGCTATATGTATCTGTTCTGTAAAGATAAAGACCCTCTTTGGTTAGGATCAACCTGGCAGAAACAGTAGCCTTGCCCGTTGGTCTTGGTTTTGCCACTTGGGCGCTGGGACTGGTTGACATGATTAACCTGCAAAAAGACTCAGCGGAGAGACTGTTCTGCTGAGAAAGCCACGTGACATCGGTTCTGACAGGGTCCACACAGCGCCTCATGGTATGACCGCTGGAGGGTGGTCTAAGGCTGACGGAAAAAGAGGAGGAAGAACAGAACTACAGGTGACCAAAGTTCAAGGAGAGGATGGAAACGAATCCAGAAAAAATAAGGGAGTAACTTGTAATAAAAAGAATTTATTCAATATGTCAAGACTCGTTACCCAGATAAGCACAGAAAAGAGCAAAGTAAACAAAATTCACACACACGCTCGCACGCGCGCACACACACACACACACACACAACACACACACACACAGAGCACAGATCCCTATGGGTATCAATAGTGGGAACTCCAAGGAAAAGAGAATCTGAAAAAAGATTTTATAATGTAAACTGACTGTAAACAGTCTGAAAACATTAAAGACAAATACAAAAATGGATGTTACATATTTAAGTAGACGTTTTCCTTGTTTTTGTCCTGTGAGCGTATTTTTATATACACAGAAATAGATAGCCAAAATTTGATGACATGTATGCCACCTTTATCCTCGACCTTTAGGGCAACATCCTCTGTGAAAATCCTCAACTCCTCCCTTCTCGATTAAACATTTTCCAAAAGTTACCTCATTAACATAACAAGGACACCTTCCCCTCTCTCTCAGAGTTTTAGGAGATCTACGCCCTAAAAAGGGAACAAAAACCAAACATATATTTCTTATTATAAATCACAACATCACAGTAGGTTTTACTGAAAAGAGTAAATTTGAGCGAACAACTGATGGAGGGGAAAGAACATGCCATGCAGACACTGGGGGACGCAGTTCAGGCCCAGTGGAACAGCCAGGGCACAGACCCTAAGGCAAAGGCCTGCGGGCAAGTTCAAGGTTAGTGTGTCTGAAGTGGAACGAGCAGTACGTGATCTGACAGGCCAGCTCCGGGAGGGCCCAGTCGACTTTGGCTTTTGCTCCGAATGAGGCAGGGAGCCATTGGCTTAATGTGCTGTCTTGATTTTACATCTCTTTTTTAGTTGGATAAACGTCACAGGATAGAGTCCAAACCAAAGGCAGGTAATTTCATTCATTTGGAGGTAATTATTTGGGGCAAGGAAAGTCTTCCCCAAACATTCTATCTCAATTTCAGAGATTGTTTCCTGCTCCCCAATAGCTACCTTCCCATCTTCCTGAATAAAATAATTCCTCTTTGATTCAGTGATGTCAGCATGTACCACTAGAGAATTACATTTTCAGCTTTACTTGTTCAGATCACGTGGTTACATGGTGGCCAATGGGAGTGTTGGCCACGATGGAACGAAAATTCCATGAAATTTGCTCAAAGCTGGGAGATGCATCCCTTCTGCATGACTTCCTTCCTTCTCTCGCTCTCCTGCTTTTTCTATCCTCTAGAATATAGAGGTCAATGCTGTGGGATCGCGGGCTATTTTGGAACTTGAGATTGGAAGCATTTCACTCCAATACAGAAAGAAGGGTAGAAGTGCTACAGGGAAGAGGCATGAGAGCTACACAAATTGAATAAATATTAAACCAAGTAGAATCCAGAGCCTGCTTCGTGCTGTTAGACTCGGAACCCGGTTGTATCAGCCCTTTGGCCAGACCAGGACGAACCTACAGAACAAAGATGCCTGCAGAGACTACTAACAAGTATTTAGCCACACCATTAACATTTGCCTATAACATAAAAACAAAAGCTGCACCTTGTACAAAGATAAACTCGACCATTCATTCCATTCTTTACTTCCTGTAATAAGTAACTTTTCATAGAAACTAAGACACAGATAGAAACTCAATTGCCAAACACTCGGGGTATCATTCTCTGACTATGAGAGAAGACCATGCTCTGTCTATGGAGCGTTAGTCCATCTTCAATAAACTTTTCCTTGTCTCTAACTGACTCGCTCTTAAATTTTTTTCATGCCTGGATCAAGGACCCTCCCTCTCTCTGTGTAGGACTTGAGTCTCTACTCTGGGGGATTCACCCTGTCCTGCATCAGAAGGAACATGAGTCCTTTGGTGACTGTGTGATGTCTATCCAAGTCCTGTCCTACCAAACTTCGATCTTCTTTTACAGTGAAGATAAATGTCTGTCTTTTAACATTACTACTACTATTATTATTTTATTTCTTATATATATATATATGTAATGAAACCTCATCCTAACAGAGAAGACTAGGATATTTGAGTCTTATGTCTTTTCTTCCTCTAGTTTTTCTTTTACTCTTTAAAAAGTATTACTCTTTTGGCTTTGAAACAATCTATCCCTCTCTCCCAGAATCAGCACCATAAATTTAGAAATTCTCTTCATAGGGAGAAAAGAGAGCCAGTTCATATAACCAGCACTGCCTATAATAGCTGAAGTAGTGGACCACGGAAGCAGAATCCAAGACAAAGACTAGAGACTAACTGGAGGAAGTGATCATAGACAGAGAGTGATCTGTAAACTGTACACAGGATGCCTGTGGGGAGGCCATAAAAATGACTGGCTCAAATTAAAGCACTAAGCAGAATCAGAAACTCCCACTGGATAAAAATAGTATGCATTTCATATTAGGGAAAAATGTTAGGGGAGAATTACTCAATGGAAAATTCTTATTTTCTTTCCTCTTAAAACATGCAAATGAGTTCAAATTTCAGAACTGTAGAGAATAAGTATCTCGTTATTGTGACAAGAATTAACTACGATGCAATAAAAATGACAAACTTATCTTTAGTTCAGGCATGACACACAGTAGGTGCTCAATTAATGCTCATTTAAGATTTCATCATTATAGTTCCAATTGATATCATTTGTGCCCTATTATTTCATTAGTCAAAAGAGATCAAACAAAACCTCTTGATATTTTCACAGGGCTGTGAGAATCAGAGCAAACAGGTAGGGGAAGCTTTCTAGATAAATGAAAAACGTCATTATTAGTAGTTGCATGATTCGTGTTAGTGTTAGATTTTGTTGCATTATTTTAAGAAAATATTTATGGTTCATTCCCCAGGTCTAGCCATTCAGAAAATACAATTTTAATTTTTAAGAAATGACAGTATCTTTGATTTTGAAGGCACTTAACTTCCAAAGCAATTTGCGATGTATTACTGTCTTAAATACTGACAAAGAGAACAATTAAAATGGTTACTCTTGCTTAATACTTGAGGATGGTAAGGATCAAAAGTTTGAGCAACTTGTCTAAAGTCACCCAGCTGGAAATGAAGTTTGAGACGTGCTTCTTCTGATTTACAAAACCTAGTATTTGTCTTATCCCATGTTTTTTTTTCTTTTTTTCCAAAACAATTTCTCAGAGAGCAGAGGGATGACCACAGTCAGCTTGGCTAAAATCCCTCAATTCAGAATTTCAAATAGAATGGTCCATCCATGGATATCTGCATGTACGAAAAGATCAGCCGGGTATGAAATAGTCCAGCGTACTAATTCCTTTAAGTCTTATAGTAAATATGCCTGGCCATCAGAGAGACAGTTTTCTAAGCAGAGATCTTAGGCACCCAAGCAGAGGAAATGCTAATTTTAAATCTGCTCAACATGGAGAAATAGGTGGGTGGGTGCATTTGGGGCCAGTAGCACTGCACAATGCGAAAAGATGGACGTGAGATAGATCTGTCTTCCCATACTCTGTTTATCAGGAGATGTTTAATCTTTGACACATCCCTCAACATGAAACCAAATATAACAATTGAGGCCACAAAATAGAAACACTTTCATTTCAATACATGCAAACTATGATCCCGTATTTCCACGAAGGCAGCAATAGTTCCAATTAGTCTTTCTTGCATGAGAAACAAGCAAATGCATTTGCCTGGATAATTTAATATTTCTTAGGCATACATCAGGAATATTATTTTCTTCCCAGCTGAAGATTTTTCAACTCGATCAAAGGCATAAATAATAAAATTCACAAGGACCAAAACTGTACCTATGGGTTAAATTTGCCTAGTTCACCTTGCACATTTTAGCAATGTTTACGTAAAGGGAAGGAGCTCATTTTATTTACTGAAATGTTTCTGGGCCAAGAATTAGGTAGTATCTACTTTTATTCATTCAAATCCTGTGATCTTCTTAATGGCCAATAACATGAACTTTAATGAATAAATTTCTATTCTTCCCAGCTCTAAACTCAGTTATCCTTGAAACAGAGGGCAAAGTTCTCACAAAGGATCATTTACCAGAAGAAGTAACTCTCGAGTAATAAATTTTAAGAGAAGTTTGTTTTATTTGGACATAACAAGACATTTCCAGTTTGATTAACTGAATACACAAACGCTCCATCATTCCCTAGATTTGCACAGTCAATGGATTCTAAAACAGATTTAAGCACTACTTGTCGCATGCAATTAATTACTATTCTATAAATATCACCTTTGTAAAACAAGGCCGGTCACCACCCATGACAACACCTAATCCAAATCATGTTTTGCAGAAAAGTTGAAATTGAGATTCTTGTTGAGAGGACCGCCGTATATTGAAAGGCAGACATTTGAAGGTAATACTGCATATAGTTTGATGAAATAAAACAGAAAGAAAACAGTGAAAATTAAGGGAACTTAGCAGAGAGAGGATGCTTATTTTTATAAGTATGTTGTTCTATGAGGAATCTGTGCAGATTGCAATTTACATATTCATTACGCACGTTAGTAAACAGAACGGGGCCCTGGATCTATGATGGAGGGAGGCTGTAAAATGATTAGCTAACCACTCAAGACGCAGGAGTGTGAGAAGTAGAAGTACCACCTCATCACCTCGAAAGAGACTGTAAAACACTGCAGCATTGTTCCATCTGAACTTAATTTCATCTTACAGCAGTCATGGATTTGACTTTCTCCTTTAACCATCATTTTAAATGCTGTTGACTTAAGCAGTTCACCACAGAAGGTGCAGGAAATGTGATTCTCGGGGTAAGAAAGAAAAGGTTCCCACACTTGGTACCTTATCATAGTGGAACCCTGAGTGACTCAGCCAGGTTGCAGGAGGGGACAAGCTTGTTTCAGGCATGCCGCTTGTGGACTTCCTCTTCTTACTTGCAATTCATTTTTAAAGTCATCTAGGGCCACTCTTCATTGACATAGACCAGTAGTTCTCAATTGGGGTGACTTTGCCCTATAGGGGACACTTAGCTATACCTAGAAATGTTTTCGGTCATCACAACTGGTGAGTGGAGGGCAGTGCTACTGACATCTAGATTCAAGGTCAGGGATTCTGCGAAACATCCTACAGTGCACAAGGCAGCTCCACAGAACAAATAATTATCTGGCTGCAAAATGTCAATGGCGCCAAGGCTGAGAGATGCTCCCGGTCGTCCTGGCTGAGCCCCGCCTGGCCTTCCTTTCCATCGCTGATTTAGGACTGGTGTGTTAACTTAGTAACTGTAAACAACATGCACCTACAAAGAGACTCCCTTCAATCTAGCCTTAGGCTGTTTGCCCAATGTCCCATGCCCCAAGGGGCGCAGGCTGGGTTGGTGGCCAAGAGCGCTGTCCAGCATTTCTCCCACCGTGGGCATGTAGGGCGGGAAACATGCTGCAGTGCCAGACTGCCCCGGGCTCCTCCCCTCAGTCACTGTCCCTGCCCTCCGATGACCGACGCCAGTATTGTTCCCTGTTATGGTGGCAACCACGTCAGGCCAACGGGCATTTCCAAGTGTCCATGAAAGGGGCAGAGCCACTCCTGGGGAGGACACACCTGGATATCTCCTAACTGCCTATCACGGTGAAGTTCAGAAGCCCAAGCCTTAGATTTGGGATCTAGACGCCACTTTTTCCTATCAGTTTCACCCTTATTGACAATCTTTTTCTCATCTGAAGAATGTTCATTCCCTAATTCCAGGCACTCAAAGCTCTTCAGATCGGCTCAAAATGTGTGCTGTAGACAATAGTTTTTAACATTTCAATATTGCCACCATCTGTTGCTACCGATTAGTGGGTAGTGGCTAGCATTTTAAAAGCAGAATATTAGAGTTCCTCACACATACCAACGACAAATATTTTTTTTTTCAATTTTGATTCTTTTATAAATACATACGTACATTTATGCATGTCCTGAAATGTGTTGTAAAATGTATTTTTAGATGCAGATCTTGATGAACATAGACTAAAGCCACCGGTCTAGAAGACGCCTATGTTCCCCACTCAGATCCTGAGAGTAACAGAACTTATAATTTATTTCTCTCTCTCTGTCTCTCTCTGTCTCTGTCTCTCTGTCTCTGTCTCTCCCTCTCCCTCTCTCTCTCTCCCCCAATCCTTGAGCGCACACGCCCACATCATATTAACAGTAAATAAAAAGCCCATTCCATTGAAGAACCTTCTAACGAAGCACGTCTCATTTACATGTTGCAAACAAGAGTAGCCATCAAATTCAGGAACACATGAGATTTGGCCACGCTTGCTCTACATGCTACAATTGGAAAATCTTTGAGGCCAATCTTACATTTACTCTTGGAAAAGAGAGCAGGAAATGCTACACTAGTCATCGAACAATTTTCTTAACAGGATAGAATAGATAATAACACCACCAATCACCATGCTCTCAGGAACAGCTCGCTAGCCTAGCCACACCTCTCTACCTCTCCCAGCTCTCCAAGCAAACAGACCTGCTGTTGATGCTGGGCCCATTACTTAACCTCTTTGAATAACAATTTCTTCAGCTATAAAATAGAGATACAAATGGATATATACCACCAACCTTTCAGATTTGTTGTTAAAACTAGAGAGAATGCATGTGAAAGGTGCTGGAAGAGTATCTTACATGTCATAGGCTTTTGACAAATGATTATTCCCAAATCCATATTTGCATATATTTTCTCTACTTCTGCTATTGGAACTTTGTTCAACGAGTTTTTCCATTATTCTTTTTCCTATTTATTTTCAAAGTCCCTCAAGAAGAGCAGGAAATAAGATTACCACAGTATCAACTATTCGACATCAGAGTTCACAAATAGTGGCATGCATTTCTATCGCCCGGAAGTCTTGTTAAAACGCATTTTCTGATCCAATCGATCTGGCGTGGGACCCAAAGTTTTCATTTCTACCAAGTTCCCAGTGATGCTGACCATGTGCTCCCAGAGATCACTCTTAGAGAACCACTGCTCTACATGGACTTTCATGATGACTAAGGCGATGGCCATTATAAGAGGAACCGGCCAACCACACCTCACCCACTGTGAAAGCACTGGAACCAGCCAACCCAGGGTCTCAAACACGGGTAAACAGAAGCTTCTGAGGGACAGAAAACAGGAGCCTTATTGCCATAACTTGCCGAGACGAACTCGGGTCAGGGCAGTTGCTCCTAGAATGAATGAAAAACGAACAGAAGGAAGAGTTTAACTCCCTGTCCTTATGTCCCAACAAATTCACTGTCAAGCAGGAAAGCAAAAACGAACAGGCATTGTCTCCCCATTTTTGGAGTAAGTAGCAAAGGTCGGTCTTTTCTCATCCACTTAAGGAAATGTCTTCACAGCTATTGTTTATGGTCCTCTCTGCACAAAGCTTACTACCTTTTATTTCCACTTGTCAATACAAAGATAGTCACCAAAACTGATGAGAGGCATAATTCTGCTTTTAGTTGAGCAAAAAATTTTCTTTCAGAAACTTCTTCTTTTTCCTGTCCTCAGAAAACCTCAGCTTTAGGAAAGAGATGAGCTTATTCCTCACAGGTTATTTTTTTCACTCTCTCTGCTTCATGAATAACCCCCAGGGCCACCCACAGGATAATAAAAATCTTGCTTCTGTGAAAATAGGGGATGGACAGAATTACATAGAGGGAAATTTGGTATATTATACACCATGCTGTTGAGATCTGATGGGCACTGATCCCTCCAGATGGACATGAAATTAGAACTTGAAAAATCATGGGATTTCCGGTTAAGTTAGAACTGTCAAGATGAGCATGAGGCCAATTTTTAGTAAACGGACAAACGATACAAATGATACCGAAGTTGAAGTTTTTCAAGGAAGGCTAACTCACCGGATGGATGGGACACACTTATCCAGGAGGCCGAAACACCCACGGTGAACGGAGTCACTTAGTAGCTGTTGGATTGTTCTTCTCCTCAAAAATCAAACATATCTGAATCCCATGTTGACTTTGGAGACATAACTGATAGTGCTAGAAAGTACAAACACCCTGGCCCTAAGGATTATCAAAACCCACCTAAATCATGCTTTCTGTTGCTTCTACTTCTGCTGACCCTTCCCTAGACTCATACTGTCCACTGTGGTAGTCGCAAGTCCCACGTAGCATTTGAGTCTTTGAAATGTGGCCTGTCTGAATTGAGATGTGCTGTAACTGTAAAGTCGCCGGGTTTTTAAAGACTTCAGTGCAATAAAAAGAATGTAAAAGATTTCAATAATTTAAAAAATATTGATAGATGTTAAGATGATCTTTTGGATATATTAGGTTAAAGAAAATGTATTATTAAAATTTATACCTGTTTCTTATACCTTTCTTAAAGTACCTATTAGAAAATTTAGAATTATCTATGTGGCTTGCATTAGACATATATTTTTAATTACAGATATATTGAGATATCATGTACGTACTACACAATTACCCTTTTACAGTGTTCGACTCCGCAGTTTTTAGTATATTAACATAGTTGTGCAATTATCACCATGTGCTATTTTTTATGACATTATCATGACCCTCAAAATAGCCCTGTACCTAACTAGCAGTCATTCCCCATTCTCCTTTCCTGTAGCCCATGGAAACCACTAATCTACTTTCTGTCTCTATGGGATTGCCTATTCTGGATATTTCTGATAAATAAAATACAATTTGTGGTTTTTTTGCGATTAGCTTCTTTCAAAACATGTTCCAGGCTCACACGTGTTGCAGCATTTATCAGTATTTCGTTCTTTTTCATGGGTGAATACTATTCCATTGTAGGGACAGACCACCTTTTGTTTCTCTGTTCATCGGTTCATGGACATCTGCGTCATTTCTAATTTTTGACAGTCACGGGTTAGACAAAATTGACAGGAGCGACACAGACTCGAATTTGTCAAATCCACAGGGACACTACGGCTTCATTACTTGTATCCACCATGTTGGCTCTCTGTCTCCTGGCTTCCTCACCCACATAAAGGCCCAGTTGTCTTCATGGCGGTGTTTATAACGACACTGCTCAAAATGAACAACTATTAATAATTATTCTGGGATTATAGGCAGGAACCAGGACTGTGCAGCACACTGTGACTTACAGCCATCCTGCCTATATTCCATTTGTGGCACACTGGTCAGAAGGCTTGCTCTAGAAGCCGTGCCTCCCTGGAAGGAGCTCATTACACTGTGCCTGGCAACATCAGAACCATCCAAATTCTTGTGGCCGAAGGCACTAGGGAACTATGCATTCCCAAACTATTTTCATGAGTAATGTCACCTACCCGTCAGTCTTGAAATCTGTGTTTTCATTAAAACAATCATCTTCTTAGACGGAACTCCTTGGAGACGGGTGGGAGGAGGTCTTAACAATTAAAGCCTTGTCGTCATCGTGGTGACAGCCTTAGAACTCGGTAGCTGACATAATAGTTCTCCAATGAGTTGAGAGACCATGTTCAATAATTTATTCCAGTCCTTTTCCCAAACGCTCAGTTTTCAAAAATAAATCTCCTATGTGCCTTGCCAAACATCTTTTCCTTTTCCCCTAGCTTCTCTCAGTTTGCTCCTTTTCACCTCTAAATAATGCACAAGGCCATGGCAGAAAGCCCTGCCTGACCAGCCTATCATTTTGCATCCTGGGAGTCTCACGCTCCAGTGAGGGGAGCGACTGTGATACTAGAGGGTCCTTTTGTCCTGTATTACTTGAAGGAGAAAGAAGGGGCAAAAGGCAAACAAACAAATGAAACAAATGAGAATTTCAACAGACATTTTCTTTTCTACTGGTGTATTTAGTTATTTTGAATTTTAATATTTAGACTTTTACAGGCCGAGCAGAGCACACAGCCTCCTGAGGAGACTTCCTCTAAATTAAGGGGTTTTTAAATGTGTAATTTGGGCATCAGTTTAAGGCCATTCAACTTATCTCCAAGATTTCCCAGACAAAGCCATGCAGCACTTCATGGACTTACAAATTATGCCCTGTGCTTCCCCAGTGAAATACCCTGCAAGGACTGGCCATTGTATGTTTACAGTTGCCTCCAGCTGGGCTTTCAACATCACAGTGGGAGGAGGGCTGTTCTGTAGGGGCTGCTTTCTCTCTGGATTCAAGGAAAGCTCATTATTTTTTTTTTTTTTCAGATACACACACAAAATAAAATGGAGAGGAGATAATTCACCGAATGTCTAAATGAGTGACAGGATCTAGAAAACAACTGTAAGAAGAACTGATACTTATTTGGGGCGGGGGGCGGGGATAGGGTCTTCTATCTCTTTGATGTCTGTTATGAACTGATGTTTGTGCTACCCACGCACATCAATTCACATGTAGAAATCCGAACGCTGATGAGATGGTATTAGAAGATGGGGTCTTTGGGAGGTGGAGCGCTCATGAATGGGATTAGTGCCCTTATAAGAGACCCCAGGGAGCTCCCTTGCACCTTCCACCACATGAGGACACAGCTAGAAGACGGCCATCTATGAATCAGGAGGTGGGCCGTCACCAGACACTGAATCTGGCGGCACCTTGATCTTGGACTTCCAGCCTTCAGAATTGTGAGAAATATTTTATTGTTTATAAGCCACCTAGTCCATGGTACTGTTATAGCAGCCTAAATGGCCTAAGACAATTTCTTAACAGAGTCCTATCTGCCATCGGCCCTCAATCTGTTGAAATCAACCACTCGCAGTATTCTGCAGTGATGACATTCTTCTAACGTTTCCTTTGATCACTTCCTTGTGGATTCTGTTGACTGCCCTCCCGCCTGCCCCCACCATGTGCTTTCCTTCTCAGTGGTCTGCAGCTATGGATCTCTGCAGGGATTTCCTAGGGGCAAGCTTTGCAAATTACTATAGAGAGCCACGAGTGCCCCTTGGCCAATAATTGAGAGGCACAGGGAATATCAAAGCCCGGCTACTCCGCCACTGGTTGAGACACATCTGTGGAATGTTCCTCACATTCCAGATCGAATTTCAGATACACGACCGATTATTTAGTATGTCACATGCTCATAGCAACCCGCTGAGGTAACCATTTCTATTTTATAGACAAAAAAACTAAAGTTGGAAGAAGTCTAGTGACTTTTTTTTTCTAATTTTCAATCTGGAATATAAAGCTCTTTTTTCTTAATTGAAGTATACTCCAGTGACTTTTCAAAGGTCATACAGGAGTTTTCAGTTTTCTGACTCATACATGGACCTTTTTACTGTTTTGTTTTATCTCAATTTCTTAGAACTCTGCACTTTTCACCTTCCCTGTTGGAAAAGCAAAATTACCAAACTAATTCAAACTAAGGTTCCAATGGCCAATAGCCATTTGGTGCGTCGAACTAACTCAGAATGTGGCATTTTAACAAACAATGGCTTTATAGGAATATGAGAATTTGTTCCCATTGGAAATATCTCATCTGCCGACAGGTGACCTTCTCCTGACCCTCCTACAGTATAAGTGACCCATTTCCTTTGCCTTTCAATAAGGCTGGATAGAATTTCAAGGGTTATAATAGAGAAAAAAATGAACTGAGCTCGGGACTTCACGAGTTCAGAATGTAATAATAAAACAGTTCTAGTTGCACCACGGGCTCCTGCTGAGGTTATTTATGCCTGTTTCCATCAGAAACAGTACACAGAGGAGGTTGGATGCTCGGCCTCTGAGGTCCTTCACATATGGGTTTAAACCCCACTACTTCGCGGCTAGATAGTACTCATCCTTGCTAAGTTTCAAGAACTGTAAAAGGTCTCAGATTTTACTCTATTTGCAAGCTAACAAGTTAATCTGCTACAGTGTCATGTTTGTTTGCAGACGACACGAGACACCTGGGTCAAAGAAAAAGGAATTTACTACTTATGGCAAATAACAACAGCCAGCGTGTTGGCATTTGTGCCAGTTCCAGAGCCCTAATTCCCATTGTCGGACACAACGAAGGGCAGGTGACATCTAGACACACTAGGCTATGAGACAGGGACCTGAACTTAGGGAACTTGGCTACTTCACAATTGATAATAGAGCCTGCATGATCTTATCATTATGATATTGGACAATAAACAAACCTTTGCTCTGGATGGAGTCACTGTTACTGCCATCTGAGTCTGTTCACTATACAAACATCCTTGTCGAGACAGTTCAAGAAAAGGCTGTCAGTGACTCTGCTCGTAAGACGTAGACACATGAGAGGCCCACAGGGAATGGTCTCCCAACACCAAGTCTTGCTTCCCTTGCATATAAAATGGGAAAAATGACTTCTACCTCACAGAGTTCCTCTTCGCCTTTTGTGTAGAAAAATCCCTATATTCTGAACGGTTCTGTGTCTTACCTGCTCCACAATGGTTCTATAATTCCACATAACTAAAATCAGCAATGGAAGTAGAAATTGCCTTGGGTGTGGCATCAGAATCCCAAGTTTTGTCATTGACTCATTAAGCAAATCTGTACTGAGTACCAATGACTTACGAGGCTCTGTGTGAAGTGCTGGATTAAGCCTGAGCTGTCTGACTTAATGTAACTTCTCTTACTGAAAGAATTCCTGAATCTCTCAACTAATAATAGTTATATATTCTCCATGTTGTTATTACGAATGATGGTCATATAGCCCAAATTGTATTAATGGACCAAGGAGGTAGAACAACTCTATATCCAATCCCAAACTGCCTGAAAGATGATAGAGAAAGTAAGGGTACTTCATTGATATTCTGCTCTTGGATTTCTAATTTCATAAAGTCTTTGTGTGCTGTGTCTACTTAAACCAATTTTTTATAGCTTTATTAAAACAGTAGGAATATTTCCCTCATAAGGTCATTTGCAAATCTTTTCTGGATTGGTTTGCTGACATCCTCAGTTGTTACATAATATAACTGAATATAATCCCAAGAGCTTTTATTCTTTTTAGGAATGGCAAATCAAAAGATAAGAAATCTCCAAGGCGACAAGCAGCACTGATTTCTGTACTTCTCCCCTTATAGTTTAGGTAAAAGATGCATGTAAGTATCCACTTGTTTTTCACTAATAAATTTCGATCTTTGATCCTGAACAGAACCCACAAAACAACACTTTATTCTATTTTGAAATTGCAAGTACGCAAGGGGCTCTGAATGCATAATATGACCTGTTTCTCGGTGAACCCTTGGCGAAACTAAAATTTATAAATTTGCAGAAAAGATTCACTTGAGTCTCAAAACTTTATAGCAAAACTTCAGAGAACCAAATGTAATGAGAGCATCATGAAAGGAAAAGAGGCACAAGACAGATTACCTATGGGACACAGATGGAGATGGACCAATATCACATTTCCTATCACAGTAGTAAATGCCAGAAAATAACGGAGTAAAACTTTTGAAGGGATGAGTTAGCACCGAGACAGTTTTTTGGGGGAAAAAAATCCTAGGACACCAAACCATCATCCAAGAGTGAAAATGAAATAAAGATATTTTAGACACATTACAACTCAGAAAGTTGCCACCGATAAACCACAACTGGGGGGATAAGTCAAGACTCATGCTAGCATAGTCGGAACGAATGAAAGAAGCAAGAAATGAGAAAGACAGCCAGGGAGAAGAAAGAATAAAGGAAAACGAGTGGCTAAATCAAAATAGTTACTGTCTGGAAAAAGAATGTGTGGGGGTTGGGGCGGTGGTGGAAATGGTGGTGGTGGTGGTGGTGAATGTAATCATAAGCTGGAATGAAAATCCGAGAGTCCAAGCAATACTACGCTGGGACTCGGGGGCAGGTTCCAGGATGGGAAAATATAGGAAAGGTAAAGTGGCTCCCATGGGAGGGCAAAGGTTAACTAACTTTAGATTTTGCAAGAAAGATATTAGTGTGTTTGTTAATTATGAAAAAGGTGAGCAAAAAATAATAAATATGGATGTGTATCTTCCAAGAAGTAGAAAACAAATTCAATCAATTTAACAGAAGTCAGAAAATATAAAACAGAAAAATTAAAAGAGAAAGAAGATAAAAGAATTAAGTCCAAATGATTCAACAGCCCTAATAAATATAAATCAGTTAAACTCAGATATTCGAATTTTCTAAAAAAACACCATAAATGTATTAGGAGAAAATTATTTCTTAATTTTAAAGATTTGATTTCATGCCCATTATAAGTAGAAATAAAAAGACTTCAAGTCGCAGATACTTGAACTAAAATATATGTCTAAGTAACTCATGGTTAAAGAAGAAAAATAAATAAAATATCATATTTAGAACTAAATTTTAATGAAATAAAGTCCATATCAAAATTAGTGAAATGAACTAAAGCAGTACTTTGTTTTTGTTAAAAACAAATAAAAAGAAAATAAAAATAAAGTGACTAACTCACAAAAGTTAAAGTACCATATGAATCAAGATGAAAAAAATGATAAAAGAATTTCAAATGGAAAAAAAAATAACCAAATGAACCTCTACAGTTGTTCAATAAAACTAATGTTGGGTCTATGAATTTATTTGTAATGAAAAAATAAACCTCCAGAAAGAGGAAAAAAAGATAAGGCAAGAGTAATAATATTAAAAGTGACAGGCATACTTTAGATACTGTAGTGATTTCAGAAATCATAAGAACACTATATACAATTTAAAGCCAATAATTATGTAAAACCTAGGAAATTTCTACAAAGAAATAAAATATCTGAAAGCTTTAATAGACGATTGAACATAAAAGCCATTGAACCAGTAGAACACGTCCTTCCAAACTCCCTTTAGTCTAATGATGTTACTGAAGACTTTAAGCGTACTTTGACTAAAACAATTTCTATCTCTCAATAAATATTTTACTTTCTGTCAAAAGATGCCAGCCCGTCAACTTGTTTCAAGAGGCTAGTGTAACTATGAAACCAAAATCGAAGAAAAGTAACATAAGAAAAAAAGACCAAACTTATTTATGAATTCAAATATAAAAATAATCCTAATTAGGCAGAAAGAGTATTGACTATAATTTAACATCTAGTCATAATATAATTTATAGCAAACTAAGAAAAAAGGAAAATTCCTAAGTCAATAAAAGAGTATCTACTTAAAATGTACAGAAAATAACCTATTTAGTAGTTAATTTTAAGATGTATTCCAATGAAAATCTGGAAATAATTAAAAATATCTGTTGCTAGCATACATATAACAGATATGCAACACTGTACTAAGGGATTCCAGCTAAAAAACCTGACTTAATAAAATTAATAAATTAGTAAAAGGTTTTAGGATCATAAAAGAAAGAACACTATTGGCATTATTCAAAGATAATATACCAGTCAAGACCATCGATGAATAATTAAAATTTATATGAGAAGTCAGCATGTGACTAATGACAAGATGAAC
Source organism: Pteropus medius (assembly GCF_902729225.1). Taxonomy (NCBI): domain Eukaryota; kingdom Metazoa; phylum Chordata; class Mammalia; order Chiroptera; family Pteropodidae; genus Pteropus; species Pteropus medius. The sequence goes on from NW_024340697.1 coordinate 2,575,125, forward strand.
ATATAACAATTGAAAAGATCTCAAAAGCCACATTCTAACAAGTTAGAATATGTGACAGAAAAATAGATCCCATTTTCAATAGTAAGAAAAACTAAAATATCTTGGCATAAATCTAATAAAAATTGCATGTTATGAAAAAAACATTTGAGGAACCAAATATGAGGAAAAGCATAAGACGTTAACAAGTAAAAGGATGCCAACAGAACACTATGTTCCAGGGTAAGAAGGATGAACTCTGTGAAGAGGTCAGTTTTTCTCAGTTATTTTTACCAAATCCCCATTCAAAATCCAAAACAGACTTTGGCTGGCATTTGGCTAAAAGATCTTAAAATTAACGAGGGTGGGTAAATTTGCAAGAATAGCAATGGCAGTTTTTCAAAAGTGAAGAATTTGTATAAGAATTCCATATTTGTACCATGATTAAAGTGTGTACCTGGACCTTGTGATTTTCCCCAACTTCCACTCCGTCCCTCCTCCACTGTGTAGCCGCTGTGTGCCTTGGGGACCCATCCCTGCACCATGAATGGTCCTGACTGGTATAGACTAGTCAAGCCCATCTCATCACTCCTGTAGGCATGAGTTTTAGAAGTCAGGCCTAAGCCAATCTGAGTATGGCATTCCCAACCCAACACAGGCTGCTTCGGGAAAGGACATGTGATGTCGTTTGGGCCAAGAAGAATGGAGAAGTGTCCTGGAGCTTCTAGAATGATCTCACTACCGATGCGTTAAAGGCAGCAATGTATTATCTTTCTTTGACATTTTCTGGCAGATTTGTGGACAGGACTGGGCCGCCATCTTGATATCAGACTGGGGATGAAGCCTACACTGAGGAGAGCAGAACTGAGACCATCACAGAGAAACAGAGTTACAACCACTGGATTGAGTCAATACTACAATCTTTATATCTATTTCTAAAATTTCTAATTTGACAAAATTATGCTCCTGATACAATGAATGTTCAGTATTCACCACAGGGTGTCCCTAAACAGCAATTTCTCATGGGGCCTGTCAAACAATTTAGTTCATATAAATTAAAGCATATCCGTTAGGAAACACAGCTGTGTAGAAGTGATGCTGGTGAAGACAAGGGCCTGGAGAGCAGAGTTCCACCATGAACTTGAGAGTTTCTCTGCACGGCTTGCCCATCAACCACTCTCTGACATTTTCTCCCCTTTGCATGTGAAGCTTGTCCACTCCTGAACACATCTTGCACTTTCTAACCTTCAAGCTTTTAAATTCATTTATACTATGCTGCCGACTAGGAAGGCTCTCGCCCTTCTCTCCACCTATCAAGTCATCTTCCTCTTGAAAACTCAGCGGAGATGTTGCTTTGTTCACAAATACATCCCTCTTTCTCAGGCTACTCATCTCTCCCTTTCTCTGAACTTCTCTTTAGGCTGACGTAGCAAAGTTTACAATTGAAGATGTATTGCCAGGTGGTCCTTTGTGCTGTTGCTAAGACCTTTTATCACTGCTTAACTTTTGAAGTATCTGTCCTCTTTCTAAATAGACTGTAAGCTATTTGGGGACAGGAAGCAAGTCGTACCTTTATGGCCTTCCGTAATCTAAACATAGTAAGTTCTCAGAAAATATTGTTCATAGAATTGGATTTATATCTTTTTGAACCATTTGCGTTCTATACAGATTTTTCATGGTCTTTAATATCTTCATGCGTGAATCCACTCCTGGTTATATCCAATTCGTCTCCAAATTTTACAACCTGCTCGCTCCCTTTTAATTAGTTAACTCAGAAGATGCAGCTGTAAATTTTGGCCAATTTCTGAAGAGTAATATCTCCCCAGTAGCAAGAGGCCAATTCAGTCTCCACATTTTCAGTTCTGAAGAAGTCATCTGTACCCCGGGGCAGCGATGTATCCATGGGGCAGAGGAGATGACAATCTCCAGGCTATGTTTATAGCTTAATCTCCTTTCCATGCCAGCAGAAACAGATTGCTTTTTGCTCTACACTATTCTGTTCTGCCCATGATTTCATTGACGAAAACAAGCTCTAAGATAATAAACTCCTTCCTTGCTCCTGGAACCTTAGCTAGCTGCTCAACATTGGTTTTATTACTGACAACTGTGATAGCTCAGAAGTTAACCCATAAAGCATTAAAGGACTATTTAAGATACCACTCAAAGAGCCATTACAAACCAAAATGAAAATGACTAATACTTCCAATTAAAAGAATGATGATGGACTGAAGAGTTGATTTAAAAAAAAAAAAGAAATACAAATAGCTTATAAACATATTAAAATAGGCAACTTCATTTAGAATCAAATAACTGTGTGATACTGTTTTTCATTTAACAAAACGTATAAAGATGTTATTATTTGATGATGGCTAGGAAATCATAAACAAGAGAGAATGTAGGTAGGAGATCAAGTAGATATAATTGCTCTGCATAGCAGTTTGCCAATAGGTCTCAAAAAACTTTAAAACCGTGCAAAGCCTTTCACTACAAATTATCATTTCAAAGAATGTATTATGAAAGAATAAACAGAAATATGGTAAAAACATCTAATAATTGACATTTCTAATTGAAAAAAATCAATGTCCTTAAAAATCAGCTAAAGAAATAATGCTACAACTTATACTAATACAAGGAAATACGAGATGAGATGTTAACGAGAAAGAAAATTAATATCCTGACATTATCAAGTCAAGCATCAAGAGATACTCAGTTTGTGAAATAAGAAGCAAAGGATTAAGCATATTATTTAAAGTTTCAAAGATAACTAATATAGGAATCGAGAATGGGCCTCTACTTGTATTGGGAAGAAGAGAATTTTAATTTTGAAAGAGGGAATTGCATGTGTGAACTCTCAGGAATGAAATGGGACATGATGGGGCACGATGAGGAAGTGTAATAAGTTCTATGCGACCAAAGGTAGAAATGTAAAGAGGATACTTAGAGGGAAAAAAAAAAGCTCAAAGAGGTTAATAATAAGTATCCGTTTAAGAAAGAAGGATGAGATTTTCTAATGTGGATGTCAAGAAAATTATATTCACATTTATTTTCAAAGCTCCTTTGTCTTATGAAATGAAAAACATTCAATAAATATCTATCGGATGTCTACTACATTTTAGACACATGGAGATTCAGCAGTGAACAAAACAGGCAAAATCTCAGCTCTCCTCAAGCTTATATTCTGATTAGCAGAGAAGATGGAAAATATACTAATAAATATGTGGTATTTACTAGGCAGCCTTCTAGGATGACTCCCAATGATCTGTATGTCCAGTAGGATAAAGCTTCACGTCCTTACATCGTCCACAACCCCTCAATGTGGACTGGATTGTGACTTGCTTCTAATGATAGAATTGAACGAAAATGATGGGATTTCACTTCTGAGATTAGGTTTTAAATGATCGTGGCTTCCGTCTTGCTGGCACTCTGTCATGTTATCTTGGTTGCTCACTTTGATGAAACCAGCTGCCATGTTTTAGGCTGTGCTACAGAGAGGCTGATGTAGCACGAAATGAAGGCAGCCTCTAGCCCACAGCCAGAGAAGATCTGGACCAGCGGTCCAACAACTCTTGAGGAACTGAATCCTGTGAACAGCCATGTGAATGATCATAAAAGCAGAATTTCACCTGCTCCAATTAAACCTTGAGACATCTGCAGCCCTGGTCCACACCTTGACAGCAGCTTTGTGAGAGACCCTGAGCCAGATGGCCAAGCTAAGGTGTGTTGAGATTCTTGACTCACAGAGATCATGTAATTATAAATGTTTGTTTTTTAATGTTGATAAGTTTTAGGGTATTTTGTTACATAACAATGGGTAACTTAAATATGATATTTTAGATGTTAAGTGCTGTGGGTAATGATAAAGAGTTTAACAGGTGCTAGACTGGAAGTAGGGTTTCTGTTTTATAAAGAGTGGTCAGGAAAGGCCTCTTGGAAGGACACACCTGAGGGAGGTGCTGAAGAGAGTGTGTATACGCCACCCTAGTGCCTGTAGGAAGTGCTTTCCAAGAGCATAAAGTGTCGGACCAGATTAGGCACAAATGATACATTCTTTTAAATGGTCTGATCAGAACACGAGCAACTAACGATTGCTTCTTACCAGGAAGAAATTCAGTATATAAGACAAAACTAAAGTATAGTCAAAATTCTCAACCACGCTGATTATTATAGGTAGTTTGGGGTATAACAACTGTGCATAGTAATTCTTAAACGGGCTAAAACTTAAGAACCACTGAGTAAGGAGAAAAAGGCATGTACACTCCAATGTTTGGGCAGGCCTTTGAGATAACCACCAAATCTCATGTGGAATGGAAGTGGGTGGGAAATTCTCAAATGTTTCTATTTTCCTATTTGGTTTATTCTCTTTTAGTTATATGTCAGAGCATTCTTAATGCATGTTATTAAGTTTTGAGGTATGTGTTAAATATTGGGCATCTCACTTAGCATAAAGTAGGTAGTCAAATGTTTGATGAGTTTGAATCGAGATCTTGCTTGTACAGACTCACATTCACACGGCTATTCAAAAAGATGTTGAGAAGAAGATCATCTATGTCCTCTCGTGCCATCAGATGTCATGCTTATGTCCTTTCACACTGGTCTCATGAACAGTTATATACTCATATGGGATGCATACTATTTGCTTGTTATCTATTTTGTCCCTCCTAGAATCCTTCAAGCAGAGAACATATCTTATTTATATACACATTACTAAAGCCCTCAAAATTGCTAGGCACATAGTAGGTGTTCACTAAATGCTTGTGTAAATGAATGAATGGATTGCAGATGTGTTCCTAAAAGCCAAAATTGAAAGTTATAGCTTCCTTAAATATAATTTTAAGATGCAATTTGATTTGGAACTCAAGGCTAAAACTGAATTTCTTTATACATTTTGAATATAAATACTCTGAACTCTGAAAGCTTATGGAAATATATTTCAGAAAAACTAATATAAGCAGTCAAAAGCTTCAGAGAAAGTTTTTCCTTTAACAAAATACTTCGGTAATGTCATTTTTTTCCCTAAAGACAGAGTTATAAATGAGATGAGAGAAAATAAAGTTTGACAAATTTAAAGATGAAAAAGAAAGAATGAGTGTAAAAGGACTGGCCATATCATAAAAAATGTGAAACTCGAAAGGGTAATTCATTAACCAAAAAGATGGCCCAGCAACAAACTTATTTTCACCCTTGTCATTTAGAGCACCACGTTCCGACTGCTGGTGAAGCTGGCCTTGGCACCAGAAGAGGAAGCAAAACTAGACATTAAGACTTGTCTTAGTCTTTCAGAGGGTGATCCTACAAAGAAAACATCACTCACTCATTCCTTGAACATATACTAACTGAGCACCTATAATAAGTAAGAAACTCTGGCTTCAAGGAGTCACAAATAAATAAATAAGGGCTGACTGCTAAGAGTCAAGGCCACTCGAGATATGAAAGTTGGGAGATGTATATCTTTTTCCAAAAGTCGCACAAAGTATGGGTTTTGTCGAGTGGTGAAAGTACACAACAACTTTTGGGAATTGTAAATGATTTGCTATGGAAAGAATATAGAAATTATTATGATGGAATTATGGGAAATGAGATTGTAAGAAGAATAACTCTCAGTTTTGTTGCGTTACACTCTGCTCTAGTAATTTACCCCATGAGGCAGGTACAAGACAACTATTATCAACTTAGAATCACAGTACACAAAAGGCATCAGAGTCGTATGTACTTTCGAGATGGCGGAGGAGAGACATGACACCCTATACTTTTGAAAAATATGTACAAACAATAAGAAGAAAAAACAGAGGACGATCTTCATCAACTTTGAAGGAACTATACTCCAAACTACAAAAATCAACTGGAGGTCAGCCAAATGAACTTTGCAGAAAGGAAAAAAGGTGTAGCTAGGTGCTCTGGTTGAGGAAGTGGGGTGCTAATGGTAGAAGCAAGCATTTTACCTCTTCAGAATCCCAAAAAGTTAGGACTCAGAAGCACCAGTCACAATGGACAGAGGGGTGAGGCAAAAGGCTAGAAGAAGGGCACATGACTAAATATCAGTAAGGAGAGCTTTATTCAGCTGGGCCCGCGTCCCCACGGAGTGTAGTCAACCAATCATCCTTCCTCAACTGATGGAAAGCCAGGAGGTTCTTCAATAGAAAAGAGTAAAACTGAAGAAGGATTTAATTTATAATTCATAACTAAATCCTGAGAGAGATCAAATATAGCCATGCACTATTTCCTAGCGCAGTACTGGAGGATGTGCTCTATCATAAAGAGGGAGTAAACAGAGGCAAAAATGAGCTAGGATTCAAGAGAAACAGAGGTTCCATCACCGGTGAAGGAACAAAGGAAATGAATGGCCTGATGGCAAAATGAGACTGTCTTAAGATGCGAGCTCCTGAGGAGGCCTAAAGACGAGCCACCCAAGAGTGGTGTAACTTGAAGGGATTCAGGAAAAAAAATGGAACTGATCAATTCTCAGACACGTTAGAACCTGGGCAAAATTGTGTTGAGAGGTATTATACAGAATTATTGGGTTTTATCAAGACTTTTCCAGATGGTGAAAAAACAAATGAACAAAACAAAACAAAGCAATTATGAAAACAAAACAATCGTTCAAGAAAGGAAATGTAATCATAGTATGATACCTAGCTTAGCAGGGAACAAGATTTACATGATTATTATCATCATCAAAACAATCTATATGGATTTAACAAGAAGTTAAAATGTGATTAAAATCTGCCATAATAAAAACTTCGTAGACAATGTCTAAATTTGGATGAACAAAACCCATAGCAATTTAATCATTATTCTTAAGAATATACTCCTAAAAAACAGAAGAAATAAGCAGAGTTAAATATATTTGCCTCCAGGGAGCAGGCAAGGTACAGGAAAAGAGGTAACAGCCTTGGTTTTACATTGCAAGCGCTTTAGCACAATCAGACTTTTCAAATTCTTTATAAGAAAAATTTGATTGAAAGAAAAATAAGTAGCATCTTTTTCCAGACAAGACTCAAAAAACACTCTGTTTTTGGCATGGACAACCTCCATTAGAGAGAGCACCTGGATATACAGTGGCTTCGCCATTTGGCATGTACAAGACAAGTATTATCAACTTAGAGGTGATGATACCGCGTGAGGTTGGCAAGCCCTTGGCAATGTCCAGGGAGACTGGTGTCATCACTCCTATATATCTTCCCCCTTAAGGGCCTCAAAGAGACTAACTCGCAGTTTGACTCCATTCACTTTTGCACTGTTCAGGATCGTAGCTTTTCTCCATCCTTACATTTCCTTATCACTCATCTATCTACTTATCCTGTACCTTTAGCTTCTTAATGTAGTGACACAGTACTGATCTACCCAAAAAGAAATGTATGCACTGGCCTAAGTCTTGATTTCAGCTCATAAAATTACGATTGCTTGATTACATATATATATTTTTTTTACCAGAACTAGAAAGATGAGAATAAAACTGGGAGCTAAAAAGGGCTCATTATGAATCTGGACTTTTCTATTAAGGAGATAAGAACATTCTTAAATATATAATGACAAAGTACTGGAGAAGCATTTCGGCAACCAACTATCCTTTGCATCAAAACAAAATTTCTAAAGTGTTTAAATATAAGTGAGTTTATATGTATCCACATCATAATAATAGCTGATGCTTACCTTATGATTATAATGTGCCAGACATTGTCATGAACACTTTACGTATATTAATTTAGCTAACCCTCACCATCCGATCTACAACATAAGGACTGTTGTTGTACTCATTTTCAGAGAGACGAGACACAGAGAAGTTATGTAAATTAACTGAGGTCATGCGGCTGGTGACAGCCAAGTTCCTAACAGAGTTAAAAAAAATACACAAAACTCTATAACTAAGAATCCCAAGGAATAGAGAGAGGATTGAAAACATTTTATTTGTAAGTCCAAATTCCAACATCCATTCCAAGATCTGAATCTGAGAAATGGCTTCCGGAGGAAGTGAAATTAACAGTCAGACGGAAGGAGAGTCCCTCATGAATGAGCAGCAATCTGTGATTATGGAAGGGCCCATGGAGTTCCTTCATGACTTCTTTTCTTTTCCTTGCTTTCTGATATTTTTGTTTCATTTTTGTTTTGTTTGGGGTGGGGTGCGGTCAGTATACTTTGCACTGGAGCTTTCTCCTAAGGCCTACTGAAGGCATAGAAAGGAGGGTGGCACACGGAGGACCTCCTTAGGGTCAGCAGCTAAGATGAGAAAGAATAAAAAGGCCTTATGTAAAACAAGGCTGTCCATATTGGCTCAAATTAGGTTATTGATTTCAGGGCTCAGCCTTCTCTTTGTATAATCTCTTACCCATTGTCATGGATTATCAATGGCCAACTGCCAGTACTCGTCCGTAAGATGAGGGGGCTGATTCTGACTACCGCTCAGGCCCCTGTAAGCAAGGGTAGTCGCAGATTGTGGGACCACTTAAGTGGCGGTGAGCCATCTTATTCATGAGCACTGAGGATCAACATGATTCAAAAGGGACTATGTTGTTTCTATAATGCGTTCCTCCCGATGTCACATTAGAATACTTTGACAGAAATCTTAACTCCACAGTCCTTCCAGAAATGGAGACCTCAGTCTTTTTCAAGGGACAGCCATTGCCAAAATATGTTTTTAAATAAATGTACTCAAATGACAAAGTTGAAAGCAATGATATGAAAAAGAACTAGCTAAAATTTATAATGATTTAGTATATACACAAAATCGCCTGCTATTGAGAACATAAAAAATTACTTTTCAATAAAAGAAGCAGATCGAATCCTTATAAAAAAATCCAATTTCATTGCCAAAGAGAATATATACAATTCCCCTCACTCTAATGGGAATTATATGGCTAACACCATCACACATCAAAATAATATAACATCCAATGAAATTTAATTTTAAGGAGAGAGTGAGACACCACACTACGTAGGCAAGGCTGTATCCAGTATGAGCAGACTGGGATTTCTGAGCCTTCTCACTCTTGACTTGTGGGGCAGGATAACTCTTCGTCGTGGGAAGCTGAGCTATATTATTATGGAATGAGCAGCAACATCTCTGACATTGACCCAGAGGATAGGGGTAGCTCCCACCTACCCTCAGTCATGACAACCTACATGTCTGTAGGAATTGCCAAATGTCCCTTCGATGGCAAAATTGGTGCGGCTTCCACCACTGGGAAACATTGCAGGAGACATAAGAATTTACTGTGTGTTCTCTCATCGGGAGATTCTTAAATTCCGATTTTAATTTCTATAGAAGAAATTTACTTTATATTTATAATGTGATGATCACAGATTCATTCAGTGGGAAACAAGGACCAGGGTGTAGCAAGCCCAGAACTCCAAGAAAACCTAAGAAAGAAGGCCTTTTTCATGTATTTTTTATTAGTTTTGATTTCACTGATGATGAAGAGAAGGAAGAGGAAATACAACTTTGATTGACTGGCAATTTCTTATAACATTCAAAATTGCTCTGACAGGTAGACAGAAAGACGTCACAAAACACAAATCAAAACCCTAAAGAGAAGGAATGTGGCATTTCTTTGAGGAATGCTGTTTAACCAATAGCATAGAAAAAAAAAAAAAACTAAGCTTAAACACAAGTTTAACAGATATGTCTGTCTTGCAAAGAATACAAGGCTCTAGTAAATTTTTATTTATTTTTTTCTTCCAGAAACATGGCATACCAAGTGACTAATTAGCTAAACAGGAAGGACCTCATTGACATGCGTAGTCATTTTGCTAAACAAGAGGGGCTTCAGATACTCAACTTTAAAAAAAATAAACTATCGGCGTCTTAGCACCTGATGCTATAACAAAATACCACAGACTGGGCACCCTAAACATCGAACATTTATTTCCCATAGCTGTGGCTGCTACAAAGCATAAGATAAAGGTGTCAGCAGCTTCGTTTCTGGTGTGGAACCACTTCCTGGCTTTCGGATGACCATCTCCTCATTGTGCCCCCCTCTCTTGAGGCGGTGGGGAGCACGTGAGAAAGAGAGCACTCTAGTCTACCTTTGCTTATTAAGGACACTGATCCCATCCAGAAGACTCTACCTTCACGACCTCATCCAAACCTACTTATTAGCTCCCAACACTCCACCTCCGATCCCATCACGCTGGGGTTTAGGGTTTCAACATATGAATTTTTGACGGACATATTCAAGTCCATAACACTCGGGTGGGAAAAATCCAGAGTTAACGAGGGTTTCAGTTTTAGAATAAGGCTTATCTTTGAGAAATTAAAAGCATTATAGAGATAGCGCTGTCTTATCCCCAGTAGAGAGGAATCTTCAATTATAATCTCTAATTGTAATCTAGTTGCATTTGTAATCAGAGATGCTCAGAAAACTTTCAGGTAATTAAAAAAATGTTGGAAACTTTCATATGTTATCACGATGTGACAAATAACATAATTATTTCCCATATAGAGAGAGCCCGGGACACTAGGAGGACACACGAATTGTTCTTGTCTGTGCAGTAAGTATGACTAGAAGTCTGAACTTCAGAATAGGCTTCGAACCTTACTACTCAGAGTGAGGTTTGTGGCCAGGCAACATGGGTATCGCCGCTGAGCTTGTGAGAAAAATGCAGAGGCTCAGGCCATACCCCAGTCCTATTTAATGAGAATCTGCATCTTAACAAGGTTGCCAGGTGATGATTATGCTCATTAAAGTTTGAGAAGCTCTGCTCTGGAGACTCCAATTTTACCCATTTAAGACTATACTGTATAGAGAATATTTTGCCCTAATCCAGGAGAAATATTTTTTGAAAATATTCTCTTTAGAACTCCTTAGAAAATATGAAAAAACATCTTTCAAAATGAGACCTTGTTAGTCCAAGAATAGCGTATTATATACAAAAAGGACATCAGATAACAAAGTAGAATATTACACTAATGACTAAGTTAAGCCCTTACTGTAGGTGTTCGTCAAAGGAAGGGTATTTCTGGTTGGATATTTAAGATGGGGGTGGAGAAATCTATGTGAAAAATGACAAGAGCCAGCCACGCTGCAAGCTCAAACTAAAACCTGACCGTTACTGTCCCCAAGGTAGATACTGCTCACCATTCTTTTATGATGATGTTTCAGAGTTCTTCCACACACATACGAAATGCTATGTTAATATTAACAAGTAATTACTTGTTAATATTAACAAGTAATTCGCCAAGGAATTAAAGTCCTAAAATGGCCCCTTTGATCAAAAGGGCCATTTTATTTTAAAAGTGTCTCTTTCTTATTTCTCCTTCCTGATTTCCTCTCTCCCTCCCTGCCTTTCTTCCTTTTTCCTCTCATTTCTCCTTCTCCTTTTCTTCTTTCCTTCCCTCTTTCTTTTTTGATTAAAAACATAAGGCTGGCAGTATTTGTTAGCGTCTGCTGACAAGCCTAAGTGATTTGGGATCTTGTGATTTGAGGCTTGAGGGTCACAAAGCCTTGGGGTCCTCGGACACCAAGTCCACTGGTTGAGATTTCTCTTATTTTAAAATGATGAGTCAAAGTTCAATGCACGAGGTTAAAGAGCATCAATAATTAGCAGGCAATTAGCTCTAGAAAGAAATAAAAAACAATGTCATGTGAAAGGCAATTGTAAAATTCTGAAAACTATAATAAAAACAAAGTCAGTCACTAAATTGCAGAGAAAGACATTTCCATTACATCGACGGGGTTATTTTTCCTCTGGAGCCTTTTCCCCCACCACCCAGGCAACAATCACACAGTAACAAGAAATATATCAAAAAGGTGGAAGATTAGAAGCTTAAAGCCCATAATCCCCGTGATTGCGGCCAAAAAACATAATTAAGGAAAAACACTCATTTAAGTTTCCATTCTCTTCGAACCTAATCTCATATTTTGTTTCGAGACCTTGGGGAAGAACAACAATTTGGGGTCAACTTTTGATAAATGTTAGATTACTGCTAACTGGACCCGTGACCTTTTTCAAAATGAAATCATGTACCGACCGATTTCAAGAGTAGGAATTTTTAAAGAGGTCTTTTGCTCTCCCAAAGCCAGAAAATAATCCCTTCACACGAGAATGCCAGGGACACTAGGTTATTGCCTCTAGACGTTGCCTTTGGAAACCTACTGAGTTTCCAAAGGCAGGATGTGAAACACCCAGCTGTCAAGAAAACCCTTTGACCTCCAAAGATCAGTTCAGTTTGAACAAACACAATATTCACAGGTCTACTGCCCATCCCTCCTCCAGTAGACATCGGGGCTAACAAAAGAAACATATCTTTCTCATTTCCAGATCTAGTCTGCCTTTTAAAAGGTGCAAGCATTAAGCCCCGCTCCACCCCGCCCCGCCCCCAAAAAGCCTATGAAAGTTGTTGTTCAAGTGTCTGGGCAGATAATGACCTCTGTCAATAATAAATTGAACCAAATAGCAAGAGTGCTACTTTTAGACTGAAATTGACGTAACTATTTCCTACTTTTATGAAAATGTATTTCCTCAGTCGTTTCCCAGTAGTCTATCTGTATCGCTTCTTACAAAAATGATGCAGGACCTCTTTCTAGCTCACTCTGGAAACCTGGGGAATTTTCCCCAATCTTCTGTAATCTTGCTTGTAAAGTTTTTAAAGCCATTATTTTGTGAGTTCCTCCTGTGTGCTGGGCACTGAGCTAAGTACTTTACGTGCATTATCTTATTTAACTGTTAAGACGGATCTGAAAAATAGATATTCTGTGTTCCATTTTTCAGATGAAGAAACTGGGATTAAAAGAAGTAAAGGTAATTGGAAGAAGAGGCTCCTTAATCTGGGCTGATACCCGCAATGTCAAAGCCTGTAGTCTGCCTCTAGCACCCGACCCAATGTCTTTCTAAAAGATGGCCAATACATATTTGTAAACCAACCAGACATGCAGCCCATGAACATCTTTGGCCAGACAGTGAGCTGTGTCTTGTGAGGAAAATCACCCAGAAGAGATACAGGAGCAGAAAGTCAGGTTCTCCTTTCTTGTCAAAAGAAGCAAACACCAAAGCCACAATTATTATCAATCCCATGATGAAACACCTAGTGGGAAAGAAATGCTTTACACATCGTGATTTCAAGGATTTAACAATGTCGACCTGAGCTTCATAAGCATTCATGATTTTGAGGATGGGGACTTACCCACGACAGCTGGAAGCAAAATGGAAATAGGGAAGAATGTAAAGCGGGTAGAATAGAGAGCTAAGTATGCAACACAGGAACCTGGGTACCCGGTTCCGTGGCCCGTGTTTGCACCCATCAGTCTCCTAACGTGATAGATGAGATATTCCACTCAGATGAAAAAGATAGGAATAAAAAACCCTTGTACTTTCATTGCAAATGTTCCCCATTTTGACAAAGCCAGAGTTAGCATGGAAGCGTTTTTCCTTCATACTCCTAACTTACGAGATGATGCTTGATTAGAACTCAGGTCCTAATAAATTCTATAGTTTTATTTTATTTAATTTAACAAAACAGTTCAATATAAGGACCATTTTTATAGTTAGGGTTTTTATAATTCAAGACCACTTTTGAAAAGAAAAAAACAATGGAATTATTGCTCGTGACACACTCATCTCAGGGTAAGGTTTTTATCAGATCTCAACACAACGCTCCCATTATATGTGCATTGCCTTTCGCGTGGATAGTAGATGAAATCATACCCACGTCTTAGGATAACTATAAATGCTACATGATGTAAACACTGAAATTAATGTTTTTCTGCACTCAAGCCACTCTGTTTGACAAAGAAAAATCGGTGAAATCTCTTCACCTTTTAAGGAAAAGATAAATTTAAAAATGTGAAATTCCTCCTTCAACAAATAGGTACTGAGAGAGTCAGATGAGTGACAGAGCTAGCAGATGCTACAAGGAGTCCATGCCAAATAACAAAGATGAGGCTGCTGCCTGCTTGAAGGTCACATCAGACAAGCAGTCACATACGTGGACTGACAAAGGCCATCACAGAGCATACATGGGTGCTATAGAAGCTGAGAAACGGTGGGTGAAGTGGGAGCAGGTGCTTAGGAAAGAGTCCCTGGGGAAGAGGAGTCTAATATGAAATATAAAACGCCTAGTGGCAATTAGCCAGCACAGCTTTGTATTTGTAGATGGGAATAGGGTAGGAATAGTGACCCAGGAGACAAGAAGCTCTTGTGGCTGGCGCATGAATGACAGAAGGTAATGAGTAATGAAGCAGGAGAGATGAGTCGGGGCCAGGGCTTGAGGGCCTTGAAGAAAGAATGAAATGAGATTTGTACCTTTGAAGGATGACTCTGGTTGCACTGTGAAGACTAGATGAGTGAAGGGCCAGTTAGGGGACTGCTGCGGTCATTTAGAGAAGAGATGATGGGGACATGGGTGGCCAGAGTTAGAAGTCAGAGAAGAGTGGATTATATGGAGGATGTAGGAGGTGAGACACAGGTCATGGAGATGGCTTGGATATCATGAGGCACGGTGAGAAAAGAAAAGAATCAAAAATGGCTTCCGATCTAAAGGCTTGTAAATAAAAGTAAATAGAAGACGGGCCAAGAGAACACAGATGAAGGAGCAGGTGAGGTGGAGACATGATCAAGCTCAGTCCAGCATGTGTTAAATTGTAGGTGCTGGTAGAATATCCAAGTTGAACGTCCCAGCAAACTAGCTGCTCAGTCTTTAGGTCCAAAGCATGGGGGGAGATCTGTGCTGAAGACTCAGCTTTCATTAACCTAGACATGGTAACTGCAAACAAGGAAGCAGAGAGATCGCCTAGGGAGGGTGGGAGGAGGTGAGGTCCTCAAGGGTCACCAAGCTTTAAGGGTGGGCAGAGGAAAAAAAGTCCATGAAAGAGACGGAGGAGGAGGAAACAGGGAGGGAGAAGAAACACCAAGAGTGAGCATGGTACTGCTCTCTAGAGTTCCCTAAGTCAATGGAGAAGTATCTCTAGATGAACAGTCAAGGACAACGTACAATGAACTCCGGAGTTCTCATAAGGACTGAATCATTGAATTTCATGACTATGGAATAATTAAGTTTGGAGTATTGATGAGGGCAGAAGTCAAATTTGATTGGATAAAGGAGTGTAAGGGAAGCGAAGAAGTGGATTCAGTAAGTACAGACCAGAACTTCTCAAATTTTTGGCCTAAGAACAACTTTATACTCTCGAACATTGATGATCCCCCAGAACGTTGGTTTGTGTTGGTTATAGCTATCAATATACAAGATGCTGAATATTAAAACTGAGAAATTATCCATATATTTATTAATTCATTGTAATACAATAACTCCATTATATATGTTTACAAAACATAACTATATTTTCCAAAACAAAAGCATTTGATGAGAATAGCATCTTCTTACACATTTACAGATAGATCTCTTCACTATATAGCTTATTATATGACAATGAGTCACTCCTATCTGCTCCTGGATGCAATCTGTTGCAATGTTACAGGAGAGAGGTTGCAATACAGATGCTCTGCCTTCGGCTGAGAGGGAAAGGAACTTCTCTTCCATTGTAACAAGGGCAAGGAGGCAATGCTGGGTGTGGATGTGAGTAAATGAATATATTTAGAAGCAGAAAGTTGACGTACTTTTCATGTACTAGGTTCTACTTTGCCCGCAAAATACGATCATAAGGCAAGAGGAGGGAGGAGTCAGATATGTTAAAAGTACAGGGAATATCTGAGCAGAAATAACTGTTACTCTTCCTACTAAGAAACCCAAGGAATAAATTCTCCTCTGAAAAATATGCCTGGAATATCAAGAAAGGTATCTGTGATGTTAGAGAAATCATGAAGCCTTCTTCTGGGAAACTGAAATTCATGCCAAAATATTCTAGAAGAAACCATAAAAGAAGGCAACGTCTTTGGCATTTCTAGAAGAAATTTGAAGAAATGGTGGCCATTTTCAACTATTCTTAAGCTAGCAATAATGCTATTATCATAGGATGCAGAAGGAGAATAATGTGATTCTATCTGATTCGACACTGTTCTTTGCATATCTCAACCTTGTCACATAGAAACGGATACTGTTTACAAATGGAAACACTGATGGATGCTCGAATCCATGAGTCATTAGTTGGACCTGGAACAGCCAACAGTCACCCAATCCCTGCTCTGGCCTGCGACAGCCAGAAGTCCACAAGCTGTCTCCACGCTGATGATAAGGGAATCAGTCAATGACTGGGAGGGCTGCTGTGGCAAGAGCGTGTGAAATCATCCTCTCAAATCTCTTTGACATGTCTCCGAATTGTGGAACTCATTATTCCAGCAGAGGCTCTTAACCTTTTCCATTATGGGAGCCCCTCTGATAGCCTCCTGAAGCTTATGGACTCCATCTAAGAATAATGCTTTTAAATGCATAAAATAAAATACCTGGAATTACAAAGGAAACTAATTATGCTGTAGTATTGTTTTTAATGTATTTTAAAAATCAAATTTATGATATAGAAATATATGTGCTTCTTAGTTAATACATTCAATAGATCTAACACTATTTTGAAGTCATATCAGTGCTACACACGTCCAGTGTAGTGGTGACTGCTGGTAACAGGGAAAAGTAACTTATGGCCTAATGGGGAGCAGACCTATACCGAGATAAATTGAAAAAATTGAAGAAATATTAGAGTAGAGTGAGCACTCATGCTATGAGATACAATGGAGGGTCTCTTAGCATAGAAACACCTGCCTGGAGGAGATGCTATCTAAGCTGAGACTTCAAGTTTTGAAAATGTTATCCATACCTATAAATTAAGCAAAAATTTTATAATTAAGCAGTCATAGTCTCTGGATCACTAAGGAAAAAGATTATGCAAAAATGAGTTCAAAATCTTCTGAAAAACCATTTTCTTCTGGTATTCCTTAAAACAAAAGATTTTAAAGAAAGGTAGACCAAATATACAGTGTGAATTCCTTTGTAAAGTACCTAAGGAAAAGTCCAACGTGAGAAGAATATAGATCCAGTATCTTTCACTTTTAACAAGTCAGATAATTTTTTCTTTGCCCACGAGGAGGACAAATCAACTTTTTCACATGTCCCATCTCCAAAGGGTAAATAAAGAAGAGTCATGAGACACCAATTAAAATATTTTCCAACAGCATGAATCATTTATTTGAAAATCATGACTTAGAATTGAGTCCCATGAAAGTTTATCTTGAGAGAATGCCAAGATCATTAGGTAAAAAGATCTTATGTAAATCTAAAAGATACTGATTATTAATGCCACAAGTCAGACAATCATAGGACTGAGTTTAAGAAGTAGCTCCCTGCCTTCAAAGGCTGCATCATACCAGTTGTCCATGGTCATGTCAGCGATGCCTTCCCATAACTGAAACAGAAGTGGTAACTGGTGGCCGGGAAGGGAGACCAGGCCAGGAAATGCACCATAACCCCCTCAAGAAACAGAACTTTCGCCCAAGGAGTCTAAGGAGGAAAGAGAGTTGCTTTGCCATCCCTACTCAATCACCATTTATATCAGAATAGAAAGAAAGGACAGAGAGAGAAAGTGGGGAAAGAAGGATGAGGAGGCAGAAAGGGAGAGAGAAAAAGGAAGAGAGAGAGAAAAGGAGAGAGCAAGAGAGAGAAAGGGTAGGGAGGGGAAGGGAAGGGAGGAGAGGGGAATGGAACAGAAGGAAAACACTCAGAACAGAACAGATGCTTAGTAAACGTTATCATTTTCTAATAGTCTGCTTTTATCGCTATGCATTTTACAGAAGATGGACTACTTCTTTCTCTTTAAAATTATACATGCTGCCAAAAGCTCTATAAGTTTTCTTATATTTTTTATGAAGACTTCTAGATAATCAGAAAATTTCCGAAAAGCTCAGCTTCTGTGGACAATTCTAAATAGTGCTATATACCATGACCTTGAAATGATCCTAATCACAGGTACAGAGCAGGGTTCGAAAACATACTTCAAAGTGAAAGACCAAAAAACGTTCAAGACATAATGACCAACATTCCTCTAAATCCTGACCACTGGAAACGTCAGGTTTCGCTATGGGAGCAATAAACCAGGTTGATATGCACACATCCACATAGACAACGAGGTGTTAGTTATTATCAAACACAATGTAGGAAAGAGGGAATATCGAATATTGAATAATATATATAATCATAATATGTAAATGCCAATCGGGTGGGTTCTAGTCACAAAGTTTTAGTAATGGTAGGAGCCTTAGTAATCAATCTTATTCCATTATAATTGTAGTCAAAACTAAAATCGGGAAATAGAAAAGCCTAAAGTCACATTTCAACTACTTAACAATTCTGCTCTTGAATAACACAGCTAGTCTGATTTGCTTCTAATTCCTAAGGGGAAAATGTTTAGCTACTATTGTCCGGTAGCCAATTATTCCCTCTGAGGGCACCATTCATATTCCTCTTTTCATTGAACTTCCAGCATTGACAATGTGTGCTGAGTGGGGAAGATTAACAGAAAAATTCTCTTGTTAAAATATCACCTGAAAATATCATATAAAAATATCATTCGGGTCAACCAGAAAATTGAGCTGGTAAGGGTCAAAAGGGGTGTTAGGAGAAAAATTCTGTTATAAAATCCTCTAATCGGATTTTTCCCCAAATACGTTAATTTAATCAGATTGTTTTATTCACACTAAGAAGTAAAGAAACGAGCATTTTCGGTTGGGGACGAAAATATAAATATCTATCCCACAGATCTCCATGCTGACACAAAGTATTTTTAGGATGAGATATTATTACATTCAGAGGGATCAAATAACATAGCAACACACGAATCAATTGAGGCTGAGAAACAACTTTTTAACATCATAAAAGGCTTTTTAAATAATTCGAATAAGTTTTTTGTCTAAAATATCCTCAATTTCATGCCGAATCAATGATAGATCTTTTCAATTGTGGCCATAAAGTGGACAACCTTAAAATTGAAAACAGGTAGATAAAAATGACATTAGTAGGAATCTGTTAATGAATGATGGTAAGTTGTGCAAAGAGGTTCAGAGAGAAACTATCTGATTTACTGCATGGAGATGTTAGGGTGAAAAGTAGAAGCCATGCATACAAAATTATCACGAAATGTTTTTGAAAGAAGTCTTTGTAATAACTTTTTTAATTCCTTTTCACTTAGCCAAGATATATAAAACTACTGAAACCGTGATTTAGAGTCACACAGCCCAATGCTGTTTAATAGGGAAAGCCATCATCTCAGTCAGTAAAATTCATAGCCCTATAGGCTTTCATTTTTAGACATATGTCATCAAGATACAGAATGAAGTTGTAGGAAATAGACAAAAATATATCACCCCACCTCGGCCATTTCCTTTACTTCTCTGTTTTAATTTCCTTGTCCATAAAATAAATGTAATAATAGGATCTAAGTCAGTTTTGGTATTAGCATTTGTCCCAGTTTGGCTTCCCCAGAAGCAGACCCCCAAGACAAAGACTGGAGCCATGGTGGAGATACCGCAGGGGAAGAGAAAGCGGCCAATAAAGAATCCAGCTCCTTTCTCACAGCGGGTGAGTGGGGCTTAATCCTGCCACGAACCTCCGAGCGTGGTATAAAAATCACACCTCTGAAATATCCCATCTCGGGGGCAAGGGAGCTGGGTATTTATACACCAACTGTTGTCAGTCATTTTAAAAGTGCTTCCAGATTACTGTACGGCAGCAACAACTGTTCCAGAAAAGCCCATCGGCCACAGAGATGCAGATACTGGCTGTTGGAAGTCTTCTGATACACAATGGCATGGCAAGATCCAAGCGTTGTGGGCGAGGCTCAAAGAATTCAAGTACGTAAGGTATGGAGAACAGTTGCATGGTGCGTGGAAAGAGTTCCATAAATGTCATTTACATTTACTGTTGTCTATCAGTACGATCACCATCATAACCATGGAGGCAGCAGCCACAACCACCAGGTATTTATTATGCCTATTTCTGGCTTCCAGGACCCTTGCTAATGCTCCCAGTGGCGTAGCTATCCCATAACATTAGATGATCATCGTTATGATGATTTAGACTCAACCAGAAAGGCTCAGCCTGAAAAATCAGGGATAATTTGCCTTTGCACACTGTGTGTGCATGAGATGAAGTGCAAACTACCACCACCCCAAACAGGAATCCCCCCTCCAGAGACCACTGGATCTTGACTCTCATTAAATCTACTCCCTCTACCTTTGCTGCCATTATTAGGCATAGTCTTGAGAATCTCACAGCAGGCTGCAGTTGATTTTCTTCAATTCGAATGCTCTAGAAACGCCTGACCCAGAATCGATGCCCACCAGGACATGGAATAAAAGTTTCTCAAAGGAGATTAGCAAACCAAAAATTTCCTCCTCTAAAGTTGCTACACTGACAAAACTCCTGTAGACCCGGAGAAGAAATCACAGACACCAGATGGACTGGAAACAGCAATCACTTATCAAAGCCACAGAAACCAGATGACATCAAATCCATGTGTGTAGCATTTATTGTTTGTAAGCTAATTCAGGCAGTGGGCAGTGGGGTGGCTGGTGGGGTGGGAGAAGTGACTAAGAGGTAGAAGACAGATATGCCTCAAAGATTCTGTAAACTCATTAGGGAGAAATGGCTTAGCCACATTAAAAACCAGTGATTACTTTAAATACCAGTGATTACTTTTGACTCACATATAACGGTAAGAACATAATGTTAAGATTTGTCACAAAGCATTACACATCGAATTGTCATATGATTGGTATTAGGCTGAAGTGGGCTGTGATTCAGTTGCAGGAGAACTGAGCCTTTCAAAAGGATGTGGCGAAGAGATCCCTACTTGATTACTCAGAATCCATTCTCTCCTCCCCTAACAATGACACCCCAATTTGTTCTCGGGGGACAAACTTGTCCATGTAAAAGTCTGAAGTTCCCACACAGCCTCCCTTCAAGCGCGACCCAATGAGTTGTAGCTACTTAGTCTTTTTGTTCTTTTTCACTCCCTCTCTTTCTGACTGGACGTGATGTCTGGACTGTACTAGGTCATCCTGGACCCTGCAGTAACCTTGACAATGGAAGTCACAGGCTGAGGATGCAGCAGCAAAGAGGAGAAGGAGCTTAGGCCTCTGATGGATGATGGAGTCATCACATTGAATATAGAGTAGCTACTTCTGGACTCGTCTCATACCAGCTGCACATTTTCCATACTTGAAAATCTTTAAAATGGAGATGAGTCTTACAGTTGATGATCTTTTAAACTGCTTTCCACCAAACGATAGCTGTTTGCCCCGCGCATGTGTCAACACTTACTCATTGCTCTTTGTGTGCCCTTCACTTCAATCAATTGAATTACGTCTGGTGTTGATACCACACATGTTAAGCCTAAATCCCACTTAAAATGTCTTCCAAAAGATTAAATTATAATGCAATATTGAAATGGAGAGTTACTGGTACGTAGAAAAGCATGGAAACAGAGCAGCAGGCCATGAATTTGATATAAGGCAAGGAAATATTCATTGTTGAAAAAGTGAACACATTTTCACATTTTCTAGCAAAGTGACAAATGTTTTCAGGGCATAGGACAGGAAAATACCCACACAAGTAGAGGAAGCTGTGTTATACTGTGCTTCTAAATTAGAAGAGATATAAAAGCATTGCCTATCACAGGCCAAGCAAGAAAATCTCAAGTGTTGAAATTTGCAGAGTAGGTTTTAGGAGTTTGGAAGAAAATTTCAGAGACAATGCTGGGGATGACTATGGATGCCCCATCACCAACACTACTGGCGGCACAAAGAACAGTCTTGTATGAACAGGAGTGGATAGCAGTGATTCTGAGTCAAAAAGGACATTCGCGAGGGGCTCTAACTGTGAAGAAGTTTTAAGAACACTCTAATCCATTCATTTGCTTATGTTTCTTTTTATATATGTTCAAGAGCGATACATGATAAAACCTCTAAGTCTAAAAGAACTCTAAGTCTCATAGAGGACAATTCAGAAACCATTTCTGTAAGTCAGTAATAAAAAGAAAAGGGCCTGATAAAGGTAAAAAGGAAGGAAAGGAAGGCGACTACTTAAACCTTGACACATTAATCTCCCTTTATCCACAGATTCACTTTCTGCAAATTCAGTTACCTGGAGTCAACTGCAGTCAAAAACAAAAAATTCACGAGTTTTAAACAGCGAGCCGTTATAAGCATTGTGTTGAACTCTCAAGCCTTCCTGCTAGATCCCATCCAGAGTGTGACTCATCCCTCTGTCCAAAGTCTCCAGGCTGTAGATGCCCCCCACCCATGGGTTCCTTAGTACCCCTCTCAGTGATCAGCTTGACTGTCTCGGCATACCAGTGCTTATGTTGAAATGACACTTATTTTTCTTCAGAACGGTCCTAAAAGTGCAAGAATAGTGATGCTGGCAATTCGGATACTCCAAAGAGAAGCCTTGAAGTGTTTCCTTTCGGTAAAAAGTTATATATGTATGCATGGGAAAACGAATAGGCTATGTATATAGGTTTCTGTACCCACCTGCGGTTTGAGGCAAACACTGGGGGTCTTGGAATGTACCCCCGCAGACAAGGGAGGAATGACTGAACTTGAACCGAAGCCCTATTTGGTAGGGGTAACTGACTTAGGAAAACTGTAAGCTAAGTAGCCTTTAGGAAGACTCAGCCGTTATGGAAATGGATATTTCCTTCGCTGGGATTAAAAGCAAGACCGGTTTAGGGGATTGTGGGCATGATCACTTTTGAGGGGCCTAAAATTGATATTTTAGCTTCTATTGACAACTGGTAGCCTTTTTGTTCATTACATCATAAAGGGGTAAAGGCACGATTTCAAGTTACTGGTATAAAGTGGAGATACATCAACATCCAAGCCTGCTGCCCGCTAAGGGAACTTTATATAGCAGAAAAGAACATCTTAGAAACATGCAAAGCAATCAGGAGCAATCTGAAAATCCCAGGGCTCAGAAAAAAAATACTCAAAATTATACATATCATGCAACAAAGGTTATACAAACGGAAACGAATGTATGTAAAACAATAATACTCATTTATAAAAACAAATGCATACAAAAGAGCCACGCTAAACTCAGTAGAATAAAGACAGGAGTATGTAAAGAGGAGTCACATCATAAGGTACAAAAGGAAATGAATGAGTTATCCATTCAACCATAAGAAGTGTAATTATCAGTGGCGATGTGTCAGAAGCTGAAAAAATAATTAGCTCAATCTGATAATCCCCCCATGCAAAAAGTTACAGCTTAAATTGGAAGTTGAAACTGACATAAAGCTTTAAGATATTTTAAAGTCCTATTTTGCTAAAATTCAGGAGAGAAAATAAAGTGCTATTCACATATTGTACAACTTTTACGAACTAACAAGAAAAAAAAGGAGATAAAATGTTTCGTGAACAGCAAAAAGAACTTAATAACCATCTTTTAGACTTAACAGAAATGTGTACCACTATTCAAAGGTGAAGCTACTCAGCACCATTCTTCCCTCAAAAGATACTAACGGAAATGTCATTCTACGGAGTGATTTTTGCTAAACATGGCTTTCATTCCATGGAAGGATTCCTTCGGTAAAAGTTTCAAAACAAAAAACCAATTAGTTTCAATTGACTTTTAAGTATTTTCTTTGAATATATTCTTCTATGAATATATTCTTCTGCCATTGGACTATGAATATATTCTTCTGCCATTCATTAACATGTGTTTACTCAAATTGTATTTCTTCTGGTAATTTTATTTTTAGCAAGCTGAATTCTGGGGTAACCTCATCGAGGTGAATTTTGCAAATGTGTCCAACATGCCCCACTTCCCTGCATCACTCTGTTCTAACTTAAACTTCAGAAGCCCCTCGGGGTCCAGTCATCTTCAATAAACGAACACATTCAAACACCCTCATTGCCCTGAAACTCGATCTCTAAAACTGCGGTGTGGGGAAGACAAAGAGAAATGAATCGTTTAGCAACTGGAAAAAGCACACCCCTTTCAGCTGGAAAAAAAAGAAAACTACTTCAACATGACAAACGTCCATGTATGTTACCACGTACCAGGCTTTCCCAACCTTTGCCCTACTGACATCGTGGGCCCAATGATACTTTTCGGTGGCGCCTGTTTTGTGTACAGCAGGATGTTGAGCAGCGTCCTTAGCCTCTACCCTCAAGGGGCCAGTAGCAACCTGGCCCCCACAACGTCTCCAGAAGAAAGATCAGAGTGACTCAGTTGAGAACCACTGCTTTATAGGAATAAAAGTGATGTAATGAAATCACTGGAGAGCAATGATTGCGACTTACTGGTTTTACCAGTGTTCAATGAAGGTTCATTGATGATAAATGCCTTCGCCCTCCACTGTATGCCTTGTACCATGGAGAGTACCTTTTTTTGTGCTTATTACAAGACTATTTCATAAGAATAACAATTTTTAAAAATCAACTAGCTATTAATAGCTTCCTGCACTGCCTCTTACTCTTTCTTCTTTGAAGGGACCCCTAATTTTTTTGCCTTGGAGGCAAGCTGCCCCCATCAGTCACAATGAGGGTGAAGTTTACTATTCACGGTGTCTCATTCTCTACCAGCCAAGGTAGATAAACTCTAAGTAAAAGATAGAAAAGAGATAGAGATCATTCATTCTCCTGCTTCGCTGACATTGCAAGTTGCCGTTGTTCTTGTCCTTTCTGATACTTATCTTCTCTGAATCCTTTGAGAGTCTCCATGCCATTCCAATAATGTCCTATTTTATAGCTAAATTAGTCAGCTTGAGTTTTGGTTGTCTGTAATCAAAAAACCCCAAGTGATCAACTACCATTTACTGGGTTTAAGTATGAACTGGGCACTGTAAAACGGTGTGTCACCCAGTTCCTCACTCGCACTCAGCAGATATTGATCTAGTGCCCAGTATGTGACAGACCATCTTATTGTTATGGGAAACAGAAGCCAGGAAGTGGAACACACATTTTTCATTCAGGCCTGCCAGGAGCATCATGATCTGGAGAAGTTTTTCTAAAAATCAAAATGCCCAGACCCTGCTGATAGAAATTTTGATTCAACTGGACTGAGGTGGAGCCAGGGTACCATAATTTTTGTCAACAAAGTGCTATTGAAAACGACTATGGACGAGGAAGTGTCCTTGGACATTTAATCAGGAGTAGAAAAATAAGAGGAATTAGATTATGAATTAAAAGAAAATGGAAAATTGGATGGGAGAGCGTTATCACTTTTTGAAAGCTCTGCAAGCAGTCGCAATAAGTAGCCAAGGTTGAGTCCAACTACACTGGAGCAGGGCCTGGCCAATCATGATCCGTGAGGGCCAAATCTGCCCTGTGGCCTGCATTTGAAAACAGATTGAATGGAATGAGTCCACATCCATTCATTTACATATTGCCTGTAGCTACTTCTGTCCTATGGTAAAATTTGAGTAGTTGTGACAGAGATTGCATGGTCTGCAAAGCGAAAAATATTTACTACGTGGCCCTTCACAAAAAGTCTGCTGACCAGTGAACTATCTTATTCAATCCTCATTACAACCCCAATGAGTGACTATATTAATGCTAGAGCGTACTGAGCAATTACTGTGTTCCAAGTGTTACATTAACTGCCTGAAGCACATGATTTTACCTACTGCTCTCAACGATCACTCTATCAGGGAGATATTATAGAATGCCCATTTTAGTGATAGGGAAACTGAGGCAAGGTGTGGTTAACTTTCCTTTATCTGGGTATCTCATACTTCGTGGAGGCAGTACTGAAATTCAGGTCCTTTGTCACCAGATCTCAAGGTCTGTGGTGAGCTACATGCTTCTCTGTGTAACAGAATTAAAGTATGTGACCAATTGACACCATATTAGGTTACTTTTAGGCTATGACAGGCGGAATAACAGCCACCTAAGACATCCACACCCTAATCTCTGAGCTCGTAAATATGTTTCCTTACGTGGCAAAAGGGACATTGCAGGTGTAACTAACTTCAAAGATCTTGAGACACAGAAATAATCCTACACTGTCCAGATGGGTCCAATGTGATCACAAGATCCTGATGAGTGAAAAGAGAAGGCAGGAGAGGCAGAGTCGGAGGACACGTGATGATGGAAGCACAGGTCAGAACGGTCTGAGGCCACGAGGAAAGGGATGCAGGCAGCCTCGAGGGTCTACAAAAGGTTAGATAATAGAATTTCCTGCCCCTTCCCCGCCCAGAGGCTACAGATGGAACCAGTCCCAAGAGCATCCTGAAATCCGCTTTGTATTTCAGACCTTTAGAACTATAAAATAATACATTTAGGTAATTTTGAGCCAATAAGTTCGTGGTGATTCCTTACAGCAGCTATAGGAAACTCATACAGAGGCCATATTTTACTTACTGGGGCCGCACTTCAGTTCAGACAAAATGGCAGTGACAGAGGGAATTATTCTAATTTAAGCTAATAGATGAAACTTCATGAAGCATAATAATGAACGGATACGTGAGGGTTGAGTGGAGAAATAACCGCTGAGCTAAGTAACTACTTGGAAACCTAAGAGGAGGAATTCTGCTGCTCATTGACCATATATGGATCACTCTGAGTTCAGCAAAGCTTCCCTCAGTTTGGAAGGGGAGAGGGAGAAAGAGGAGGGGAGGGGGAAAGACAAAGAGAGAAGCAAGAACACGCTTGTGCACAAGAGCTGTCCTGCGCCAAGGGCCAGAAACTACAATGAGGACTTTTTTCTTCTTATAAGAGCAGGGCTTCCTCTAATCTGATGTTCCCTTTAGCATCCACAAGCTAACTCTGAGATTGCCAAAATATGTTAATGCCACCGCCCTCTACTTGGTTAAAAAATATCATTGCGACTTAGAGATTATTAAAAATTTGACCTACGGGGCTAATTATAATTATGTAAGTACTCCTTGAAATATCAGACAGAAATTTTCCTGAAAAGTTTTCTGCGTCTGAATACATTAGCATAATCCGGGCTTTCTCAGCCCTGGCTACTGACATTTGGGACCAGATAATTAATTCCTTGTTGTGGGTGGGGATTGTCCTGTGGAATGTATGACGATTAGGAGCATCTCTGACCCCTACCCACCAGATATCAGTATCAACCCCTCCACCAGTTGGGACCAACAAAAATGTCCTCGGACATTGCCAAATGTCCCCTGAGGGGTAAACTGGCCCTGGTTGAGAATCGCTAGCATAATCTAGACAGACCTTATGTTTTACTTTACTTCCATCATATATTATATATTTCCACTCAACTCATCACTCCCCAGAACACCACCTCCAACCAAAGGTGAATAAGTGGAAGAGCCAGAGGCACTGAGAAAATACTGTTGATGGACTGGGTTCTGGGCAAGTATATCGACCTCGCTGAAATGTATCCGCATTGTTCCTGAGATCTCCGATTTCTATTTGCGGTTCCCGAAAAAAACTGGAATTTAAGTAAATATAATTCAATTATTCATTTGCCTTTAGTCACTGATATATTAATTCCCGGAGAGTAAGATAATGACAACGAGCAAATAAACAAATGTCTCTGATACGGGGTTGATTTCTTCATTACACTCCTGATTTCATATCGATGAGGGAGAAAGGACTTTGCAGAAATCTGACCAGAGATGGCTAGTGTCTTTGTACCAATAAACCTGTTCAGAATTCAAGGACTTCTCCGATGGCACTCTCTAGCGAGAGTATTCTGATGTGTCCCCGCGTTCTTTCTTTCTATGGGTTCTCCCATTTGTTCTTGTACAACAGTTATTTTCCTCCGTCTTTATTAGATTTAGTTGTTAACAGGCCATCTACTTCACCTTGGGAATGAACTGCTTGTCTCTAGTGGAGATAACTCCCTTTCAACCACCGGTTCTCAACTGTAGCTGCACATAGGAATCACTTGAAAAGCCTTTAAAAATATCAACAAAGCAAAAGGAACTCTCATTCATCACTGGCGGGACTGCAGAATGGTATAGCCACTCTGAAAACCAGTTTGGTAGCTTCTTACAAAACCAGTCGTACTCTTTCTTACTATAGGATCCAGCGATTGTACTCCTCGATATTTACCCAAAGGAGCTGAACACTTACGACAACCCCAGAACCTGTTATACAGATGTTTATTGCAGTTTTATTCATAATTGCCCACACTTGGAAGCAATCGAGATGTCCTTCAGTAGGTGAAAGGATAAAAAATTTGTGTCACATCCAGAGAGTGGAATACCACTCAAGGCTAAAAGGAACAAGCTATCAAGCCACGAAAACGTTATTAATGAAAGATTTCAAAAGGTCTACGCTTAGCCGCAGCAACACCACAAACAGTGGTGAGCCGAGGTCAAAGTCTCAAGAATGACTCCTGAGTGACTAACGTCGGACTCGGCAGATGAACACAGTCAAAAACGGGGCACCTCCACGCCACAGCTGAAGGGAACACATACAAGACAGGAACAGGAGGAAGCTCGAAGCTCCCAAAAGGTCAAGGCCGAAGGGCAGCCAGTGGAGAGTAGGAAGCACCCAGTCAGCAAGACAGCTGTGTGGGGATTTAAATATGTATTTACTGAGGACACAGGTCCTGTGTGTGGTGCTGGGGAGACAGTGATCAACAGGACATGCGGGGCTCCAAGGAGACTCCATCCTGAGGAGCAGTGGAGGGGAGAGCAGGTCGGGGTATAAACGAATGCTCCAATAAATGAGAATGTCTCTGGTGCTAAAGGCCACCAGGAAGACAAAGCAGTGGGAAGGGACGGAGTTAACTGAGCAGGAAGAGGGGAACTACTTCCTGTGGAGTGGTCAGGACACCGCCATTTTCCAGGAGACCTGCATAATGAGATCTGAGGGAAGAAACGTTCTCAGAATAGAAGACAGAAGATCAATGACTCTGAGGCAGGAATACGCTTGACACATTGCAAGACGAAGTAGCCCAAGTGGCAGAAGGGCAAGTGCGTGGAGAGAGTGTCCAGAGGGGACAAGAGAAGGACAGTGGCCAGATCAGTACAACGAGCAGCCAAGATGAGGACTTGAGGGTTAATTCTTGAGGCGGCGGGCAAATGTTGTCACATTACAAGCAGCGGCAAAGCATGATCTGAGTTGTGTTTTTGAAAAACTTTTCTGAATGGCCCATAAAAATGGACTGTAAGGGGAAAGACTTAAAATAACATAAAGACGAATAAAGAAGCCAAAGTGATCCAGGTGAATGATGGCGGTGGACCCTGCTTACTCACGGTATTGATGTCATAAAAGCGGTGGGTTCCAGAATCTTGCTAATGGACAGGAAGTATGAGAAGTGGCCAGGGTGACAGAGTAAGCAAGGATGATGACTTGAGGTTTGGCCTGGGTGTCTGTAGTGGTGCAACGAATGAGATGAGGAAATCCTTTTGATGTTAAAAGCTGGGTGTTTTGTTTCTGGAACACGAGGAGCTTTTTCTAGCCTCAGGATCTCTGAACTTCTTTTCCCTCTGTGTGGAACCTTTTTTCCCTCAGGTCTCATTAGTCAGGTCTCATAGGAGATACCACATTCCGAGAGAATTCTGTCCTGACCACTCTATCGGTTTTCTTGGGATGGGCCTACGAGGGAGAGGAGAGAGCAATAACTGGCTTTGTCAGAGAAAGCCAAGATTACAAAGGACTTGAGAGGGGCCGTTGATCATTGCTGATTATACCTAACCCAGTCAGCTCTATCTCTTCCTCGTCCACGCCGTCTCCTCTTCTTCTTCCTACTCCTGTTCTGGTTCCTCTTCTTCATTCTGTTGGCCACCTTGAAGTCTGACCTCCAGGGAACTGGAGGGCTTTGATTCACACAGACAGCCCTCTGCCCACACAGAGGTCATGGCCTCCAGCCCACGTCGGCCCAGGGCAGCCTCGCCCTCACCTTCTAGGGCCCTGCCTGCCTGAAGCACGACCTGACCTTCCGGTATAGACTGTGCATCTGTGGTCACCTCCACACTTCCTCTCAAGCAACTTGAGGCAAACAGCACCAAGGGACTCATTTTTATCTTCAATAGTATCTAATACACTACTTTGTAAATGACTAACACCACTTTGCTCTCCTTTGCAAATGGAATGTCTGTGGGATGTCTGAATCTGTAAGTAGTGGAACCATCGGCCCCCAGATTTAATATGGAATCAACATAAATCATTATAGCTAAGAAATATCCATATGATAATGTATCAAAAGGCCAATTGATTGTCTGTGTAAAAGCAATATTCTTGAATGATCATCTGCCCCAATTTAACATAACTGACTTATGTTGATATTTACCTCTTTCTCGTTTCCCCATCTACCTCCAGCGCATTTGGTCCTCCCAAAGACAGGGAGAGTGCTGGGGGATAATAATGACAAGGAAAATCTGGGACATGATTAAGACCACAAATGGGGAGCAACATAAACTCTTAGAAGCAACGGACCTCACTCAAGCTATCATAAGCTGCTGAGATAGGCCAGCAGCCGCGCGGACATTCTTATTTCCATAGATGGAGAACTCTATTCTCTGGAGAGGCAAAAAGAAAGACGAGAGATTTGAAGTTGCTTTTCAAGTCTCATCGAGACTGAAGGACATAAGATCAACAGAAGAATTGACTGCGACATTATTTAAGTTGTCCACGTCATGAAGAAAAATATTAAATGAACATGTAACTTGAACATCAGACTTCCTTCTATTGACAAATTTTCTTCGGCTAAGATCTGGCTTAAGCTAACGGACATGCAATTTAATTCTATTATTCTTCTTAGAGAAATATGAGAATTGACCCTTTCTCCGAGGCTTGTTAAAAACAGAATGAGATTCTTAGTTTCAGGATTACATGTGTCTGTGCTTTTTAATTGTTTGTCATGACATGAGTTCTAACTATTCTCTTCAAATCAGTGTCATCGCAATATTTTTCATCCACATAAACTATCGAAACAGAAACAGTAACGAAACGAATTCTAATTAAGCAAAACGAAACTCTTTAGTGATCTCGATATTTGGCTTCGAGTTGTTGGACAGTCACACTGGAAATCAACTGAAAGAGTATAAAAGTCATGTAAATTAAAGTGGCAGTTTGGCATCCATTCTAGGTCAAAAAGGGCATTAATAATGTCAAGAGTGGGAGTTTAAAATGCAGGAAAGAAATGCTCTCAGAATTGCATTTTATAGTTGGGAAATGACAGTTGTTAATGTCACTTTTCTTTAAACCAAATAAACTTGATTCACATATGTCACAATGCTTGTTACATCAAAACATGTAGTGACATCAAAGGGGAGACCCGTTAGAATCAATCCCCTCACAATAATTTTAGGCTTTACAGTCTACCAGTTGACATTTCCGACCTACGTTTAAGTACATTTCCCCAAAGATACAACGGTCGCCCATATTCTAATCAAAAAGCCATCCACGAAAATTAAATATGACAAATATGAAGAAGATGATGTTCAACATATTTTCCATAAGCATCCTTGAACGTTAATGTTACCAGTTATTTTACATGGACTTCACTCCACCTCAATATGGAGGCAGGGCACTGCTATGCAGCCCTCTAAGGAAATGAATTTTCTCAACCAACAGAGTTCAGGTAGTATTCGTGTGTCACCTTCTCCATCAGAAGAATCAGAAGTGCGTACAAAATATTTGCACTGAGTTACTTCTAAGCCTCTTTTACCAAAGAACACCTTCTGCGTGAGGATATGAGAAAGGGATGTGGCATGACATTATTATACGTAAGAATTTCCCAGGAAAGCATGAGGTCAGGCACAAATGAAAAGCCTCAGTGGAACTCTTTGGCATAAATACTGGGAAAAAGATTCAGTGAACATACTGTTTTCACAGTTTGTGGCCTTGCAGAACTTGTAATATGCTTTTATTGAAAATAAAAATCTATATATTAAATAGCTACAAATAGATCCACATCTCTATCTCTATCTTCCCACCCACACCTTCATTGATCCATAGATACCAATATCTACATAGAACCTACTAAACACTGGGAACTGTCCTAAGGATGAAACATACACCAGTGAACCAGGCAGCCACAAACTTTTCTCTCTTCATGGAGTTTGGAGGTTGATACAACAAGCTCATAATAAAAACTCAAAAGAAGGTATGAACGGGATGCTGGAGAGTCACATAGGAGGAGCAGCTAAGCCAGGCTGAGCAGCTGGGGGGAGACAGAATCTCGGGAGGAACGAATGCTATCTGTCCTGAGATGCTGAAGTTGGGAGGCACTTAGCCCAGCGAAGGGAACTGGAGGAAATGGGGTAGTCTGGAAGGCTGGGCCTTGCACTAAGCAAGCCAGTGGTATCAAGACTCACTTAACTACCCCATATAAGGAACAGGAAGCATGAACAGGTTACTGATACGACTTCGAGGTAGCTCCACAGATACACTGAAATCGACTGTCAGCCTCTTAGAAAAAAGGAATGTCATTCCACGTAAAATACCTAAAGCCTGCCCCATACCTCCAGATTTCCTTGCAAAGTAGTTATCACGAATAGGCGAGGCTAATCTTGGATGAATTTTATCTTATAAAATATTTCTTGCAAATCAAATTAGCTATCTAAACCTCTTCAGACAATAACCAAAACAGAAGAGATCTTTTAGTACTGTCTGACATAACAACTATATGGCCCTGTAATTTTAATTATCGCCATAATCTCCAAACTAACGTTGGTTATAGGGACACTTTGCTAAGTCCAGGAAGCACACGCAAAAAAATAACTAAAGTTTTTACTTTAGTATGTGAAACTCCTAGCCCAGAACCTAGAACCATGCAGTCTATGGAAGCCAATGATTAACGCTCTCATTTCCCTGTTCACCCACATACACACATGACCCTTTCACCTGGACCTCGGGGAGAAGAGCCAGCAATGCCTTTCTATGTTCACATGGAATTCTTGTAGGGTCGCCTTTTATACAGCACCAGATAAGTCTCAATGTAGGAGCTGCCAGCATTTCAAGAATATGTTCTAAATTAATTGTGGCACACAAAGTAATGAGAAAAATGTGATGTTCACTCCCTCCTATTACTCACTAAACCATGACGGAGGTAGATGTCCAATGTATCTTCTCTCAGGTTTTGACTTTGAGAAAGCACAGTTAGAAAACTGATGTGCCAAATCAAACCGATTGCTGATAAAAAATAATTTGCAAAAGCGATCAAAGGGTGTGCCAGCCAAGGTTATCTAACTTATAGGGAGAAAGGACCCCCCCCCAGACTTGTCAATAAACGATGCCATTACACAGAAGATAATGACAATCATATGCCAGCAAATCGATTTACTAGTATACCAGCACAAATTCTAGCATCGTTTTTTGTTTTTGTTTTTTTTTTAACCAGTTGTGTCAAAAATAGCCTGTTTTCTACCAAAAGTACACGACACCCTTCCATATTGTAGAGTTGTGTTAGGACAAAGCTGACCAGCCAGGGACTACATTTCCCAGCATCCCTTGTACCTAGGAAAGACATGTGACTGAATTCAAGGCAACAATGTGAGCAAAATCACATCTGCCACTTCCAGGCCTGGCCCATAAAACCATGCAAGTCTCTATCCTTTCTCTTTCTCCATCTGTCTGCTGAATATCAATGCCTAGGCAAGCCAAGAAACCACATGTTTTGAAGACAGCAGGGCTTCCAGCAACCGTGGTGCATGAAATACTGAATAGAGCAAAGGCTGAACATTATGTTTCTGATTTGCAGACTTCTATTGTTTTAAGCCACTAAGATTTTGAAGTATATCTGTCATAGCTGCTAAATTCCCTGAATTAATAAATCATGAATCTGTACGAAAGGCTGTCATTGAATTCTGCTGCTTAGATAGGATATTACACTAGGAAAATTGAATGGAATATGATTCTAATATGTGAACATGCTAAAGTACATAGACAAAAATTGAAAACAATGCTAAACTTTAAGGAGTTCTCAAACTTTCCACCTTGCTCTAATTTCTCAAGTTTTGTATCCTTACAAAAGAATAGCTATCACTGCTCCCAGTTTTCCAGTTTAAACTTCATTACATTGTAGGTAGACACTTAATAAAATATGTAGACACAATTAAAGCCGAGGCAAAAAAAAAAAAGGCTCCAGGGCCTCAAATAAACTCTCAAGGGAAATTATGTCAAAGAGTAGATAGATGAAAAATTGATATTTTCTAGGTAATGTGAATGAAAAACCAATTAGTAGCATTTATATAATCATTTGAAATTTACTAAATTCATCGTTTATTGGATAAATAACTGAAAACAAACCTGGACATTAATTTTCTGAAAATTTTGCTAGTTTGTAATTAAAACACAGTTCATATCAATATCATTGTAAGGAAAAAGAAAAAAAACATACAGGGGGCAATTTCATAGCTTTTATGTCCCCAAAGGAATTTCTGTTCACTCCCCATGTTGAAGCAGTCCAAGGGATCTCTTAGATGCATTTTTATAAAGGTTTTGTTGGAGACCTCCCTTCCTTACAGACCCTCAACCTCTAGTTCCCCAGAGAAGCCTCCTGGGACTAATTAATCTACTGGTATGCTTATCAACAGAGCTTAACTAATTCTACACTATGCCTTACACTAGCAGTTGGGAGCTATAATTGTTATTGGTCAGTGCCCAACACCTACACCAACAGATGTCTGTTTGTTAAATTTGTCAACACAGCCAGATAAGTAGGGAATTTCATGCTTCACATGTGGCAAGCTGGATCCAGGCTGCTCTGAATCCTGGAAATGCCAACGAACAATATGCTGAGAGCATGTGACCTGCCATCTCCACCTCAGTGCCTGTGAGACAAAGGCGCATGCTATGTACATTACCACCCTCTCCCTGAACCTTTATAACGGGGTACTCTGCACTGGATGCTGGCATTGTCGATCAGAACACAAAGAAATCTGAATACGAAGATGAAAACAACAGATACACTGCAACTCTTTCTAGGCTGTTCCCTGTTATACTTAATAAATAATATTTTTTTTGACGGCCATGTCATAAAAAGAGGAAGGAAGAAGGAAAGAAGGAAGGGAGGGAGGAAGGGGAGTGGGAGGAGGAGTGGAGGAGGAGGAGAAAGAGGGAGGTAGGGAAGATTATTGCTGACACCCAGTACATGGCACAATATAATTCTTCAGTTTTAAGTAAGCCAATATGGGCCACACACTAAACCTGACAAGCCCAGGGGAGGCCTGCATAGTGGGCCCTACAAATTCAGAGACTGAAAGCAACCGCATAGGATGGTCTGAACATAAAAATTCCTGACTAAAAGCGGGTCCTGGTCGGCAGTCATATCCCTCCCCACAGCTTCCTTGACAAAGATCGATCTTTACCTAAGTGAGCGTGTCTATTGTCTTTTTGCATCTAAAATAACTGATCTTACAAACGATAATCTTTTCCGTACTTTTCAAGACACGACCACCAGCAAAACCACTCAATGTTATTTTGTACCCCCAGTACCATCTCTACATGATGTACATGTTAAGCATTAACTATCCTGCACCCACCAATGTAAAAGAAGTATGGGTCCCTCTGTTTCGCTTTTTATCCAATCCCAGAGATTCGCGCTCACTGCTTTCTCCCGCCCCTGTAATCTACCACCAATGGATTTCATGCTACCCTCTGTAAGTCTCCGGTCCTTCTAAGATGTAAAATAAGCAGCAAAACTGACATTCTCCAGAGCATGTTTTCAATCCGTTAGATGTTTGTTTCCCAGCAATTGTCATCAGTTTGGTTCAAATAAACTCCACAGGTTTGGACGATTCTTACATTGACAACAAAAAGCTAAATCATTCCCTCAAAAAGGTCACGGAACAGCAAATAACACCCTCTAAAAACATTTATTAGGAACCATACATTTTACTTGGTTATGAAATGCAATTAAGAGAATATCTAAATGAGAAGGAGAAATAAGGTTTATGAGAGGTAAAAAAAAAAGGGTTACAGGGTGAAGGCCAAAACAAATTTCATCTGTCATTTGGCCTCAAAAAGGAGCCAAAATTCTGCTTCATCATCTTAAATACTGAGCCTGAATTCCTGCTTTTGCCAACTCCCAGATTCTACATGAAGATGTATAGTAGTTTCTCACCCTGAAATTCTAGGTTTCCACTGAGATTCTGTCCTCTTTAAATGGCTGTTACTTTTAGTTATGACAGCCATCATTCGATGATGGCAAAATGAATAAGTCATGACATTTCCATATCGATGTCAAGAATACTGCCTATTCTTATCATCACACACAGAGCGATGTCACTTACATCTTCACAGAATGGCCACAGGTGCCTATATTTCATAAGTAGTCAAATGTTCAAGATTTTATTTAAAATTCTGATTTGTAAAACTGCATCTGCTAGATCTGTAGAAAAATATTTTATTACCTTGCATCCCTGCAGGGGTGAAAATAGTGTCCTGCAAAATGGATTACTTGAGAAAAAAGTATGTGTGAACAACAAACCTTCTGGGAGACGGACGTTAGTCAAAAGGCAATGACATCTATAATTTTCCTGAAAAGCTATGTGTATTTGTACTAAAATCAACAGAAACAAAAGCAAAAAAGTGTTCTTGCTTTAAAAAGAAAAATAGATCAATGGTTTGATTATTTAAAAATGGGGCCTCTGAACACAGAGCTAATCATGAGTGGACATTAGTGAAATATAATGACTCTTCAGAAATTCACAGTTCTTTACACTTCAGTTCAATACCTACTTAATTGTTTTCCAGCCCAGAGGGCAAGATAAGCCAAGCCTATCTTAATTTAGATTAATCACGTGTCTTTTTAAAAAATTACCTCTATAGTCAAGAAAATTCTATTAGGGAAATATGAATGAAAAAAATTATGAACATTTGCCTAAGAAATTTTTTACAATTTCTTTCTTTCTCATTAAAGAAACAGAAAGAAAGAAATGTCGATGCTTTAAAAGCACAGATTAACAGGGATCCCAGATAAAATGCAGAACACTCAGTTAAATTTTAATTTCAGATAAACATACAAGCCACCCTGCATTTTTCTTTGCTAAATCTGGCCTTTTTACTAATGATCCTTTGTTTTTCCTTAAGAACTGGGGAAATCGAGGCACAAACGAAAAGGTACAGAAGACACCGAAAAGATAGTTACAAAGCTTCTGATATCTAATTGCAGTCCCCACCCTCCTGACCACTCATGCACCCGATCGCGTGTTCCCTATGTACTTTTAAGTTTGTTAACTTCGAAAAAAACGGTAAACGTACACTGAGATGAAACCAAAAATAATTACTTAAAATCTTTTACTGTACCTAGACTCTGTTTAAATTAAATGGAACGGACTCATCTCCAGGACGTGGGATGCAGAAAGAAAGGGATGCAGACACTTATGAGTTGAAAATTCATAGACAGAGAAAGGAAGACATTGTGTCCAAGATGGCAACCAACAGTCACATGTGGATCCTTAAATTGAGATTCAAATTAAATAAAATTAAATTTTAGTTCCCTAGCGGCACGGCCATATTGATTTCTAGTCCCGTGTGGCTATCAGCACACACATCCACCATTGCAGAAAGTTTTATTGGACAGGGTTGGCCTAGAGTCTACTAAGAATACGCAGCACAGAGGGGTGCAACTTTGTGTAGTTGAAGCAGCGGTGCAAGAGGCAGTGCTCAGGACTCTCCAGACCTCAAGATAATAATACTCCTTGTAGCCAGACTTATCTTTTAGACACGTCCAGGGTAGGTAGGCATCTGTGCTCCTGCTCTATTCAGATGCTGCTCATCCCTGAAGAGCTCACCTATGTGGCTCCATTTAGAGAGTTTAGCTGTGGCAAGGTGGTGTCAGGGAGGACATACAGAGCCTTGGTGCCAAAGTGAGAGAACCCGGCGGTCTGGTAAACTCTCCACCAGCCAGCAAGTTACTTCACTTGTCTGTGCCTCAGATTCCTCATTTCTAAAATGAGGACTGGGTGATTTCTAAAGGCTCTTCTATCTCTCGAATGCTAAGATTCTAGAATTGAGCAGCCTTGAGGGAGCAGAGTTCCAAGGAGCAAGAGCAAATGTAGGCAGTAAACAGAAATGCTCCTTTCCTCATTTGCATGCAGTCATCCCAGAAACCTGATGAGTTCTCGAAGGGCAGTTTGTCATGCTGTGGGCCCATTACTCATGGATATCTGTAGGTAGCAATAACTCTGTCCAGGACGATACCCCTGGAGCGATTATTCTCTTTCTTGATAAAGAAGAGACCTTACATGTCAGGAGTCTGATGTCTGTTACTCTCCTGTCCCTGTCCCCATTTTAGTCACCGGAGTTCAATGAGAAGCAATGGCTCTATAGTAAGGATATTCTCATTTGAGAATTTACTGTATTGAAAGAATTTACTGTATTAAAAAAACTTTTTAAGTGGTCTGCGAGCGCTCATGCTGCCAAGTTTCAACGGGTCTCACTTTCAGATGAAAGCTTTGGATTGAGTGTCTCTTAGAGACCCGTTCCAGAGAAGTGATTCGGAGGTAGAAACGTGACTTTCCACGATGATCTGAACACTTCAGAGATTATGGAAGCACAGCAAGTCTTTGAGACACAAGGGGGAATTAATTTAATAGATGGCTCCCATCAGTACTCTCCTGATTACATTTTCAAATAACTGTTATGTTGAAACCAGAAATGTGTGAAAAGAAAGTAAATAGGAGAGGATTTCTGAATGACACGTGCGTCTTAGTTACTGGTTGCGAGAATTTCCCCGTAAGTCGAAGCGACTCATTGCAGATGCAGGAAAGGTGACAAACATCGTAAGGTAATTCATTTCAGACTTGGCTTCATCATTCCTGAGCAATATAGCTGTGACAAAGTACTGTGCCTTTGAGGGCACAGCTTTCCAGTCTTTTCTGAAATGAGGAGGTCCTTAGTGACTGCTAAGGACCCAGTCCCATTCGATTATTCTGCTAGGGTGAGGGACAAAATGACTCTTAAAGTGAAGTTGATATATTTTGTTGAATTATCTTGGTATGTCAAACATTCAACAGAGCACAAGTAACGCAGATTAAACGCCGAAGAAAAAAAAAACAACTACATTTTTGTTAACGGGCAAAGAATTGGCGAAAAAAGTGATTGTCTCACTAACGAAGATTTTCTTTCAACTGGAGCTTTTGAGAAACCCTCACAAAGGTAAAAAGGGGTCGTAACTAAATAAAGAGAAAAAACGTATCTCATGAATAGTTACAAGTTATTTAATTTATATTTCAGAGTTTTTCATGCTTTCTTCTTTAAATTCCACTGTTTCATGCCATCAACTCTGTGCCAGCACTCACAGAACCCAGGAAACACCACACACACACACACACACACACAGTCACACAACAAAACTACGATGGACCTGAGATATTTAATAACCTACCTCTGATTCCCTGTGTGACTTATTCTTCCATCATAAAGCTGAAGACCAATACTGTGGCCTGGTACTTATGCTGACTGCATTAGAAATACTCTAGAAGGACTAGAAACCACAACGAGCAAATCTAGTAATTTATCGGACTCCATTTTTTATTTGGTCTCTACCGCTGTCAAAATTTCATTAATTCCTTCAGTGCAATTCTGGGGTTAAATCTCAGCTGTCACGCTTAGTAACTGCAGGACTGTACTTGGTGGCAATCTATAAAATGGCAATGAGACTGCTTACTCTACGAGGCTTCACGAGAAATGAGGAAATGTATGTTAAGTGTTTAGCAAGGGTCTCTGCTAACATTATTAATTGTACAAAATAATAATATTTCCACAATTCAGAGATTCCTTCTTGCTTAAAAAGTGAACTCTTCTATATATTCACTAGAATGTATCTTGCATCTAAACATGGAAATAGTTTTTAAAATTTTTCATTGAGGTCTAACATATATAATAAAGTGCATAAATCTTAAGTGTGTAGCTCAGTGACTTTGCATATGTATAGACCATAGAACTAACAGTCATGCCAAGATATAGACCATACGTAGCATCCAGAACGTTCACTCACAACCTTTCCCAGTCAATATCCAACTGGATCCCAGAGGTAACCATTATTCTGACTTCTGTCTCTGTAAATGAGTTGTGCCTGTTCTTATTCTTCATATAAATGAAATCATGCATTATACATAATTTTATCTGGCTTCTTTCACTCAAATGTTACGTCTGTATTGACAACACTTCATTCTTTGCATTGCTATATAGTATTTCATTGTGTGACTCTATTACTTTTCATACAACAGAGATAAAGTAGAGCTAGCACATCGAGAACTGTCACCGTGGCCTGTGAGCAGGTTAGACCATGGATGGACGCAGACACTGGCAATCCGATGTCCTGAGACTAGAACCAAGAAAAATCTATCACATGCATGAGGAAGAAGGGAAGTGGAGAGAAGGAGCAGAAAATACTTGAGGATCTCAGAATTTATATTGTATACTGCTCATTTAGCCCTCGGCGACTTGTATTATAAAAATATACAAAAGTTACCGAAATGATTCAAGTATATCAAATTAGGAACAGTAACGTTATTAGTATAATTTGTATTAAATCTCATAAACAAGAGGAAATTCCAGCAAGATGTTGATCCATGATTAATTTATTTTAATTATGTTTTTCTTATTTATTTGATTTAAACTTCTCTCTTCATTCGTAACACCTTATTAAAAAGCTTTCTTCATAGATATAACTTTCCTTCCTCAATCTTCCTGCTCCGAGTGAGATTCATTTCACTTTATAATCAATAAGCCTCATGCTCCTTTGTGCATCTTCAGCTGGCTGCTTTCACATTATTTAATTTGTCTTAGAATTTCCTAGAGGCTTAGATTTAATGCCGTAAAACAGAAATGAACAGCCTTTAATCACCAGGTTTGCCTGAAATGGTGTTAACACAAATTTAATGTACCTGAGCCCCCAGGGATGTTTGTGGGATCTAAAACAGTGAAAAATATTTATCAAGGTTTCATTAGCAATTTTTGTTGCTAAAATGCTTGCTGATAACATTAGACATTCGTCTCAGCCCAAGACAAAGAAAGTATGGCTTCCCTATTGTTTTATGATGTTCTTAACCTGGTAATTAAAAGAACAGCGCAACTCCAGAAACACACTGTTAAAACCAAATACAGTACAGAAAAATAGACTTCAATAAAATAAAAAGAGCTTTCCTTTATGTCCTGTTTGCCAATAATTGCATGTTTTGATTCCCTTCTAGTATAAATGCGAAATGTTCACCAAATGTTTGTCTCCTGATATGGATAATTAGAACAACGACAACAAAAATTATCCATAACGGTTCTTTATGATGGGCCGCCCTCGCCCATGAGGTTAGCTACATCTCTTCATTGTAACTTGCTTTTTCGGTAATAAATTTCTTGCCCTTTCATTTATTTATCACCATCTCCATTTACTACTCTTGATGAAAAGCCTTCGTCCTTTGAGCTGAATCTCTTCCTCCAATTCTCGACTGCCAGTCCCTTGTACCTGTGACATATTAGGTAAACATCCAAGAACTGCTGAGATATTTTCATAAAGAAATAATGATGACTTGGCTACAGTAAAACAAGAAGAGAAGCAGATAATGTACTCAGGTTATTTTTATTTTTTCAAAGCAAACCGAATAGGTAAAGACGTACCTACGGAACAATCAGAAAGATGCGCGAGAAGGCTAAGTAGACCCCAGAATGCTTTGAGGAGCCCATCTATCAAGCTCAAGGCTGAGCCATGAGAATTAGAAAAAGTCCCTCTGACCAATCCATCCACGCACTTTTGTTCACGGCCTCTCATAAATGTCCCTATGTTCACTTATTGCATAAACCGTTTAGTCTAGATAAGGATGCCAACTCTCCTAAACTTGTGTCCCTCACATAATTTTCCGTAAAAATGGATTATCGCTTTGTATTTCACATTGGAGAAGGTTATTGCATTTGGTGCAATTTCAGCGGCATCAAGCCCCTTCCAGATGTTATGACATTTAATGCCGTAAACCCGGTTTCACTCTGAAGGGCAGGGATTTGTTTCTAATCACGAGGCAGATACCTGTGTTCTTCATGTGATATCTAGGAAAGGTTTCGATCCAGGTGAACTCGAAAGACATCAAGTTCAATGAAGAGAAGCCAAAGGTGAGTCAGCTCAAAGCTCACCTGAACGCGAGTCCATCTTGTTTGCGTTTATCTGCGCACATCCCAAATTTCTGAAAGGACTGTCAATAGAATGTTTCTAAAAGCCATGAGTTACAATCAAGAGAAAACTTACTGTGAGAAAAACAAAGCACTATTTTCAGCTCCTTTGGACAGCTTTTAAAAACAATTCTCCCTCTTTCTGTCTAGACTGCTTTCCTTGCAGGTACAGATTTTTTTATCACTCGGCTTGATGCCAAGCTGGATTATTCTTAGAAACTCTTTGATTTTCTATTTTCATTGTCATTCATTATATGTTCGTATCCTTTCCTTATAATTCACCAAAGGTTATTATTGCAGTGAACGTATTTGTGAGATACGTACTTTGATGTAGTCTCGAAACGTAAAGGGCGATGTTTTGTCGCTGTGCTTTCCCACTAGGGAATGAGCTGATTACAAATTCAAGTCAGTTTAAATACTGACCAGTTGTACAAAGTAATGGAAGGACTGATCCAGGTCCTCAGCTTTACAGAATAACGTCTGTATTCTTAGCAGCGTGGAACTGTCAGGCAGGAGATCAGAAGCTGAAATGGTCTCTACGCCAAGCCGCTCCAATGTGTTCTAACATAGACAGGATGGAAAACACCAAATTTCGTAGTACATTCTTTAAACTAACTAGCCCTATTGTCTCCCAAGATCAGGCTGAAATTCTGCACATAAGACGGTTCAGATCACGCATGATTTCACTGCTAACCAACCAACAGATGTTAGCTGACTTGCCAAGGCATGATCTCTGACTCTGAGCCCAGTGTCGTTCTGCTTTACGAGGATGCAACACCGGTCACAGGACCAACGCTCTCGGCAACCTTGGCTTGCGACTGGGAATCTTACCATGAAAAACAGAATATACGGATTCAAAATCCTTTGGACAGCCCTTTCAAAAAGACACGGAGCGGGTGGGGAGTGAACGTGGGCCATCCAAAAGTCAATACGGTCTCTCTAAAACCTAAGAAGACCAGTCACTTTTCTATCAACTAAGTGGACCAGAAGAAGTAGTGAGCACTTTTCAAACTACATCTGAGGGGAACAGCAGCTACAGATTGTGTATGGTATGTGGGGCGGGGGGTGCAGATGATATGCTAATAAAGAAGCTAAGGAGGAGCCACACGAGGATCTCCCTCTTGGAGCCCTGCACCAAGTAAAAAGTGCTGAATATCCTCTGGCCGACAGATAGGCTTATTTTTGTTTAGCCTTGCATTTGCTAAATTTATCTGACCACGTAACCCTGTTACTCTGTAATATTGTTTGCAAGAAGGCTTCCGTTTCAGCAAACGATTCTATGGTGAAGAAGAGCACAGAGCAGAGAGCTCCAGACCCCTTTCTAGGACTCTGGAGAAAGTGCCTAATCTCTGCACCCCTCACTTCACCCAGAAACCAGATGATTAGCAGACGATTATCAAAATTTATTCCGGCCCTTACATGCCATTACCTACAACTCTACATTAATGATGGCAATGCCTAGCATGAGTTTCAGGCCAAATTCTACAATACTATGAAGATATAATGTTTGCGTGTTACATTCAATATCACGTCGGGATGGTGCCTCCTATAATCATTACAGGCAATGAATGTGTTGTGCCAATTTTTGTCGGGTTAAAATAATGGAGACAGATTAGCGTGCAAAAATTCCACGACTAAGAGTTAGAAACAATGATACTCCTGGTTCTGTCATGTACCTGTGAGATCTTAGGCGAGTCGTTGAACCGATCTGGCTTTCTAGTGTTTCACCGGTAATTTAAGAGGGCCGAAGCGAATAACCTCATGGGTCACCCTCAGTGCTGACATTCCATGATGTGAGGCTCAGCGAACTTCTTCAATAAAGAATGCATGGCTGCTCTGTCTCTGTTTTTAAAACTTGACATTGACCCTATTGACTACTGAATGTCAAGGTCTTCATTAGAAATGCAGTTTCTAATCATGATGTCCCAAAGAGTATACTAGAGATCCTTTTTTGGCATCATTATTATTCATTCATTCATCGATACAGCAGACAATTATTAAAAGGCTTACATACACCAGGTGTTATGTTGAACCTGGGATGCGCAGATATGAGTTAGACAAACCGCTGCCACGTGGAAGCCCAGTATAATGGAAAATACATCAAAAAATAAAAACTGTTCTAAAACAACGTGATAAGAGTTTCATTATAAATCAGAATTTCTCGACCTCAGCACCATTGACATTTTGGGCCAGACCATTCTCTGTCGGGGACTGTCCTGTGCATTGTAGGATTTTTAGCAGTCTCCCGGCATCTAACCACTAGATGCCAGTAGCACCCCCGGCCACACACACAACACACCGGATGCTACAACAAAAATGTCTCCAGACATTTCCGAGTGATCCCTGGGGAGGGGGCGGTAATATCACCTTTGTTGGAGAACCACTGATTTAAATATATTCTTTTGCTGTTAGAGATTATTCTATCTGTGAGCTAGACCCTCAACGAGTATGACTATAAAATGTTAAGGATAGCGATTAGGTCCTATTTAGGGGGTATAATTTCAATTTTGTTAACATCAAGTACCTCCATAAGTTTAAGGTGCTATCCA
Source organism: Pteropus medius (assembly GCF_902729225.1). Lineage (NCBI taxonomy): Eukaryota > Metazoa > Chordata > Mammalia > Chiroptera > Pteropodidae > Pteropus > Pteropus medius. The sequence goes on from NW_024340697.1 coordinate 2,619,566, forward strand.
ATTAATGATGGTTTTCAAAAATTAGTGTGATGTCATCAGCTGCCCTCAAAGGCTAACAGTCTTGTTTTCGGGAGGGGTGGGACACAGAATACAAGTAACACTGGTCCGGTGGGAAAGTTCCAGAAGGGGCTGGAAATGAGTTAGGAGCGAGTCATTCATTCGACAAACATTTCCTATTGTGCAAAAGGCACTATTTTGAGCTTGGGGGAGAAGGCATTGAACGAGACAGATCAGGACTACCAGGACAGAGCCTCCATTCCAGTGCTTAGCAAATCGAGAAAACAGAGTATGTCGAATGGTAGAGAGTGCTTCTGATTAAGAGAAAGCAAAAGAGGGGGACAAAGAGAGCTGGGGATGAGCGGCCAGTCCTTCCCCATGTTACCCAGAAATCCCGAGGACAAACTTATAGAGGAGCAGGGGCCGTCTCACGTAAGTGGCACCTAGCACAAAGTCTGGCTTCCGTTCAGCAAACAATTACTGTGCGCTACGCTATGCTAGGCAGGTCAAGAGCGTGGTGAGAAAAGCCCCCAGTTTCCCTGGTTCAAAGCTTCTCCAAATGTATAACGCACGTGGGGAACTTGAGACTTCAGCCTTCAACAGACCCTCTCCAAGCATTTCCCACTCTCCACCCCGCCCCGAGCGTCACACGTCTTTGCCAGGCTGGTCCTTTGCATTTCTGTCCTCTGCTTCTGGGTCACCCCCATGAACCTTAGCTACTTTACTCAGTATCCTTGATCACAGGAAAAGACATTCTTTTCTCTCTCTCCATTTCTCTAAGTGCCTCTTGTAGCTTTTCTTGCAGCCTTGAAAACCAACATATCAGGGACCTTCATGTTCTGCTCTCAGAGATTCTCTCGCATCACACCAGCTCTTTACTGAGGGCACTAAGAGCCTTCGGGCCTCTGCCCGTGACAATCAGTATCCAAGTCAGCCTTGATTCTTAGGGCTCCTTCAATGTCTACCAGGCCTTGCTCTTCCCCAATTCTTTGGTCTCTCCTCCTCCTCTGAAAACCTTCGACACTTGTCCGCCCTCACCCATTAGTGGCTCTGTTGCTAGGCTGCCTCCCTCTCAGCTTGGTTCCCCAACCCATTCAGGTGCTGATCCAGTAAGTGAGGGGGCCATTGGGTGCCTGCCTGGAGGGCTAATACCTTCTAAAGGATTATTTTATCTAATCCCCTGGTATTGTTACTCCATTTTGCAGACCTTCCTCTTAGATTCCATCTGCGCGGACTCTACCTTTAAATTACTGTATCGGTAGTACATTTTTGATCTGACCACAGCCAGACAGTCTCAATTTGTAATGGTCTTCTAGAAAGTCCTTGCCTTGCCATCCAACTTTCTGTAAATCCAAATAATATATTAAGTTGAAGATGCTTTGGTGTCTACTTCAAAACTAAAATTATACTCCAAAATATAGGCTCTACAGAACTTCTATGTGTGTGAAATCATCTTCTTACCCTGTAACTAGGACACAATTTCTTTCAAAAAAGCACTTAATAGAGTAAAGAGACTAAGTCCTCATAAGTATATGAGAACACTTTGTCCAAATCCTCGATAATTTTAATTTGACTTTGAACAAGCTTAGCCTGACTTGATGACTAAAAGCTGAAATAATAAAGGAAGCATGTTTCCTGACTGTCGATTTTCTGGCTCCTATATAAATGGAGGGAGAGCATCCCAACTCTCTCCTTGACAGCTGATGGGCTTCTGGAGAGGAGATTTATGTTCAAGTCTAAACATGGGGAAATCACACTTCCTGTTGCTTTCTGTATTGGCTGTAAAGACCTCTAGTGACATGTGCTAATTCTTCGACCTCAGTTTTGCAACCAACAGGCATGTTCTTCATTGCTTTCAGGCCAGTTAGTCATCGCAGGTGTTGGTCAGGTCACTGAGATTCTTTTACCACAAATTGTTGGGGTGGGGGTCCAGAGAGATCAGTTGGAACATGTTCCCCTTGGGCAGGCGACCCCAAGGACACAACTGAGAGCCAACCAGTAAAGGGGTCTTAAAGACAAAAGCTTCAGATCCATCCATGAGGCTCACCTTGGCTCATCTCCTAGCTGTGTGGCAGTATTTTTCCACATCGTCTTGGACAAATTGCCTTACTTCTTGTCCCTCTGTCATGTCAACTGTAGAGTAGAGAGACTACGAACTTCTATTTCTCTGTGGCATTCTGATAATTAGATAACGTCTAAAAAATAAAAAAAAAACACTCTGAGCTCCTCACAAAACGCTGCTCTGCAAATATAAGATATTGCAATTGCTTTGGTGAATCAATCTAGGAAATAACTCAAGCACAGATATTCCTGACTTTCGTCATCACAAAACTCTTCCTGTCTGTTTCAACAAGCCAAGTCAGGCTGGCCCCCCATAGAAATGATTATTGGAGCAACCTTGAGTGCTAGTGGGATTTTTGACACCTTTCTTCAACGGAGCAAACACTTTTTAGTTTAAGCAAAATAGTCCACATAATAAAAACTCAACTGCTCATCCAAATTAGCTAAAACATTCTGGAATATAAGCCCAGCTTATTTTCCCTACTTTCTACTGTTACACAGCTGTACATTCTCTAATTAAATGTATTAAGTTAATAAAATTTCAATTTCGATTGAAAATGAAGGAAAACTAATTTGAATCCTCTTACACATGCCCTTAAATCTTGCCCTTTTATGAACTCAGTATGCGTTATTCAAAACTGTATTCCTGAAAAGTTAGTAACTTATCCTTTACAACATATTTGCTATTTACTTTGACATTTTACTCTACAATCTTCCATAAAACTATATGTTCGAACCTTTAAAATCTTACTAAAAAAGTATTCATTGGGAAAACCTAACTGGTACCTTAAAAAAGAAATTAAATGAATTAACCAAAAAGAGTGGTAAACATACTTAACAGGCTGAAAATGATGAAAAACCTGCCATCAATCAAAATTGTTTCTTCTACCAAGTTTCCATAAAGTCGATTCCTGTGCCAGCATGGACTCCATGAGAAGCAATTAGTTCTGATCCCAACTTTCCCCAAAGACTTTGCATTTCCTCCTCGAAATCTCTGTCCCCATTGCCATCATCTCAACCTCAGATCAGATGCATTTTCTGGCAGAGAAACAATGATGTACATGGGATGTGGTGATGAATCCCTGGTAATCACCGGCATTGTTTCTCAAGTGAAACGTCACTGGGTGATGCACACTTGAGCATTTCTCTTCATTCTGAGAACCCGAATTTCTATGCCAAGAATGCTATATTCAAAGTCTTGTTAACTCTGCTACTGACAAATTGCTTTGCTCCCAAACTAACCTTTTGAACAAGACAGAAGCTTCAGATCCATCCATGGGGTTCACCTTGGCTCATTTCTGGAAGAGGTGTGTGTGTGTGTGTGTGTGTGTGTGATCAATAAGAAATATGGATATGTATAATGGATATACAATGGGTATCTATCTATCTATCTATCTATATATATATATAGGATAATTTCAAATTATCACCGTATTCAATTTGAGTGTTAACTAAAACACATATGCAATAGATCCAGTTGTGTGGGTGATAAAAGGAAACACCTCAATGATCTATAGAGAGCCAGGCTTATTTTAAAATTGCAATTTATATTGTCCTCATGACCACATAACTGCATTTTGGCTCCCGAAGGGCAAATACAATACTTAATTTAATTAAAAACCTATCCTTCTATTTTTAATGCAGCTTGTAAAAGGGCTCAAAGAGCTGGACAGGACATTTACTAGGCACAAGCTAAGTTTACGGCCACGAAATTCATCAATAACTTGCCAAGAACACACACTGCCAAGAGACAGTGCTTACTTCTGTGTGTAAATATAAAGCCAACACATGTAACAATGACCTACAAAAGATAGTACTCGATTTCATGAAGCAGATGACATGCTTTTACCTAGAACTTCACCTTCTCGTCAAGGGCTAATAGAAACTATATATGCCTTGAGAAAGGGAACTAAGAGAAATGTCACATTTCCCAGTCTTATTGTGTCTCTGAAAGCCAGTTCTCACTACATTTGGGGGGAAAACAAACAGAAAAACTACTGCAAAACACTGAATGAATTCTCAAGATGAGATTTCACCAGAAAGAAAACAAAAACAGCGAAGAGTGTACGCATTCATTTCTGTGGTCAAACTTTCTTTTTCCAGAGGATCCCCACTGAAAACACTCCTACTCCAGGGACAGAAAACCCATACGGCGCTGAGTACTTGGGGACAAGCAGCATCATCATTATGGGGAAAAGTAACCTCCAGACTCTGCTATAAGTTAGCAGCGAGTCAAACTCTCTTCCCCATCTTCTTCTAATCCACGGTCCAAAAAGAATCTAAAGAACGTATCCTTCCAAATAAAAAGAAACCACTTCCTCTTCCCCGAGAAATCAGCCCTCGGCCCTCATGCTCTCACTCACAGCATACATTTTCATGGTTTACCTTTTAATTACTGGATTCTGTCAAGGGTCCTTCCTACTACATCCGAGAGGAATGCAAGATGATGCGCGCTCTTCACCCCCAAGTGGCATTTGACTCCACTCCATGCAATCACTCAATGCAGTATGGATGAACGGGCCAAGTTCAGGTTCACTGCCCTACAGTGTCTTTATTCCTCACAGCACATGACTAGAGAGCAAGTGAGTCCTGTTTCCAGGGACGCTCTGCTCCTGTTAAAACTAACGGAAAAAGCACACTGCAAAAAGCTCTCTGCACGCTCGCTCTCCTCACCCTCGCTGTGACAAAGTTAAAGCTGCAGCATTGATAAAGAACAAAAGAAAAATACAATACAAACTGCCTCTCCGGAGAAGCTTTCTCTTCCAGCAAACCATTATCCAAAACAGGCTCTGGGACAACAGGTGAAGCCACATATAAAGCCTTGAACTTTATTGCCCAGAAAAGCCCAGGCAATCCTGCCTGGGTGCCTGTGCTGTGCAGGCATCGGTCGCCCCATCGGTCCCTCTTTGCAACGTGCCGAGGGTATGCATGAGGTCAGCAAATAAACATCCAATAAACGACGGAGGACACGGGTGACAGCTTAACCTTGCTCTTGTCTTCAGAGACGCCAGACTGTTGTTTCCTCGGGACTCTCCTTTTACCAGCATTCAATTTGAATGAGCCAGTGCAAATGCACTGCTCATCCGCTCTTGAGAACAGGATGCATTTATGTGAAACACGAGGAGAATGCCTAATGGCGAGGCATCCTCTGCATTCCCGGGGCTTTTATTACAAGGCTAGCTTACATTTCAACTGCCTGAACCACTGCCAGCACCCCTGCACCTCTGCGAGCAACGTGACTTCAAGCCAACATCCCATCCACACACTCACACATGCATGAAACACTGCGATGCCTTGTGCTTAGAGAAGCACCTTCTGCAAGCTTCCATCTGCACACAGGATATGCCTGGTGATGGTGACTGTCAGAGAGAGCTGACTGCCACGCGTCTCTTTTCTCTTTCAATCAGCAACATTTGAGAATGGAAAAATGAGCACCAGATGCGTTGTCGCGTGTCAGCTTTGTGCTGAGAAGTAACTGCTGTGGGCCTTTATTAGAAATTGAGTCATAAAACGGGCCGCCATAGCTTTAATTCATCTTTGATACATAACATTAAATACAAGATTAACAAAAACCCACAGTCCAAAAAGTGTGATAGTGTGTAACATAATGAGGAGTGGCTACGAGGCCACATCCCACCTGATTAAAATGACATGCTACCAGCAGTGAGGGTGAACGGTACAGTCCCCTCGCATGCAGTTCAGAGTTGACTGAGTTGCAGAGACAATATTCTAACAGTGCTGCTGCCGCTTTTCTTCCTTATATTTGCCCGACGTGTCTAGCATGCTTTGGAAAGTACCTTTGCAAAGTTAAGTTCCATGATGTGCCTTCCTGTCCAGGCACTCAGGTCATATTCTTGGTGAGGCCTGGCAGGGACTTTTCTTAATCTGTTTTCACAAACTGTGATCTGGGAGATACGCACTCGGATGCAGCAGAAAGATTTCTCGGAGACTTCTGTTACAGGAGATGAATGAGGTTGTCAGAGAGTCTAGTCCGCATGAGTAGTAAGCACCTCGACTGCAGTAAGAACCTTGGAATGTTCTGGGAGAAATATTTCTCTGAGAAATGCAAAATATTGTCGCTGGCGTCCGAGGAAACTATCTGAGCACTGTACCCGGGGCTTATACAGATCTCTGCAAAGTCACACTAACCGTACTCACGAGATAATGGTACATAAACCCCATTTTAATTCACCCAATAAATAAAGGTATGACAACGGATCTACCTTTCAAATTACCAGAATTTTCACATTTACCAGCCGATCTTGACATGTCCCCACCTTTTTTAATGGAATCAGGGACCTAGGAGATGGCTTACTGCTCCTATTGTTTTGGATTTCAGGTGCGCAGAATGATATTGTTAAAATAGAAAAAAATAAATCTCAAACAAAACCAAGCATAACAAAGCTGCGTGACATTACCTGAGGTGAGCTACTCTTTGAAACTAGCCAATTTACCCTCAATGGACTAAGAAACTGTGTGCAGGTGAGTGAGTCAATGAGTCAGAGAGAGTATGTGTGTACACGTGCACTGCTAGTATGGAAGTAAATATCCAGTTATGTAAGTCTTATCCTAGAAGTCAACAAGAAATTGAAAGTACGGTTAAGAGATTTCACAAAGTCAAGAAATCAACATATTACAATAAAATATACTAGGTTCTCAGATTCAACCACAGACCTAAGTACACAAATTCAAGTTCTAACCATAGCTCAGACATTTGAAGGCATTAGTGTAAGACTGTGCATGAGTAATGATGAGAAGGAGAAACAGATGCATATGTTGGCATCGATAATTAGGAAAGAATTTTTTTAGGCAAACAGTCCATCCAGTCCTCTCAGAAGCTACTTATGATGAGGATTGCTCAAAGAGATATTGCCTGGACAACTGGAGGATGCCTTCCAGCATTTTGGGGAATATGGAAACAGCTGGTAGGAAATGGTGATTATAAATATTGGTTTGAAAATTCCTAATAGAAGATTCACAGGACAGATCAATTCATTTCATCAAATAAGCCTGTCTAGACTGCCTCCCATGGATCAGGCTCTGTGCTGCGCATCAGGGCACAGAGAAATGAATGCTAGATCATGTCTCATGACCAGATGGGATTCACAGTCTTAGGACTCAGGACGCCCAAAGAAACACTTCTGCCAAAGTCCCAGAAAATGACAATGCGGGATTCGACAAGAGAGATTTTGGATCCATCGGGAAGATCCCTGTGGTTCTAAACGACAGATCCCGACCTTCCCAAATGCCTTGGAGAGAAAGCCAAGAAGACACCAAAAACGTTTGGCCCCTAAAGTACCAGCTGGAACTGTAAGTGTTCAACTATCGCATGACCTTCACGTGGTATCAGCCTGTCGTTTTGTTAGATGGCAAAAGAGACTTTGCAGATGTAACTGAAGTTATTAATCAACTGACCTTAAAAAGGGAAGACTGTCCTAGATTATGTGAGTGGGCCCAATGGAATCACTTGAGTCCTTAAAAGCAGGATAGGAAGGTGCAAGAGGAAGGTAGGGAGCCTTGAAGCCTGAGAAGGGTTCAGTGTCCCATTCATCGATGGCTTGAAGATAAAGGGGCACATGTCAAGAAAACGGACAACTCAGGCCTACACTGCAAGGAACTGAGTTCTGCCAACAAACAGTGAGCTCGGAGGAGCACGCAGGCCCTAGCAGCTGACAGTCACTCATCAGACTAATACCTTGATTTTAGCCTGGTAAGACCTTAAGCAGAGAATCCAGCCATGACACGCCAGACTTGTGACTTACAAAAACTATGAGATAATAAATGGGGGTGTGGCAGGGGGTAGTATTTGTCACTAACTTAGTGGTTATTCGTTACACAGCAGGAGATAACTAATAAACCAGCTTTTCCAATGGCCAAGGTGGGAGGTCTTCTACAAATTAATCATCTCGCTTTGCAGTCTCCATTCATTTGGTTTACTCATGGGGAGGGTAACCCCCACCAGTGCCACACATGTCACTGGAAGAACCAAGCCAGATCTAGAAAGACACTAGGTTGGGACGGGGACATCCAGAAACAAGAAAGATGATTCCAGGAATAATGGAGCACAGGGGAAAATATATTACAAATAAGTGTCGCACAGTATGCTAGGTTCTGGTGATTCAGATGCAAGTAAGGCGACATCCATGTCTTCAAGGATATTCTGATAGAATGGAGGAGACGGGGCAACTAAGTAGAAGGCAAAGCAGAACTAAGTGAGATGCCAGGAGCAGAGGATAAACCCACTCTTTACATTTGGAGGCACGCCGTGGGGAGTGGGGAGATTAGAGCTAAAGGCGGTGTAAACACCCAGCTGCCAGCTCCACATACCAGGCCACAAGAAAAACTATCAATTACCTACTATGTGAATATTGAGTGGCTCCGACCTGCGCTTATAGAATCCTGGCCTCGCTTGCCTCATGCTAGTCTCACGCATGTTAGATTCTGTTTTTATTTTAAAATATTGATATCTGTTCCATCTGGGATTTGTGTTTACAGTCATTTTGATTTGTACACACTATTTTAAAAAAATGAAAATAACTGCAAAAACCAAACCCAGATGGAAGGGGACAGAAAGGAGAAGGGGTTAACAAGTTCAAAGTGGTAGTTACGAACCCGGCCTGGGGATATAAAGCACCGCACAGGAAGTATAGTCAATAATACTGTAGTAACTATGTAGGTTGTCAGATGGGAACTAGATTTATTGGAGTGACCGCTTCGTAAGTTCTATCAATGTCTAATCGCTATGTTGTACGCCTGAAACTAATATAATATTGTATGTCGACAGTAATTAAAATACATATATTTTAAAAATATAATGTTAAAATATTATTTCTCTTGATTATAGCATCTTGTGCACCCCAGGCGAATGCCTCACTTACCATACCCTGGTGAAGAACAAGCAGCGGGCACCAGGCAGGCAGCTGGCAGACCGGTGCAAGAGTTAGTCGGAGCTCAGCGAGGATCATTCTGCCATGGATTATCAGTAAAATTGCTACCCATTCTAACGCATGCTTTCTGATTCCGGGACCAGATGAAAGTCTCTCTCGCTTCTTTCTAGTCTTAAAATTCGGAGCGGAAGATTCTATATGTAAGTAATGTTGCATCTTTAAAAAGGCAGCCTGACTCTGAAAGTTATGGATGGTTCCTAAGTTTCATAAAAATTTATAAATGCTCAGCTTTAACTTCATTCAGTCTGTACAAGGTATCAATCTTCTTTATTGTTCAATGAGAATAATTTCACTCCAGATAATCTACCGAGCTCCCATCTGGACACCCGACACACGTATAAAGAAAGGCGAACTGAATGTAAGGCTTTGGTGAGAGCTAAGACGGAGTCAGATTTTCTGTATTCCTGGTATAACAAGGTCAAACTACCTCCGCAACTTCATAAGTGGTAATGACGCAGCTTGTCCCAACCGCCAGCCGCCCCATGAGGCACAGGTTACCCCGCCACCACAGAACCCCCCTTCCTTCCTTTGAAGACTGCCACCTCTGTGGGCAATGTTTTGTGCTCTGATAAAAAGAACACTGGTCTCTGAAACGGTGCTCAAAGGAAACTCTGAGTTTCCCAGTGGACGACTTGATATTTAATTGGATCATTTTTACAATAAGGAGGATTCTTTCCCCCTCAAGTTCTAAAAATAGCAGGACTCCACAAGGCCTAGGCTTGGAATTCCAGACAGAACAATTTGTCCCTTTGGCTTTTTGGCTTTGTTTAGTTGGGAGATAATATTATTCTATTGTCTGGTTGGTGCTGGTTCCTTCTAGCTGTGAGTGGGCTTAACACAAAAGGTGTTCTCAGGGCCATTTGAAAGCAGCAGGTAGAAACTGTTACACATCTGAATCAAAATAGAGAGGAAAAGTATATGCCACTTGCTTTGATAAACTCTTACCATTTATTATGTGGGGCTGAGGTTCTTGAAAGCAAACACTTTGTAGAGTTTAAGCAATCAGCATCTGATTATTACCTAATGACTGTACTCTCTTAAAGGCTCCATAATAATTAAAATGCAAAAAAGGCAACGCAATGTCATATGAGAATTTCAATTTTTAAACAACCAGGTTAAAGCATGGGAAATGGAATATTCTCTCCGCAAAAATGAATTATTTCCTTTCCACTAAGCAATCAGTTAGAACTTGGAAAATTCAACAGAATACTTGGAGCAAAGTGGGTGAGTCAACCTGCCCCCTGAAAACACCATGTCATGCATACTGCAATTATGTACATGCCTTTATAAATCCGGGGGTAAGTTATACAAGGTTGTCATATTTCCTACCTGAGGAGGACCAAAATGTAATGCAATTGCCCTCTAAGTGTAGAATTATCTGGTGAGGCAGTAGGAAGAGAGATCTCATCAGGCAGGTTAACCAAGGTTCGAAAGGACCTCTCAGCTACATCACGGCACCCGAGGCCCAGGGTTGGTCCTTTGCCCGGGGTTGGCCCTTTGCCTCCATGACTCTCCCGGGGGCCATCCGTGATGGCGTCAGGCCTTGTGGTACTTAGGATTAATGTTTCTATTCAATCAGACACGGATATTTCCATAACACAGAACTCACTCTCTTCTCTGAGCAAATGCCCCAAACCCATGGAAGGGGAGGCCAGTTCTGTCAGCACATGGGAAAGGGCCACGCCAGCTTCTCAGGAATCTTACTTTTACAATTCAGTCACCATTGCCAAGCCCAATTTACAGAACCTAGAGCAAAGGACAATGCTTCACGTAGACGAAATGCTGGAAGAACCCACCACACCTGGTCTTTGCCGCTCTATCTAGAATCTAACTTGGCCACTTTGAAAGGTGGGGGGATGCTGATGGCAAGAATGGCCATGGGAGGGATAGAATGCGCAGAACACCCCAGCCTGGGCCAGGAGGGGTTGATGTCACTTTGCTTCAGCCGAGGATTCACAGGGCCTGTGAGCTTAGGGAGTGACTCTCTTCCCAGGCAGTGTATTAGAACACGTGGAAAGCATTAAAAGTACTCATAGCTGGTTCCACCCCAGAGATTCGGACATAAATGCTTTAGGCTATGACCTGAGCATGAGAACTTTTAAAAGATCCTCAGGTCCTGCTAACGTTCAGCCACGTTTTAGAAGCACGGAAATAAAGATGGCAGGTTTCTGGCACCTTCCGAAAGTTAGCAAACGTCAAAAGATAGGAGGCTTAATCTGACTGCAGAGACAGAAAATCTGAATCAAGTCAAGAAACTCTGATGGAGCCCAGGCTTGTCCTGGGTCAGCACTGGAGCCACTTGGCGGAGACAGTCTTCTCCTGAGGGTCAGGGCTGGTTTCTGGAAATATGTTGGCTTTTATCATAGGCCAACAATCTGCATTTCTTCTTATTTTGGGTTGCTTGATAAAACACAGAATGCCCAGCTAAATATAAATTTCCAATAAATAATGATTTTTTTCCAGTATAACTCAAATATTGCAAGGGGTAATATTTTTATTATAAGTATATTCCAAGAATTGCACGTGCTATACTTATACTAAGAAATCGTTTGTTGTGTATGTGAAATTCAATTGACCCATGCATCCTGTATTTCTAATTCGCCATTCCTAGCCTCAGTTCCCCTCCAGGTAATAGGGAGCTCCTTATAGGATGTAATGAGAAGCAAATAAGCATCTACAAAGCAGAAAGCCCAGCACCTGGTGTATGATAAAGACTCCTTAAATGATTGAAGTCAGTATCATGATGGATATTCTAACAAGCTGACTTCAATGAGAACTTTGACATACTCAGATTAAAATGAAACCAAAAGAAACTCTTAATAGGAATTACAGGCTGAGTTCTTTAAGCCGAGAGTAAATTAGTTTAGAAAATAACATTTGATGCAGGGCATTTTTCCCTGCCCGCTATGTTTTGTTTTGTTTTGTTTTCTTCTGCTCATTCCACGTGCCTATCAAACATCTTGGCCCACCATAATTCTCAGATGTAACTGTGACCAGATGATCTAGCTGTGACATGGTGAGGACAGGAGATATTCATCAGCCTATGCAATATGGGTAGCTAATTCTTAATTGTGTATTCTAGAGGGGAGTGAATCTACATTTTATTTAGGTGACTTATATAAAGAAACACAAATACTGAAAAAGCAATAAGGCAGGAATAAAACTACAAAATTCAAGCAGCATAAGGAATGAGATAGTTTTACACAAAAACCTAGGCTGAAGAGAGCTGTGACAATTTAGCATAAAGAATAGCTACAGATTCCCCAGCAGCAGAGGCAAAAAGAGAAACACGATCTATTACTGGGCTTCCTGTCTAATGACAGGGAAGGCACATTATCAGGAGAAAGTTCCCCCTGGCAAGAAGACTAATGTATCACGTAGCTCCCCGGACAACACAGTAGACAGGGTCCATTTTTATATTTTACTAAAGACACTAATTCCAAATATTCCTAAGGATAAAAATCCCTGAACATAAAACATTCAAGAAACAAATAATAAAAATATATTTAAAGAAGAAGATATAGGTTCTAGCAATCTGAGAAAAGAGCGGGTGTCTGAACTAAAACTTGAAGAATTACAGTTACAGCTCCTGGTTCCCAGAAGCATCCCATATTCCTGCTTACATTTTTGACTTCAGGACATTTGCAATATTCTGCCAGCATCCTCGGAATCCTAGTCTTTTACCATGACTAGATTTTCACAGTACAGGTGATGGCCACCGGAGAGCCTCTGCCAGGGGCCGCAAGGGATTCTCAACAGCACCCCTACTGCCCGCGGCCATAGGGCCTTAGGGACAAGGCCAAAAAGAGTAGGTGGCCGCCTTCCCTCAGAGAACTGATGTGCGCCCCCTGCGTGAAATTGCCAGTAAAACTCCCAACTCATTCAGCTTCAGCTTTCTGTTACTTCCCTTAATCTGCTTTCTCAGTTCAAAATCTTTGAATGAAGCAACCAATTTGAAGTAAAGTCCCTGTGGACAATTTCTTTGTGAATCATGTTGGTTACTGAACTGCATAGCTTTCCTTTTCTTTAAAATAGGATGATTATAATCAGTGAAAGAGCGTGTGCTCAATATTAGAAAACTCACATGCAAAAGTCCAGGCCAATAAAAAACAGAGGCATTCAGTCTCACAGAGGAGGCGGAAATTATATACCCCAACGCACACATGTATACGCCATATATAAAATGTACATTAGACACAACGGAAGAGGAAAATCAGTGCTCCGAGCTGAATCTTTAGTTTGTGAATTGTGACTGTGACCAAGTCCGAACTCTTCAGCCTAAGAACAATGTCTGTCTGACTCCGGCCTCATCCCCCGTCGCTGATCTTCATTCTTACGACATTGAACTAAGTTCCTTGTACCCATCATGCATTTCATATTACTGGGACCTGCTTTCTAACAGAGCTTTTCACTGTGAGATTCACTATTGCTCTCCAACAACTGTACTGGACACATATCTATCTTTTAAGACCCAGATTAAACACCACCTCCTCCACGAAGCCTGTCCAGAATGGCCCAGCAAACTAATGAGCCACCATGGCATTTGATACAGACCTACGACACTTCTCACATTGCATACATATGCACTTGAATCTGTTTCCGGTTTGAGACTACACGACTTTCCTTCTCACGTGCCCGTCATTCTGTCTCCAGTGTGGCGACAATATCTAGCACAAGGAAATATGTGTTGAAAACCCAATCGATTCAGACAAAAAAGGAGGCCTCGGTTAATTAAATGGTATAAACTATACTCTAAAATAGTATTTCTAAAGCCTGTGGAGACAGACCGGTGTGACTCCAAATATTTGCATGGTTTCATAAATTATTAAAGAATTCTCAAAATGAAAATAAATTCCAGTTTAATTTTAAAATGCCCTCATTTAGACGAGACTGCCCATCGAAAAGAGAAGGTGTTCCATATGGCACAACTGCAAGGCCAAACCACGGCAAGGACAGATAGCCACAAGTGCCTTCGGTTGGCACTCCAGCTGGCAGAATGCCACCGACGAAGGAGCTGAGCCTAGCAGCTGAGCTGCTGGGCCCGATACAGTCTGAGGTGTGGTCAGAGCCGATTACGATGACCTCAGAGTCATGCACGTCCCAGGCCTCAAAGACAAATGCCAACATTTAGCTAATATGTGACACACTCCCTGTGCAACTGTATCATTCCAACGGGGCAAGTATTTGAAATGGGTTTTCCCTAATATTTTCAGAGACAAGAAGAAGATAAAGACCGCCTAAATGAGCTGGAAGAAAATAAATGGACAGATTTCTACTGAAACTAATTTAATTGAGTCTCCTTTGCTATCTGTAGTGGGTTGACCGGATGCCCACAACAAGATGCATCCACATCTTAGCGCCTCGTACCTCAGAACGTGACCTTATTGGAATAGGGATCTCAGCAGATGTAATTAAGCTAAGAATCCAGGAGATCATCCTGGATTAACTAACTGGGCCCAAAGTCAATGACGAAGTGTCCTGATAAGTTGACGAGAAAACAGAAAGGAAAGAAAAGGAGATGGTCATGTGACCACAGAGGCAAAGGTTGGAGTCACGCCGCCCAAAGTGAAAAAATGCCCGGAGCCCCCAGAAGTTGGAAGAGCCATCACAGGGGGTGGAAGTAACCCTGCCGACACCTTGATTTTGGACTTCTGGCCTCCAGAACTGAAATGAAACTTTTCTGTTGTTTTTAAGACCACCAGTCTGCTACAGGAACCATAGGAAACTAAAACTCACAGTCCAGAAGAACCAAAAAATAATGCCAAAAAAATATGTTCTTGTGAAAACAAGAACTGTGTTCAACTATTGCATCGAGTTCTTTCCCGTGCAAGGAGAAAAGGCTAAAGGATCCCAACAGAAAGACAGGATCGGCATTCCCAGCACGGCCTGGTGCTTCGTCTGCCTGCCTGGCGTTGAGGCAAGCCACACCCCAGATTGCTAATGATCACCAGGAGGTGATGTCGAGATCAGCCTGGAATCGTCCCCGAGTTAGCAAACTCATCATTCCCCTGAACAACTTTATTTCACTGCCCATGCATTCTCCAGAGAAGATTTCCTTAATAGTCTAACTGAACTTTCCTTGCTCTGACTACTTGTAAAAGCCATCTCTTAACCAATACATAAATATATTTCAGAATGTACCTTACACGGTAGATTCAGAAAAATGCAACGTCAGGATTGCAGTCTGACATAGCTCAAGAAAGAGCTGATTTGCATTATTTTGTGAGACAAGGCCATTAAACTCAACTGTTCCATTAAATCGATTTTTTTTTTATTTCCAGAAGACTCCATCTTCCTTTAATCACGCTAGCGTGACAACATAAGAGTAATTATGAGTGACTTTGGTGATTATTCTCCGAAGCCTCGGCGCTCCTCTGAGGTCTTCAGAGTTCAAAATACTTATTGGTTTCTTCTTTACATGACTTGAGATTTTAGTAAAAGAGCCAGAAGACACAAGAACCCACGAACATCTTTGTTTCCCCCATATGATTAGAAAATAAATGAACATATAAAGCAGAATTTAACTGTCAGGAAAAAAAAAATAATAAATTGCTTGAGCGCAAACTAATTTTTAAATACAATAATTTCTTGAAATATTTTTCCAAAGATGTGGCCAACAGCTCTATGGCTGAGCACACAGCATGGACTAAGTATCTATCAACCAACCAGTTTTTAACTAGTAAATAAATGTCAGTAATTAACCAGAGCATGATGAGAATATAGTGCCTGTTTAGTTTGTGGAAAGATGAAAAGGGATTTTTATTTGTTGGCTTGCATGACTACACTTCATTCTGCGCACCGCCCCCCAACTTTACTGAGATATAATTGGCAAATATGACTGTTCTTAACACTTAGAATATTGGTAACCAATAGTGAGTCACTACTTGATCAGAACTGAAATTTGCGTAAATGGGAGATGGCACGGGAATCTTCTTTTTCTTTTATTTTATTTCTGCGAGATTAGTTTTGATACAGAAAATAAAGTTGAAAACGTTAGCTGTGCCAATATACACATATGGACAATCGCCCTCCAAGAAACCATCCCCATATGTCCCGGTGAACTATACATTTTTTTCAGCTCAACTCACTAAGTAAGCTAATCTTTTGCAAAATTTTTCAGTTATTGAAATTTGGTCTCAAGAGCCAGTGGTATGGTACATACTTGGACAGCTATTTTTACAACATTGAACCTGGATAAGCCTGCCAGAAAAATAAAAAAACAAAAGTAAAATGCAAGCTTGAACAATCAAAGTACATCACTGAAATACAGAAAAGAAGCATTAAGTGTAACCTTAAATCTGAGAAGTGGCAGCATCAACGGGCTGGGTAAAGACCCTGACCCCAAATGTCTCTTGTGGTCGTCACCAGATGAAGTGGATCCTTCAAGGTCACAAATGAGCTACTGAGTTCTCCAGCCTTGCCTGCCTACAAGGGGACCGCGCCCACCTGCATACGCATGAGAAGGCCAAGAAAATCGTCCCCCTCTGCCGCCTGTCCCTTAACAGAACGGTGGCACTTCGTTGAGAACACTGCAGTGATTATAAACAAATAAGCAAACATATTTTTGGAAAGATGAGAGTAATGAGCCCTACAAGATATCTTATTTCCAATCAGATTAACTCGAAAGCAACATCTACATTTCCAAATGGTTTACGCAGAAAACGCTAATTATATGTATATAACTGTACCCCCCTCACACACAATATACCAAATACTCAGAAAAAAAATTAAGTGAGAAATATGCCCTGGGTTTCCTTCGGTTTCTTTTATAACTTCTTTCATTTAACAAATCCAAGGTCAAAAATCAACTCTGGGCTATTAATAGATTGACCAGCAAGCGCATCTGCAACATCATGGAAACACACATCACATTCTCTCCATCCCGCATTGATGATAGCTTCCGGCATTCTGTACCCTTGTTTTGTTGGGGAAAAAAAAAAAGGCAATGTTCCCTTCAGGGCAAGCTTTGCAGTATATTTTACAACACTGTCGAAGTTTGAAATGTAATGTCTATCTGGAAATCCAGTTAAAAGGCATAAGGAATGACACATGACGTGAGGCAAATCTCAAATTCTAAAAAGTACGGCAAGCGAGGGATACCTGCATTCTGAACACTGGGAACAGACAGTCTCCCGCTCGCTCTTACAGACATCCAGCATTGACTTTTTGAAGCTATCCCTTTTCTGCTTTGAGAATTATAATTGAATTCCTTCTCTATGTTTCACAACTTTTTTCTCTTGAAACATGAACTATGGTAAGTAAAGACTTCTTTTAGAGGCTCCCAGTGACTGAACTCTAAAAGTATCAAAGAAATGATGAGTAAAACCACCTTAGAACCGAGATTTGGGGGTCTGCAGGCAGAGCTAAAAAGTCCAAGGAAACGACAATTCACGAGGCTGGCAACAGGAGCGCCTTTACTGTGTAATCCTTTAAAATGGAGATACGAAGCCTACGAAAGGGAACCATCATATTTTCTCTGTCATCAAGCAGTACAGAACCATACGCAACATAAGAGAGCCACTGGTCCAAACGCATAAACCTGTGACCTTAGCGTCCCAGAGCCCTGAACGATTACTCACACGCCATTTTCCACAGGCGAAAGATATTTCTGCTGGACTGGGGTCTCAATTCAGTCCTTGTCTACGCATAAGAGGTGTGGGAATCAGAGAAGCTTTTGAGAAAAATGAGAAGTTATATGCAGACTGCATAACCTGGGAAAATACGAATGAGTTTTTTAAAAAAATCGTAATAACAGCATTAATACTAATAACCAAAGAAGTGGACACAACACACGTACTCGTAAATTGGAGAATGAATCAAGAAACTGTGGTATATCAATTCGCTGGAATATCATTCAGCAATAAAAAGGAACCAAGTGCTGAACTTGAAAACATTAAGCTAAGAGAAAGAAGGCGGTTAGAAAGAAAACATGCTGTATGGTTCTCATTACATGAAATTGGTCAGAAAGGCCAAACACTAGAGACAGAAAGTAGAGCAGTGGCTTCCAGGGACTGAGATGGGAACACGGTGGGATGAGCAAGCACGCAGAAGAGATTCTGATCCAGACTTTGGTGATGCTTGCCCGACTCAATAACTTATTAAAAATTATTGACTTATACACT
Organism: Pteropus medius; assembly: GCF_902729225.1. Classification (NCBI taxonomy): domain Eukaryota; kingdom Metazoa; phylum Chordata; class Mammalia; order Chiroptera; family Pteropodidae; genus Pteropus; species Pteropus medius. Next base: position 2,637,693 of record NW_024340697.1, read on the forward strand.
GAAAAGTAGGAGAATGCTAAGATATGTAAATCATACTTCCATAAAGTCATGCAAAATAATAAAGGAGCGAGGCTCCAAAGGGAAAGACTCCTCCCCTCGGAGTTAGTCTTTTGGGTTCAGGTTGCTGGCATCTAGTTCTGAAGTTCACTGGTTTTCATTCTATGCTACCAACTCTGAGAGAGAGAGTTTAGAGACCTGAGGAAATTGCCAGGACATGTGTACACCCGGGAAGCTACATCATCTATAATTTCATTAGGTTTCATGTACTGTGATCAACGATGGACGCCATTCAATGCCAGGTCCTGCTGTCCTGGATATGGGAAACCTGGATCCACATCATATTTGTACGCAGTTGGAGTTCAAAGCACAGATGCTAAAGATTATGTTCCAGTTATGCATTCATCTGTAGGATGAGAATAATGTACATACCTCCGAGACTTATGGGATTAAATGAGTAACTACATAGAATTCTTGGCAAAGTCTGACACGCGGATCACATTCACTACATGTTAGTTGCTGCATTTTATGCCCTTTGAGTACAGTAAAGGAGTTTAAAATACTTAAGAGCTAAGTTTTGCAATAAAAATACTAATGATTATTATCAACGGCATACCGTACAGTTTTCTAAAATCTATTACTGGAAAAGGTATCTATTGCTTTATTTGATAACACTAGAATACCTCGATATTATTCGAACTGAAAAAAAAAATAGAGAAAAAGTGGGAAAATAAAATTAAGTATCTGCATCGTACCTTGTATGGAATAGGAACAAATAATTGCATATATAGTTACAATACATAAGAACTTTTTAATTATGTAAAATTAATACAATGTATTTTTTAATCAATTTGCTATAAACTTGAAACTCCTCTATAAAATAGAGTTCTCACCTAATGCTTGCTGTCCCCACAAACAGCCTCCCCCTTCATCAACATCTTGTACCAAAGGGATACATTTGTCACAACCCATGAACCAAGATTGACACATCTTTCTCAAACAACATTCAAATTAACTTTCACTATTTCTGTTGCACAGTCCATGGGTTTTGACAAATGTACACTGGCATGCATCTAGCATGATTATATCTTACAGAGTAGCTAGTTCTATCTATTCATCTCTCCCTCCTCCAATATCACTGGTGACCACTGATCTTTCTACTCTCCATAATTTTGCTTTTTCCACAATGTAGCTGAAATCACAGTATGTATATAGCATTTTCAGTGTGGCTTCTTTCACTCAGCAATACACATTTAAGTTTCCTCCTTAAACTTATATAATGTCTTCTTGTAGCTACGAGTGAGTTTTGAAAAAGTATTTTAAAACTGTTTCTTTGGAAATGGAGATATTTATAAAATTAGTCCATAAAGATCTTAAAATATGTGTATCTTCGAAAATCAATAAATCACAAGGAGGAAGTCAACAATAACTTAGAGATATTTTTATTCAGTGAAGTACTGAGCCCTAAACAGACAGTAACTCAATGTCCTCTTTATCGTCATGACATCGTTTTAGCATGAATGACAACTTGCCTGACGACGGTTTGAATGAACTAGAATGTGGCCCAAGCCTCAGAAGCCGACACATAAACCTGACTTCGGAAAAAACCTGCAGACATTAAAATCATTAGAATGTTCATTTGTCAGATTTCAATATGGTGCCCGAGTCATTTGTGGGATGACTTTATTAGCCTCCAACATCAATACCTGAAGTATGAAATATCTTTCCCCCAGAGATTTCTGGAAGAACTTCATGATACCTGAAACGAGCCTTATAGATGATTTCAAATCAGCCACATCAACAAATGTAGGTGCTTGGCCACGAGATCAAGAATGAAACCGTGGAGAGAAGAGAGGGACATTCTGAGAATCTTTGTCTGAAAAGCAGAGTCTTCTCTCTCGCAAAGTGCTGCACAAAAGAATCTACAGAGAGACTGGAAATTTTCTCTATCTCTGGGGCGCAATATAATAGCCCATTAGCCAAACATGGCTTTTTTAAAAGAAATTAAACAGCACAATGGTTTTATGTAAATTTAAAGGACTTTTGCTCACAAAATAACATATTTCACAAAGTGACATGTATGTTTGTAATATACATGTAATATACATGGCTTTATTGAGATATAATTCACACTATAAAGTTCATGTTTTTAAAGTGTATATTCAGTGATGTTCGTTATGTAAGATTGAGAAACGATCGCTACTAATTCCAGAGCATTTTCATTACCCCCAAAAGAAACTCCATATCCATTCATAGCCATTCCCCAAACTCTCACACCTCAGCCCCAGGCAATCAGTTATCTACATTCTGTCTCTGGGATTTGCCTATTATGGACTTTCATTTAAAAGGAATAATAAAACTTGTTGTATTTTGTGTCTGGCTTCTTTCGCTTGGCATAATGTTTTCAAGATTCATCCATTCATTCACGTATCAGTACTTCACTCCTCTTTTTGATGAATACTATTCTACTGCATGAATGAACGACATTTTCTTAATCTATTCATCATCTGATAAAATGTGTGGCTAATGAAGACTTGAATCGTATCTAGTGCCCCCGAATAACTAGATTTTAAAGGTTTATTTCATTTTACTTTAATTAATTTAAATTTAAATAGCCCATATGGCTACTGGCCACCACTTTGGACAGTGTGTTTCTGGAGTAACAAAAGAAGTACAAGTTGGCAGTTACAAAATAGTCATGGGGAAGTAAAGTACAGCATAGGGAGTAGAGTCAGTAACACTGGAATAACTGTGTATAATGCCGGGTGGGTACTAGACTAATCAGAGGGATCACCTTGTAAGTTAAAATTAATATAATACTGTACTTGAAAAGAAATAAAGTAAAATCAAATCTGTCTTGATGCTAATGCCAAAAAAAAAAAAAAAAACTCTCCCATGGCACAAAAACTCCACACACCCTTTGTTCATTCTCCAGGATCTAGAATCCTTCATAATATATTCCCTGGGGTGCCAGGAGACCTCCCCAAGAGCAAACAGATAGCTAAGCCAAGCATTAAAGGAAGAGCTGCTGCTCATCTACCCTGGCTGTGGAGATCTTCGAGGTACCCAGGTTAAAATCGGGGTGTTACCCCGAGGCGAAGTAGGAAGGAAGGAATATTAAGCCGAACACATCGACCCTGCTTTTTCTATACTGTTGATGAATACATGTAAAATTTACCATTTTAACCATTTTTAAGTGTACAGTTCTGAAGCATCAAGTAAATTCACATGGTTGTACAACAACCACCATCATTTGTCTCCAGAACTTTTCTGTACCAGTAAAGCAATAACTCTTCATTCCTCCTTACTTCTGAGGGCTGTCAACCACCATTCTATTTTGTCTTTATGGATCTGACTACTCTAGGTTCCTCGTATTTTTATCATCACGCACTATTTGCCTGCGATTGGCTTATTTCATAATGCCTTCAAGGTGTTCTATACTGTATCATGTATCAGAGTTGCCTTCCTTTTTAAGCTTGAATAATACTCCACTGTATATAAATACATGTAAGTATGTGTGTGTGTATATATCTATATACGCTCACAACATTTAGTGTTTCCATTCATCTGCCAATGGACACTTGGGTGGCTTCCACCTTTTGGCTCTGGTGAATAATGCCGCTCTGAACGCGAGCGTATAAATATCTGTTCGAGTCCCTGCTCTCATTAGTTTTATGTACATATCCAGTAGTGGAATTGCTGGATCATATGGCAATTCAAGGTTTAGGAATTTTTTGAGGAATCAACATACCATTTTCACAGCCACTACATCACTTCACATTCTTACCAGCAATGCACAAGGTTCGAATTTTTCCACATTATCACCAATTATTGTCATTTTCTGGGTGTGTATTTGTGTGTGTGTTTAACAATAGCGATTCTAGTGGTTGTAAAGTGCTATCCTATTGTGGTTTCGATGTGCGTTTCCCTAATGTTAGTTCTACTGAACATCTTTTCATATGCTTATTGCCCATTTGAATATCTTCTTTGTGAAATTTCTACTCCGGTTTTTGGATCATATTTTAATCAGGTTGTATGGAGTCTTGTTGTTGAATTATAGGAGTTCTTTATATATTCTGGATTTCAATCTTTCATCAAACATATAATATAAAATTATTTTGTCCCTTTCTGTAAATTGTCTTTTCACTCTGTTCATGGTGTATTTTGATACAAGTTTTGTAATTTTGACGAAGGTCAACTTATCTTTTCTGTCCTTTTGTTGCCTGCCAACTTCTTTTTAGGTAAAGAAAACTGAACTTTTTTTTCACTTTGAAGTTAAAAGATAATTAATAGTCATAAAAATAACAATAATTAATATCACCTTTTATTTGTATAGCAATTGAGAGTTTAATAAGGCCTAATGGCTTTCATAACAAGTGACATTCCTAGGTTATTTTGTCTGAGGATATAAAAATGGAATAAGTGACGGACTCAACATCACACCACACATATGTAGCTCCTACTCAAAAACCGGGAATCTGAAGCCAAGATTCTTTCCAGTATACCACTTTTTTTTTTAAATAGTGGATTTGATTTTGCTATCACATTGAAGGCACAGACTAATATGAAAGTTACAAATTTCTTCTCTTTAAGGGGAAACTTCAGTCCTATTCCGAAGGAAAACTGTAGAGGAAGAGTCAAATAGTTCAACTATCCATGTCCATCTTGAAAATATATCGTTCATTCTGGAGGCAGAAAATGCACTCATTTATTCCACTTTATTATTTTCCTAATATAGTTTGCCTTTTACCACATTTTATTAAAAATTTGCAGCCAAATCGAACACTGTAAAACTTACTATAAACATATATATATTATACAGATATGGAAGTGTGCGCAAATATATTTGAAGTAGCATCTCGCTAGTATTAGATCATGGCAGATGCAAATCTCAGTATAGAAAAAAGTTTTTGTAATGTGCTAAGTAGAGACTGAATTACCTGGAAGGAAAAACAATTCTATTACCTTTCCTTTAGAGAAAAAAATACCATACTAACCATACAAAAATTTTGCAAATGGCTTTTTCATTTATTTACATTAAAACCAGGTATATTATATCCAGAAAAAGCCAAACTTATCAAATCCATAATATGTAGAAATTCACACACTGAAGTGAGATTTAGTAGTATCGTGTCACCGCAACCATCTTTAATCTCACTACTTCACACAATTTGGGGTAAAACTACTTTAAGAGCAAGAATACAAGATTACAAATATGAAATTAGACACGAGGTCTTATAAGGGGTCATTATGAGTGAAAAGCTCTAAAGCTCAAGGGTCATGAACTTCATGAAAGATTTATCTCAAAACAACTTTTTGACGAGCAACCGAGATATTTGAGCTTCAGTTGCTGAGTCTAGCATGATTGCTTTCTAACCACCCATAAGGCAGAAGTCACTGCTGGGAAGAATGTCCAATGGATAAAAATGGGACATCAAAGTAGTTGTGAACGGATGAGCTAAAATGGGGCAACCCCATGCAGAGAAAGAAGTGCTTATGTGATGAAAAGCAGCCTCTAGAATCAGCCTGCGCTCTTGATTCTCAAAGTCCAATCTGCAGACATGTGCTGGTCAACAGCAGGCACTTTATGGGTGACAAAATCCATTTGAGACACATTTTTTGTCTACGTTGGGTGGATCCAGCTGGGAATGGCATCCTCTCTTTGAGCCCACATAGAGAGAAACTTAAGCAGTGAAGGTCCGTTTCTCTGGTCCCAACTTGTCGGCCAACCCACACTTTCTTCATGGCCCTATAGAAAGCCTCAGGCAAATGAGCTGTTATTCTCTAGCTTCTCTCAATCTGGCCAGAATAGTATAGATTTAGAAAACCAGTATATAGATATTAATTCCATTTTCAATTATGAATGTAATAACAATGGAAACACCAGAACGAATTGAATACCCAGGCTCCACTACCCGAGTTTATATTGAACTAGCTGATAAAAAAAACTCATAATTTAACACAGGTATGTCAAGAAAAATATGAGATCCACGTCATATGATCAAAAGAAAGTTTTATGTAGTGATCTTTCGGCATTCATATTTACAATATGTATGTTTACAAATTTGCAGGTCAACAAAAATTGCCAACTGTCTTATATCTTTTCCTATACTGACACTCTCTAATTTTGCTGTTAAATGTGCTTTCTTTGGAAATGCTGAAAACCACGATACCATGATGCATCCAACAGAATGTCTACAGTGCAAAAGATACACAATGACAAGTGTCGGGGAGAGGTGGAAGAGCAACTGGAACTCTCAAACGCTGTTGGTGACAGCATAAACTAAAGCGAAGACTTTGGAAAACTGGAAGTCAGCATGAAAGCTCAAGCATACAAAAATACCTTTTGGCTCAGCAATATCATTCGCTGATATGTACTCAACATAAATATTCAGATATGGTCACTAAGTGGCACAAAGTGGAATTTTCATATCAACATGATTTGTAAAAGCTCATCATTAGAAATTACTTAAATGTCCATCAACCATTAAATGGCTAATAACTTGTGATATATTCATTCAATGGAATTCCACAGTGTTAAGAATGAAAGACCACACACCACTACATGAAGGAAACTCACAAACACAATGTCGAATGCAAGAAAGGAGATAAAAAAGAGCACATGCTGTGTGATTCTATTAACAGGATATTTAAAAGCAAGCAACACTAATCTGTGGTGACTGATGTTACCATAGGGGACCTCAGGCTGGGGTGGCCCTAAGGAAGAATGAGGGGCCTCAGTGGCTATTACTGGTTTGTTTGTTTGTTTTTTTTCTTACTCCGGGTGCTAGCTCAACTGTGTGCTTTCTTTGTGAAAATTCTTTGAGTCTTCCATTTAAGATTTGTGCATTTTACTATCTGTATCTTACCCTTTAACAAAAAGTTTACTCTAAAACGGTCCTCCTTTTTCTCAAACGATGGAGAATATCACTATGGTAGTCCCCCAATTAAAAGATAAAAAAAGTATAAGACTGTGAAATCCTCAAGTCTGGAAACTGCTTATCTATAGACCACTGAGAAACTCAAGCATAAAAAAATAAGTCACATATTCCTGTCTTTTGAAGATGGACCCATGCCAAGAGAGTAATGAAATAAGTCACTAGAAATGGTGTTAGAAACAGCAGTTAGATCTACAAATTTGTGAGGAGTCTTCATACATAGTGTCCTCTAGATAGAACCGCAGTAAAATTACACATCACAGGCAAACACATTTTCTCCAAATGTTCTTTCTCGTTTCTTACCATCTGACATTCTGGGCACACCTCGCTCTGCCATGATGTAGACTCTTTCAAAACTTCACTCGAGAGCTTTAAGAAGGCGCTTTCTGGAAGAAACTTCTATGAGATTTACTCACTCATTCTGAGATTTTCCTTGTTCACCTCCAGTTTTCATTTTCTGTCTCTTGACCTGTTTTTAACTTATTACAAAGGTGATCCGAAATGTCTAACCTGTTTCGACCCATAGTTCTTTCTCATCGAGATATTTTTAATCAAAACTAGTGTGAAAATTTAATTAAATACCAGACAGTTTATCTATGCCCATTATTATAATTCCAAAACAACTTTACTTTTCCATAAAGACGAGGTCACTACCACCAAGGCGGTGGTTGGGATCTATAAATAATTCCCCCATAGGATCTTCTGAATTCTGTCAATAATTCCTTCAGTTAATCTTCTGAAATCTGGCTAAATGAACAAGTCAGAAATTTTGCAAATAATCGATACAACCGTAAAAGCACATCTGGCTCTTTCCAGTGGGTGACAGGCCATGTCTTGTGACAATCGGCAGAAGTGTCGCACGACCGGAAGCAAAAATCGGAGCTGGGACGCCCCGCTGCCAACACAAAGGCTGGCCCCCCGCCGCACACGGGGAGAAACAAGAAGTACCGCGCCTTGAGGATGGATGTAGGAAACTTCTCCTGGCGTTCCAAGTGTTGTACGTGCAGAACAAGGATTACGAGTGTTGTCTAAGATGTATGCGACACTGACAGCGCACCAGAAAGACAATGGTACGAGTCCCACTGAGCACCGTCCCTGGGATGCAGGAAGGGAGCCAAGCTGACTCCTGAGAAGCAAGAGATTTTTTTAAAAAATGATCAAAGAAAATTCTGAAGAAATATCTCAGGAGGGAAAAGAATGCCCACATCAGAAGTCTTCTAGAGGAGCCGGACCAGTAGGACAAGCTTCTCGCACGCATCGCTTCAAGACCAGGCCAATGTGGCCGAGCAGATGGCTGCGTGCTAGTGGGCAAGGAGCTGGTGTTCAATCTGAGAAAAACCAAGGCCCGGAAATGCAAGTAAACCCTCCTCCCTACTATGTTAGCCCATGTAATAAAGGTGTTTCTTGTTTGGGGTGGGGTGGGGGATGGGGAAGCAAACTGGAATTCGAAGTTTGAAAACAATCTTCTCTGCTCCTTTTTCTTATAATTATGAAAATAAAACAGGCCCATGATATTAAAAGATAAAGTGAAAAATTAAACCCTACAAAACAAAGGGAATAAGGAACAAAAGGAAAAATGAACCTCACTCCCTCCTGCCCCATATCTCAAATGACATCAACATGACCGCGCTACATGGTCTGTTGTCCTTGTGTTTTGCTCTTGACAATTTGCACATAACATAATAATTGTTTTAGGTGTCTTGGTGTCCTCGTGTATTAAATATCTAAACATCTATTTCGAGTGTTACCGTCATCATCCCTTAGCCACAGGAGATAAGATCCGAGATCCCCAGTGAAGCCTGAAACTGAGAATATTACCAAACCCCATATAGACTACGCTTTTTCCTAAACATACATGTCTATGATAAAATTTAATAGGAGGCACCTATACCAGGATACTGCTCCTTTGGGGACAATCACTGACCCCTTTCCCCGTGTGTCCCCAATTTCTGGAGAGCTCCCTTCCTTAAGACGCTTGTCTTCTCTCCAAGAGCTCAGTCTAGACTAAATGTCACTGATTGTGGGAATTCCCTGCCATGGTTGGTAAGTTAGGCTGTGTTTATTTGACAAGCGTTCATAGCTTGCTTCCTTGGTATCATCGAAGATGATGTTTTCTTCTTGGTTTTGAATTATTTCTGTTGTTTTTCCCATTAGTTTATGAGAGAATGGAGTCAAAGCACCATGACCGACAACATGAGGCAAATTTCTCTACTGTTCCACCTAGAAAAGTATTGGATTCAGTAAAGTAGGATCCACACTTAGACCATGGACCGCTGACACTTTAGCTTACGATCGAAGGGGCATGTTTAAGGGCTTTTTGAGGGGTCTTCTGGACAGCAAAGACTCATCCGAGGTTCACTTATTTTCTGGAAGGATTTCCTTCAGCATTTGCTTATTAGAAGGGGAGACCGAGGGCAAGTGTCTGCAGTTCTCACCTTGGGAAGTGCTGGGGACACTTAGTTCTTCCTGTTCGCCCTAGCTTTGGGGATCATCTAGAAGTCCTGCAGAAATCTCATTTAACTACCCTCTCCTGGCATGAGAAATAGAATCACAAAGCATCCTTATTCTCTGCTTCCCTCTCATGCATGGAAACATGACAGATAATGGAAGCGTCACTTATATTTTCCTTTATTGATGGCCAATGAAATCTTAGAGGATAACTTCAGTGGATGGAGAGTACTGAAGTTTAAATAGGGGCACCAGCTGTTTGAAAGGAACACTTACTTAAAACCTGCAATTTCATTTTCAACCTTGATTCACTGTTCAGCTGCCCACACAGTGTAAGGGTTTGTAAACATTTTTAAATGACTATAAAGGAATAACTTATGTTACCAGTCCTTATGAATTTAATCTACCGAAACCTATCCTTAACACTTTAAGAGTGTTCTTTGTAAACAACTCTTCATAAATCAGATTACCCCAGCAGGAAACAGAAGAGTCAAATGTACATATGCTAACTTATGAAATACTGCTTCGAATGAAAATTTCCAGCATTAATCTAAATAACAATGATGCTTGAAAAAAATTGAAATAACGGTATCTGTACATATAATACAACGAAACAATAAATGCAAAATCCAAAATAATATTAGTCACATTTCACTTTCATGAACAAACTAAATAATAATATAAATAAACTGATATCATCTTATATCATAAAATAAAATATTGAAATTTTGAAATGTCTAAGAAATAAGTAGGAAGAGTAACAATTTAATTTTCTATTATTTACCATTTGTTTATATTTCTTCTCAAACATGATCATCTATATTTGCATATGCACAATTAAACTAGTCCTGGGGTGAAATTTTTATATTAATTTTATAAGGTTCTTTTTTTTTAATTCTAGATTTTTATTTTTTAGTACTAAAAACAATTTTAACAGATGACAAATACTGCAAGAATTCTTGTAATAGACGGCCATGTAAAAGATTAAAGATATAAAATATTAAACACATATTTTCAAGAGAGATAATGCCAAGTTTACCCAGCCAGCATCCATTCCTGTGCCCAAATCCAGAGAAAGCAGCTTTTCCTCAATCGGATTATACGATTAAACAGAATATTCCAAAATAAGCTGAATCATCATATTATCACAACTACTCCCAATTAATTACACGAAAAGAAAATTATACAACAAGTTTCTTGGCAGTGAAAAATATTATTTATGTTAATTACTTAGAATATTTTAAAATAGATCCCACATAATTTCACATCCTATTTGTATATGCCAATTCTACTAGTATTAATAAATGAAAAAAAAGTCTTTTAAACTTTAAGATGATCCTTTTTTAAAGGAAAAAAATTATTATTATTATTATTATTATTAAGCATTCAGAGAAATAATGAAGGCATCCATTGGAAGCACTAAGAATTGTGGGGTTTTTTAAATCTCTAAACAAATGAAAGAAAAATATCAAGAAATCAGTAGCCTCCGCTCGACAAGTAAAGAAGGGAGTATGACAATAAGGTGAATGGAGAATAGAAATGTACAGTCCATTTTTGCCAAAACCAGGAGGCAGACTACAAAATATTTTAAGGGGTACTAACAGCAGCTGAGTATGTACAAGAGGTCCGCTAGAAAAAAATGCTATCGAATTCATAATCTACAGAGCAAAGGAAGTATTGTTAATTGATTTTACAGATAATGGCAATCTAAGCAAAGAAATTGTTTAAATTTTCCAAGGTCTCAGCAGGAATCAGTGAGAGATGATGAATTTAGACCCAGGATTCTCTCTAAGCCCATCATGCTCAAGCCTTGTCAAGATTCGGCCACCCCTAAAAAGACAATTTCAGACTGGATTCGGCCTTTCTGTCTTTTATTTACATTATCGCAATGCAACCAAATGATTTTCCATGCAAAATTTATCTTCCTAAAAAACATTTTCCATTGGTTTTGGGTGAATTATAATGATATTCCATTAAAGATAACTTGTAGTTAACCATCAATTTGCCATCCCCAAAACAGACTGTATCTTTAATGTTTTGCTTTGCTTTTCCATACTGGTTCATAATTTTCGGTAGTTCAACTCAATTGCATTAATCTTTGTTAAGCATTTATCTAAAAACATATATACATATTTTTAAACAATTATTTAAAAATTTTTAATGAAAAATGTAGTTTAACCACAAAATTATATTCTGAAGCTGAAGAGAAACAGTAAAGATCTGCCTTTTCTTTGCCGTTATATATTTCTTATTCGTATAGTATAGCCTAATTAATACTTTTTATAAATTCAGAGAAAAAATATTCCTAGGCTCTTTGTCAAGTTTCCAAGCCTGAAGCACATCATATATTGTCGTATCTGAAAGAGCTAGAGAGATTAATATTTTATAAGATATGAGTACATTTAGCGTTCAATAAAGTACAGAATTAACAGGATTGAACTAAACTGACTTAGTGACAGATTAGATTTTGCACCATCCCTCCCAGTCTCCCAATATGCCACACATCATGCATCCGTATGACAAAATGTAGGCTTATCCAACTGGGCAAATCACTGGGAATAGTAATGAGCAGCAGGAGGAAAGACAAAGCTTTCCAAACTCTCAAGTGTTTAACTGTTATTAGCCCTGCTCAGCAGCTCCGTACCTCTGGACAGGAAGCCCAGGTCCACCTCTAATTAATTGGTCCTGGGTCCTTGGGAAAGTTACTTGGCCTTTCTGAATTTGGCGGGTAAAGGGTTAGACGTACAAATTAGTAGAAGGAAAAGGAGTGTCTTCTTGAACTTGTGCTAAACAGATGTGAAGTCAAGTTCACATATATCTATAACCATGCCATAAGCACCCACCCACTTCTCTCACCATCACACACTAAAGGGGGGAAGTGAATCACTTTTTTTCACACACTCCATCCATCCATCCATCCATCCATCCATCCATCCATCCATCCATCCATCCATCATACATCACCCATCCACCTATCTACCCATCCACAGAATGTCCAGTGGAATGTTCCATGGAATTTCTCGTATCCATTTTTACCAGATGTAACATATCTCTGAATAAACGAAAGAAACTTTGAAGAAATCCTTATGACTGTTTTTACCTGCTTTGTGTGTGCTGAGGAAGGGGTTGGAGGAGGGGGCAAAGGAGAATTTCAGTTAGATTTACCTCCCTCCCCAACGAGGTGACCTGGCGAGGTCTACAAACATTTGGGTACATTAGGCACTTGCTACTAAAGCCTGGAAAGAAAAAAAAAAAAAGAGACAGACAGACTCCAAAAGAGTCGCCACCACCAGTCTGCCAAGGTCGTGAAATTGTGCCTAACATCCCCAAACACAAGTGTTTTTCAGCTATGAATCCACTGTACACAATTTGTTGAATATGGCCCATTCTATTTCAAGAATTATCATGATGAAATCAATATTTGTGATGAGGACAACGCATTAAAATTCCTGATCCTCCGCCTACTAATGTTGATGAATAATAATGAAGAAAATAATGACGATTTTGACAAGGACTGCAAGTGTGCATGTAATAGTGGTGACAAGAAGAGGTAAGATATAATACACAAAGATTCAAAAAGTGGAGAAGGGTGTGCCGGCTGAGGGAGAGAGAGAAGAATGGAGAAGAGAAGCAGAAATTTGAGCAGATACTGACAGAAGTGGGATTTGGGGAAAGAGAAGTTGAGTGAGAATTTGAGGGGAAGTTCTGCAGTGAGATGAGATGCCCGCCCCATAATCCCACTCAGCCAGAGTCCTTGATACCTTAAGTAAGGACCTCCATTACTTTAGTAAGGCTTCTTGAGGTCCAGTTTGTTTCTTTTGAATGGCACGGCCTGCTGAGGTGAACCTTAGGGCAAGAGCGGGCTGCCTAACAGACGGGGGCAAATGTGGACTAAAGGACTTTGGAATAAATAAAAAAGACAATAGCAGAAGATAATTCAAAGTCCATTGCTGAAATTCGTTATGTTGGGCAATCACTCCGACAACTTTAATCGCAAGCTACATTTCGAATTCCAAATTAAATTAAGGGAATCAGTACATTAACAAAACACCGAATGACACCATCGTAATTTCCCCGGCAACGTACGGTGCCCCATGAAAAAGAAAATGACTTTGCGACACCGAAAATGAATGGAAAAACTGGTTTTAGGTTTTGTATACAGATTTAGTAACTATGAGGCTATGTTGAGCTCCCACTGCTGAAGTGATTTTATCCAAAGAAATAGCAAATGTGGAGGCCAATAAAAAAAGTGTCAGGAACGCTCACCTCAATCTCAGGATGCACGGGTAAAAAACGCCGAGGTGAAGAAAGAGTTCAACAAACAGCTTCACATACCAAAAAAAGATATGAACTATGTTACAAGAGAGAAGTGTAATATGGTCCCCGTAATCTCATCATCCTGACCCCCTCTCAGGAGGCGGCGGCCAGCTGGTCACCAGCCCTCCTGGCCTCTATTCATCCCCCGTGAGCAATTTCAACTCTCACATGGCTGGAGGTGACTCCTAAATCCATTTATAGGCCTGATCTCTTTCTTGAGCTCCAGACTCCGATTTCCAGCTGACCTGCTGGGCACGGGCAGGTGGATGGCCTGCTATTCCTCGAGATCAGCAGGGCCAGACTAGAATTCATTCCCACAGCTCTGCTGTGCTTCGCCACTAGGTGAACAGGGAGAGCAGATCACAGGGGCTCACCCAGGATGCAGGGTCACATGGCAATCGGGAAAGCACCGGGCCACAGTTCGACCTCCCAGCTCCTACTTCCACATCCCAAACCTATTGCATGCATCTTTCTCAAGTCTCAGTCCTGTTCACTGCTACCATCCTACCACAGATACTGACCATCCCGCGTGAGGAGTGTGAGAGTAACACCACACACTCACATCCACCGCCACCCCCCCACACAGAGTCATTAAATCACTCCACTCCCAAATAATATCTACAACATCACAGTAGTGACGATCATGGCCCCTGGAGCCAAAGTCCCTCGGTTTGAATCCCAGCTCTACCTTCCTACTATCTCTGTGATGCTGGGCCAGGTAATACTCTGAATCCTCAGCTTCCCAGTCTGTAAAAAGGGAATGGTGACGGCGACACATTAACTGCATTGTGAGGAATTAATTACTGTGTAAGTGGACACGTGGTTACTTCTGTGTAAACGTCCGCTAAATAGCCCTGAGGTGGTTTGCCTTGTTTGTCCTCTGCCACCCTCTGCGAGCTGACCCTCGCCCATCTTTTAGCCACAGCACCTCGTACGCAAGACATTTCTGCCAGCTTAACTGCTGCTCCATAAACGTCTCTGTTATACTTTCCTGCCTCTGTAATTTTTCTACATATTTCTTCAGCCTGGAGTGGCCCTCCCAGCCCCAAGTTTCACAGCAAAAATGAACTTCTTGATAATAACAACTTCCGGCGGCCACTCCTCCAACAGGCATCTTTGCTAGAGCTGACCACGCCCACCAAGGGCCCCACTGAGGTGGCCTGTTCTGGATCACAACGCCTGGATTTCCATTTCCTGTTCTTCCGCCAACAGTCTGTGACCCGGATCATGTCATTTAACTTCCCCATGCCTCAATTTCTTCCTCAAATGTAAAATACGATTAAAGTCGTACAGTTTTTAGAAGGGCTTGAGCACCAAATGAGATAGTGTATGTACAGACTACAGATAAACGCTATTTTATTCCTTTGCGGTGTCTTTTATTGTATCAGGCTTCAAGCAGGCACCACTAAAAACCCAGTGTTTTGAAGGAATAACTATCAGTCAACCTTCATGTGTTACTAATTGGAACATAGCATACGTGTGGCTCAGATGTATAAATTGAATTGCATTCTATTCTACTGGATATCAATTCTAAAAGAAGTAAAAGATTTGGCAAAATCCAGAGGCAAAAATCACTATTTTGTTAATGAACTATCTTCTTTTAAATTAGCTAATAGGACTAGGTCAGAAAGCAAGTCTACATGAGTTTCCAGCTCTGATTAATCACATGCTCCTGGACTCTGTAAGAGCCATGAAGATGTATGAAAAGGGATAATTTTTAAAAAGTTCCCTAGATCAAGGATTGCTCACTGTTAGGAGATATGAAATAATATAGACTGTGAAGAGTCATAACAATAGCCAACCACCAAAAATCAAATATGGTAGAGCAGTCAAATCTTGAATTCGTCATTTGCCAGATGTGTGACCTCATGCCACTGAACAGCTCTGTGCCTCAGTTTCCTTAATTGTAAGTGAAGATCAATGCCCGTCTCATAAAACAGTAGAGTGCCTTGAAAGAGCAATGCTCAGTGAATGGTGCATATTAATAACAGTAGTGATTACACAATCATAATAATTTGGATAATTTGGAGAAACAAATTGGACCTTTCTTTTTCAGTCAGTAATCCAGATCCCAAAGTCCTCATGATTAAAGAGCACTCACAGTTTGGGTTCTAGAAAAATCAGTAACTTAGCCATGAGGAAAAAAGACAAAAGATTCCGAATAGAACGATATTTCAGAATGCTTCCCTTCTATGCGTCATTACTTTCTGATCAGTGCTTTAGATTCGTTTCCTAAAATGACACAATTCCAGGAGATTATTTCATGCTTTGAAGATAAAGGGGAATGCTCTCGGAGGCAAGTCTTCATGAAGGATAATCCTAGCCACAGATTTTAAGGCTGAAAGAACTTAAAAATATGGCCTCAAGCCTAGTCATTTTACAAATAAAGAAACTGACTTGAAAACAAAAACCAAACAAACAAAAACCCTACAAAACTAAACTAAGCTGAGGGCAAGAGGCGTGAAGTTTATAAATTAAAAAAAAAAAAAAAGGTTTGCAATTTTCCTGAGGTAAAGACTAAGTTAAGAAATCCCAATCCTCAAGCCAGCATGCTGCCAGCAGAAAGTAAGTGCTGGTCAGCTCTCCAAATGTGATTTGAATGTCACTTACCTTTTAACGCAGTAATGGGAAAGCAAAGGATTGAAAACTCAGCACCTTAAAGCAGGTCATTTAGGAAGACCATTGGATACACACACAGATGCTCATCTTTATAAGTAAAGTGAGGGACGCCGGCAAGGCAGGTTTGGAGCTCAATGACATTCAAGGTTGATGTCAAAATCAAAACCTTTAAATGCATAAAATAACCTAAAATCAAGGTGCACAAGCTATATACAATTTAACACAGAGATATCTGGTCGTGTGTACTTCTCAGCTAAAATCTGATGTTTTCCAGAGAATCTATAAGAATCGAGATGGTTTTCTTTGACAACCCTACCTGACTGACCTCTTTGTCCACCAGCTTATCACTTTCTTGCAAAAACATCAACCATTATTCACTGTTCCTAGGCTGACTACAACCGTTAATAAATCATTTTCCTCATAACTAAATGTACATGCAAAAGTGTTGAGTACCGAATCAATGAATTCGCTTTCACAGGAAAGACTGCATTAAGGGGACAGTTAACAATTTTTATGATACAATCAACACTGTATTGGTGTCACATGGTCGACATCGGCCTAAGAAATACCTGGTTATCTGAGACCCTATTGTGACATGGCACTAGCAGGAAGCCTGATCCGGCATAGGACAGGCTCCAAAACTGTAGTCCACTGGGAAGACCAACTCTAAGGAAAACTGGGATTAAGTCTTCAAAAAGATGGAAGGAAATTCCATTTGGCACTGAGTGACTTGATTGCTAGCTAAATTCGTCCGTTAACTAATCTAATTAAATTTTTTTTTTTTTAATGATACTGTGGTATGGCAGCAAGGTGAACACGCTATGCCTCATCTCTTATTTCCTAAATTCCTAGAAATGCTGAGAGAGTGAAATATACCACAAACAAATGAGCAAATTGTGGCAATGTAGACAGACAGATTTAACATAGGTTAGCAGGACTGGTGAGGATGGCATCAGTGGGGATAAAGTATAAAAAGCGAAGTGAACCCAGGAATATAAAACATCAAGGCATAAAGACAAGAACAGAGAAAGAAATAAAAACAAATTTCACGCAAGCTGTGGTCCATACACAGAAGTCTGGTATCCATAAATAATGATATGCATCCTGTCCAAATATGAAAAAAGTGGCTTGGAACTATCAAAAATCAAGATTTAGGGTACGATAAAATAATCTTTGACCTAAGTTGAAAGCATGATAACATTTTTCAAATGCCAATGGAGCTTCTCTAAAATAAACAAAGAATTCTTTGGTCACAAATGGATGACCAGCCTTCCGTCTGCCATTCTCTTGCATCTTACACCTGGATTGTAACCTTTAGTTCTGGCAATCTGATAATCCCTTCCCCACCCTACCCCAAGTGCCTTCCTTCTTGCTGCCATTCCCCACAAAATGCTTTGTTTGGTCTCAACTCAACTTGTTGACATTTAAAAGCCTTTCCACCTACTCTGTTCTCAGGTTGAGATTTTCTTTCCTCTACACGTTATCTAGTGAACTCTTCTTTATCCCAAAAGATCCAACATGGAGGAATGGTAAGATGGGCTCCGGAATTAAGCGGACTGAGATTGAAATCTTGGCTCTATTCCTGGTTAGGTATTTCCCCTGATGCAGGCTGCTTCACCTCTGGAGGCCTCCAGTTCCTTACTCATTAAAAGGCAAAAACGAGGTTACCTGATGGGCACTGGAAAACTTGAACACTGTAATAGCGAATGCCTGGCAAAAGCTCTTCCACGTAGTCCAAATTCCACCTCTGTGTCTTCTCATGGCTTCACTCACTTGGGTAACATTAAGCAACCACTCCTGAATTTCTATATTATATATCTATTTCTAAGACTTGTAAATTTTTAGTTTTTAAAATCATGTCTGTAGCTCCCAACAGTGTGTAAATTCTTCAAGTAAAGAAACGACTATTGATCTTTGCATTACACCAAACATGGTGATCGGTATGTAGTAGTAGGTGCTCAATCAGTGTCGATGATGGGCACTCAATAAATATTATTGAACGGATGGGCAGTGGAATGAATCTCGTAGGTGGATTTTTTCAGTCATAGGCCAAATCACAGACAAATGCATAAAGATGATACGCCAACTCCGCTTTAAAGCTGCTCTTTGCCTTCCTTTTCCATAGGGCTATGTGCTGCCCAGGACACATATCCGTGAGCAGACGCATTCTGCACATGAGCACACATACTGCTGCTTCGTTATGTTTCTAAGTCAAAACAAACCAAATGTAAAGTGAAATATTATCCTTTATAAAACTTTTTCACCATGGAGGCAGGCGCTGATATCAGATATTAACGGTAAAGTAATATAACCATATAAAGAATTCTTTTCAATTACTTTTTTTTTTTTTAATTTTATTTTAGGCGAGGCAACCCTAAAAGACCTTGTCACCTTACAATCCCTTACTTTTTATTTCTTACGCCTACAGCACCTGGTCTTCCTAGGTGGTCTCCCATCCAAGTACTAACCAGGCCCGACCCTGCTTAGCTTCCGAGATCAGAAGGGATCGGGCACGTTCAGGGTGGCATGGCCGTAGACACCTTTCTTCTAATGGTTAATCTTCCTCAAGGTTCATCCTGCAAAGTCACAGTTGACCTCAAGACCCACTTTGACTGCAGAGTATAAATGACTGTTGAAAAGCATCTGTGCTAACATTAGGCTTGAAGGGGGTCTTGCTTATCAGAATGCCTGTTAAGGAAAACAACATCCCCTGCCAGTTTCTTTTCCTTACACAATCAAGAGTTCAGAATAGTGTACTTCGTTATCTCAAACCAACATCTCAAAAAAGTGCCACGAACTTGACACTTAGAAACGTTACATGGCGTAAGGCTAGAACATGTGTACATTCCTTATAATTCCTAACTGTATTTTTCTAGTCAGGTACATATAATTTATCTCTAGATCCTCAATTAAAACTTCTAAATAGTCCCATATTGTTGAACAACGGCAGTAATGATCATTTTTACCTCACTTTTGCGATTAAAAAGATATCAAGATAATACATAAATGTACCAGAAAAGCTTCTTAATGAATACGTACTTGCCTCCAAAACGATCGCCTTTCATTGAACATTAATCTTAAACTAAGGAATATACACTGCATGGATTTAATGATAATTTTTGGTTATTTGTGTTTGAGTTGCTATAATTGCTACCCTGTAGGAAGGAAGAAGGGAAAGAGAGGAAGGAGGAGAGGAGAGGGAGGCATTTCTATTTGCATGCAAACTGCATAACTAGGTTGCCTCTACTGAATTCATATATTTAAACCAATTTTACTCAAGACCTTTTCTCTTCCCGAAATCAAAGAAAACAAAAGGCACAGGATAAAGCTTACTGTCAAACTTACTTTCCGGTG
This sequence comes from Pteropus medius, assembly GCF_902729225.1. Lineage (NCBI taxonomy): Eukaryota > Metazoa > Chordata > Mammalia > Chiroptera > Pteropodidae > Pteropus > Pteropus medius. The sequence continues at coordinate 2,657,366 of NW_024340697.1, forward strand.
AAAGACAGATAGATACTAAGGATACTTCGGTGACATTTTGCAATTTGAAGAGTGTTACAGAGAGGCACTTCCCACGATTCCTGATGAAAGTAGTTGACTGCACAGTGTGCAAAGAGAGTCTTTTAAAGGGACAGGATGATGAAGACTCACCGATGCTGGCTGTCCCTTACATCAGAAAAGTCTACCCATGATCTAAGGACCTAGGGAAACCTTTTCATCATCTATACCTGGCGGACTTATGCTCCGGAAAGTGCACATTACTGTGGTTTTCTGCCCTAACCTAAAAACAATTTGGAGATGACCAGAACAATCAGAAGTTACATGCCTGAATATGTTTCTTCCGGCTAGGTACATACATGCCTTCTATATAAATTGTGTGGGATGTCAGAAAGACTCTCCTATTTTAATGAAATCTTACCTGCTAGCTAACTTTGGTCAGCTGGCTTGTTAAAGCATAGACACGGAAGATGCTGATGCTCATCTTTTGTGGGAAAAGTTACGTTTACAAGATTACAAGCTTGGCACCATAGACTGCACAGGGTCATGAGAGTCCATCCAAATTTTGCAGAAAATATAGAGTAAAACAGTATCCATTTGTAGCCCACATTTTAATTTTCACATGTGAAAATACAACCTAGGTTATCCATTATCCTCAAACGCGTCGTTTTTTCTGATTAAGGAATAAGGATCCATTTTATCGGCACTGTTACATCTAAACCTACGTTTACTGAGGATCGTAATTCTTTATCCATCAACATTGGCTAATTTCAGTTACCTGTCATCCTGGTCACACCTCTGTAAATAAGAGTCCAAAAAAGCAACACGCCCTAGTAGCTGCCTTCTTACAAAAATATTCAAAACGCAGACAAATGCTCAATGTCACTCAGGTAATGAATCATGCTCTTGTGAAACTTTAAACGCATAATTGCCTGTCCATAATAATTTTTGAAAGTTAGCCCGTTTCTAAAGTTTGTACATATGGCTCATAAAATGTGTCACTTTTTCTATGATTCATATGTTTTATTCCAATTTTAAAGCACACAGATGTTTATCTTTAAATGGGGTAGAATAATATAATGCTTTAAAAACTCTTGGTACATTTATTACGGTTAAAAATGGCAAACATCTGTAGTTAGGAAAAATATACTATACTGCCTTGGTCCTGTGGGAAACCACAAATGAGGGGTTGACAAGTTACAGGTATTTAAACTGTCTAGCTATATTGCCATTCCATATAAAATAGCAAGAGTAATTGGGATCATATTTACCCTATCCATATGGTGCTTTCGGAATGCAAGGGCACCTTGCTCACCGAGGCAGTATTTTAAGAGTGAATTATTCAAGAAGAAAGAATAAACAATATTGTAGACTTATTAGTGGATTTATTTTTACTTTATAGATACTAAATTATGTTACTAAGCAATTTGAAAACTCTATTTGTCAGAAATGCCAGGGGGCAAAAAAAACTACTTTCAGGATTCGCAATTAAACCCAGGAACCCAAGAGCCGAAGTTTTAACATTAGTTCCAATTTAAGATCGGGTAGAAATAAGTAAATTACAATTTATCTGTTTCTTAAATGAAAATTAATTCCAACATAAATAGTAAAGTCACCTGGAAAACACAATGCATTTAATCACATTTTTGCATAAATGTTTGCATTTCATCCATTTATTGTGTTCCCAATGAGCGCACTTGAGCGACGTACGCATTTCCTTAGATTTAGATTTCATGAGGCTGCTCTATGTATTGGCTGCTTTGAAAACCAGGAGAATAAGATTTGGCAGAATAGCATGTTAAGTTTTTTCCCCAATGAAAGTTTAATATACCAAAATGCCAACTTTTCAATGTCTTTTCAGGGCTTCTCTTTTTTAAGAAAATATATACTGAATGGAATATTTTAATGTATGGATTATTCATATACATAAATACACACACATACACACACACACACACACACACACAGACAATATTGTTTCAGAGATAAAATCAAGCCTTACTTAAGAAGAGCACTATGGCAAACCAAACTTTTCACTCATCCCATTATTCTCCCTTAAGGTACTCATACGTTTTTAGCGAGTGACATCCCAATTTAAGGTCTCCATCAGTCCACCGAGCACTGCTGAAAGCCCACTGATCACCAATAATTCACGGACAACAGTGATGCCAACACCAAGGTGAACTTAAACAGATTATTTTCTGTGATGCCCAAACTTTCAATGCCAAAAGTTTCTCAACCCTCTCTCAACAGATTTTTCTAAACCTCAAGCCTTCTTTAGTTCATCTGCTCGCTGAAGTTTGTTTACTAGATTATCCATATAACTATGCACTATCCTCTCAGAACTAGGAATAATTAAAAGTCCTTTTTCTAGCTTTCCCACCTAGTACATGCTAACTGGCGTCAACTACTGGTAGGTAATAAAGGGTTCTCTCATTGGGTTTAAGCGCATCAGTTCAACTGAAAGTGTTCAAGACGTAATCACTGGATTGGTCCAATCATATCATCACTTCTCGAATTTCGCAGGAGGAAACTGAGGCCCAGGTAAGCTGAAGTACTGTGTGTAAAGTCACACTGCTTGAATGTTCATTTATTTAATAATGGTAACAGTATTTTTGAGTATTCTGCATGAATCATGTTATGGAATCTCCATAGCAATCCTATGCAAAGGTTTATAATTAATTCCCTTTTATAGGTCAGGAAACTGAGGCTCTGCAGATGAAACTGACTTAACAACTAGATGGGGGAAAAGCTCTATCTTCACCTATAAGGATGCTGAATGTCTGATTTGGGGCACATGGACAAGATAAAGATAAGACCAGTAGGATTTATGATGCATTTTTTTTTTTTTATGGTTAGAACCACGGTCAGTTTGTTTACTGATGGTTTCTAACTGCCCTAATGGATTTGACAGCCTCAGCTGGATTGTGACCAAGAGACTTTAGGAGTGCCCTGCACTGACAGCTACTCTGAAGTGTCCCCAGGGCAAGATCCCTCACACAGATCATGGCATTCAAGCCAGTGACAGAGTCCAGCCCTGTGCACTCAAAGAAAAGAACCCTGGAGAATTTGCGTTGTTGGAATGTGTCTAAGACTCAGATGCCTGCCCTCATTGGCTTCCTCTTGCTATACCATAGCTTCTGCCTCTAAACAAAAGCTTCTCGTGAGTAGTATATTCTGGGAAGTCCAGGAGTATGTTCACACATCCGATCTCGGAAAAATAATAGAGGTTTTTAGAGCTTGGCTTCCATCCTGGGGATCACACAGCTCCTACATGGTTGTGCCTCGAGTAGATGCGGCAACCCAGATCTCATGGCTGCCACTTCTGACTGTGAAGGCTACAACCTTGAATGAGGAAACCCAAGGAAGGGAGTAACGGTATGCATTCTGGAAAATTCTGTGCCAGAGTAAGGGCACCATTATCTAACTTATCCACCCAAAGGAGTAATTTTTCCCACTTCTGACCATTTTGGTTAACTTTCACTTTATAACAAATCGTACCAAAATTTAGTGGCTGAAAACAACAACACTGTATACATCTCTTAGCTCGCAACTCTGCAGAGGGCAACTGGATTGGGCTCACCTGTCCAGTTCTAGGCTTGGCTCAATAAAGCACCTACAGTCAAATATTTGGTTGACCAGTACTGGTGGTCAAACGTGGCCTTAGCTGGGACGGCTCTATCACCCTCCATCAATCTAGCCTATGTTTGTTCTCATGAGGGCTGGGCAGTGTTCTGAGACACAGAGAACAGAAGTACGTGGGGCATCTTTGGGACTAGGCTCGGAATAAGCGCATCATCATCATCAGTCCTGCATTCCACTGGCCAAAGCAGGGCACGAGGCCTCCCTTTTGGGAGAACGATAGGAGAAATAGGCTTTACCTACTGATGGGAGAAACTGAAAAGTCACGGGACATCAAATATGAGCAAAGACAACGAAAGGAATGGAAACGAGTTTTTAATCAACCTCTGATAGTCACAAAGGCATGGTATGTACTAGCAGGAACACTGTAATCGTCATCTCTTTGGAAAATGAGGAAATATCCAAGTGAAACTACATCAGATCTGCTATGTGGTACTTTCATCTCAGGAGACAGATTACAGAGTCTATTCTCTGGCTGACCCACAATTACTCCCTCTGGCAACGATTATTACAGTCAATTGAATCAACTACAAATTTGCATACCACAAGTTCAAGACATAAGCAAATGGAGAAGTTCAATATTTGAAAACTTATTATTTTAATCGCCGAATAATACAGAGTGGTTTCTTTATAGGAGTAAATGAATTAGGTTTGATCAGATGGGGGAGACTTTTGAGGGCAATGATTACTCATACAAAACTGAGCAAACGCCAGCTGTCTTCCTCACAGAGGACACTCATATGGCCAGCCTGACTTGTGGTGAGCAAGTCCAAGGAATCGGCTGCATAAATTAAATTCTTTAGTGATGATTTCTTAAAATATAGCATGGGCCACATAATGAAAACTAAGCAATAGCAAAATTCTAATTTGAAAGAAGACTGTTCCCCAGTCCCCAATACACTGCTTTCGAGGATGTTGCGATGGAACTTGAGGGACCATCCGAGGGATGTTGCATAGGAGGAATTGATTTGACTGGAAAAAATGACCGAAAAGACTAGGACACAAAAATGCCAGAAACAAAACTGGGGGGTCACAAAACCTAAACAGAAAATAGAAGGAATGTTAAACATTTGATTAGCAGACATTTCGTCCATTCCAAAATGTCCAGGGAGATATCTGTTCCATGCTGAAAGGTCCTTGATATTCGTCCTGTCCCAAAACATCCACAGAGAAATTTGGGCCACGTTGGAGGTTCCTTGAAATGTGAAAAGACAAACAGCAGCTATAATCAGGTTGTCACCTAGGTTCTTCAGGGTCACACTCAAATACAGCCACCGACCTCATCACAATACCAAAAGAATCAAATTGGTATCACCGAAACCATCTCCAGATAGAACAAATATGAAAGCAATAATCAGGTCAATTATTGCTTCGATAGAAATTGCTCATCGACTTGAGGGTAACACTGCTGAACTTCAAAATGAAGAACAGGAATCAACATGTAATGGAAGATTCCTCAAGAATTACCAAAAATTTTTTTTCATTCAATTTGAATGAGTTTCAATGTTTGTATTCTGTAATGAATCATGGACCAAACGTCTCCGTAAATGTTTTGGGACAGGAACAAATATCAAGGACTTTTTAGCGTGGACCAAATGTGTCTGTGGATGTTTTGGCCAGAACCAAATGTCTTGCAAGGTAAACATGTATATATGAAAGAATTCGCCCTACCCATTCCCTCATGCAGAAGTGCCCACAGCCAGTATTTTCCAGGGTAAGAAATTGGGAGATGATTCTCCTCTAAAGAAATAGAATAAACCGCCTAAGAAGATATGAATCAGAAAGTGAGAGTAATCGATGTCCCAGATAAAGATCTCCATACTCTAGTGAAACCGAGGGTCTTTATGATTTTGACTAAATTTAGTTTTAAATCATAGCTATAGAAATCATCTCTCTCTCTTTTACACACATGCTGGCATGCACACACACACACACACACACACACACACACACACACACACACAAATACCTCTCATAGACCTAGACTTTCCCCTAGATGATCAGCAACCCTGGAAGCAGCAGAGAACATTAGGCCAGACCCAACTAATGGTCACGTGGCTACCTCTCTGTCAGACTATAGATAACATCTTGACCTAAGTCACGTTTCGGCTCTTAAGCCCAGAGATGGAATGACACCCTGGCTACTTTCCCATAAGACTAGACAGAGGGACACCAGCAAAGACCTCAGAACTGTCCTCAACACCTGAAGAAATGATTTATTAACCTACCTCTCCCTCTGACCGATCAGTTTCAAGGATGACCCGGAATCTTAACTCACTGGTGTCTAGCCATTTTGCCCTATAGAATCTATAAGCTACAAGCCATCAGAGAGTCGGGTTTTTTAAACCAAAAGTTCTCCTTCTCGGAGTTGGCCAATTGGATATTAAATTCTTTTCCTCCTTCTATACTGGAAACTCCTGCTGGCGCATTCTTTTGGGCCGGTGGATGGGATCAGGCAGACTTAAGTAAAAATGTTGGGTTCTGGTAACACGAGCATTTAGATGTCCACGGTGAAACAGCTTGGTCGCTGTACCTCAGCCAGTCAAAATATCTATTCATTTCACAAGCTCCCTTAGGAGCTATTTCTTGTCTGTGAAGAGCAGTTGAGTCTAGCATTAGAAAACTTTAAGGAGTATATGAATCTCCTAGAACTCCTGCTAAAACATAGATTCTGGTTCAGTAGGTCTCAGGTGAGGCCTGAATGGGCTGTATCTCTCAGGGGCCCCCAGGGATACTGATGCTCCTCCTGTGTGGAGTCTTCTTTGAGTAACAAGGTTTTAAAGAGGTTGGCAAGCTCCTGGTGGGTCAAAGCTAGCTGAAGCCTGTTTGTGTAAATAAAGTTTTATTAGAACAGAGCCACATTCATCTGTTTATTATCAATGTCTGCTTTCCGCTTTTATGCCTCGAAACAGAATTCAGTAGTTGTGACAGAGGCCTTAACCAGGCCAGCAAATGCAGTCAATGTAAGTGCTACAATTCTAGTGCGACGATGCCAAACTTTCAATATTAAGGACTATTTTCCATGAATCGAATAAGTACCCGAATAATCTGAATAACGCATCTAGATTACAATTTCTGTAAAAGGCCAGATAGCAAGTATTTTTAGCTTTGCGAGCCACATGGTCTGTTAGCATTCCCTTCGAAGGTAAACTGCATCTAAGTGAAATTGAGTTAATCAGCTTAGACAGGTTTCAATTCTCAAGAATTAGAAACTTTAGAGTATATGTCTTCGGTCGTCACTCTATCATTTTTTTTTTTAAATGTATATTACACGAGTTAAATGTAAAAAAGTTACAAAATATTTTATAGCAAATAATATTTTTCCATAACTGAATAAGGGAAACAGGTTGGATTCATTTAAAATACTTTCCTCTTCTGGCATATTTTTATTTGTGTTTTGGGTGAGGATAGCGTCATAGAAATAACAGTAAACTCAATGAGTAAACTCAGACTCAATGGAAATTATATTAAAGAGCTTACAGCTTTGACAAAGCATCAAACAATATTGTTTTCTGTCCTCATAGAGTTTTATTGAATCTGTAGAACTTTTCCTGTGATTCAAATATGAAAAGACCGTGAAACAACAGCTTGTGTTACCATGAAAAATTCCATCCCCATTATTTTAATTAGAAAATTTATTAGTAACGGAAATCGCTTACTAAATGTACTGACAAATGAAGAGGTAATTAATTTGTATGCATCGACATATCTGTTTATGAAAATAGTCTTGTGTCAGCAAAAAGAGAAGTAAAATAATCTGGGGACTTAACATTTGTGAACAGAAAACACTCAGTTTACAGACAAGCCAAAATAACAAGAAAATTAGGGAAATTTCACTGTAACATTTATTTTCAAACTGCTTTTTAGTTAACTGGCAGTTTCTGTTTCCTAATGCATTAAAATGGCAGTTTCTCTTCATAATGCATCAAAATTATGTTTACAAATCCTAACTGTTATCCTTGAGAACAATTAATAAACACAAGCGAAATGTGTCACTTTGTCAAGCTCGGGAAGTGCCTTTCGATGTTACAAAGCCCACATATAAGGGCAGAAGCTACAGTCTGAACCAAGAATTAGGTGAAGAACAAATTATCACATGCTAATTTACTGGTACTGGGCATCCTTCGGCGATTTCATTAATTTTAGTCATAATCTGACAATTAGGAAAGGGCATATCTTAGAGAACTTGTTGGGAAATACGTTATGACTGAATTCATTTCCTTGGAAAAAAGGTTGTACCGCTTGAACTACACATAATCAGGCTCAAAGAAGTGAGTGCAAGTGTGTTGCCGACCAGGCACACACTGAAGAGGCAGTTCTCTGTTCTATGTTGGAGAAATGAAGATAGAGTTTCACAAAACAGCACTTGGAGAGGGACAGACACACAGGGCTTTACTTTTAAGGCATGACAAGCATGTTCTTCTTCTTCCTATTTGTTAGCTAAACTCACCTGTGGTCATTTTTGCACACCCATCACTTATTTCCATCCTCTCAAGAGATGAGAACATGGAACCCACAGCAGGATTCCAGCCAAGGAATCCATCCCTTCTCTTCCTTAAAGCAGCTGATCTCCCGCAGAGGCTCGACCTTGCTCTTAAAAGAACTGAATTCGGATGTATACAAAAAGGATTTACACAAGCCCTGACACTGTGGGACTCCAGCTGCCCACGTGGCTAGAGAGTGGTGGCCTGGCTTGTATTTAGTCTCTCCAAACCTCAGACTCCCAAAGCGCAGTCAGGTGGGATCTCTCCCTGGACATATTCCCCAAAAGCAAACCCTCTGTAGGTCACTAAGACTACATGGGACGAGGAAGAGTCAGCAAGGCACATGTTGGGTGTGGATGAGAAGGGATCGAAGAGGTGAGCCCACTACAGAGCGGCCTTCTCCTCCCGAGGCTGGCTCCCCAGTGTCACAGCCCGGCTGCCTCCTGCTGTGTATGGGGCTCGGGCCTGCTTCTTTCCGCCACACATCTTTTCTTTGTACCCATCCCAGTGCCCATGAGCCACAGAAAGCTGTCTTCGCTTCTGCTGGTTTCCCACTGAGGGCACAGTGGCATGAGAAGGCCCAAGCCTTGTCATCTCACAGCTCGCTCTGCGCACTGGGCGCCCTCCCCATCCTGTTACATTTGACTGTCACTGCCTGAGTCCGTTGGCTTGATCCCAGTCGTCCGATATAGTTGGCCAAAGTAACGACTGTATTTGCTTCTAGAGCCCCAAACTACTTCTATCTCCTCTGAATCACCCCACTCAAAATGGGGGCATCCAATTTCCACACGGTATTCTACCTCTCCCAGCGTGTCCCAAACGTGCTACCATTAACTAAGGGTCTGGAGGAGAAACGCTGACAGTGACCTAGTACACAGAGAAGATTCTCCAGCACGAGTAAATATTACACAGCAACCCACTTGACACACGCATATACGGAATATTTATACCATATTTTACCATATTATAGATGCCATTGATTGTGGGTCCCACCTTGATATCAGAAAAGACGTCAATATAGGAAAAATATTTTAATCCTCAAAATATGAAAACAAACAAAAGTTTCATGAAACAATACTACATATAAGCCACTTTGGTATTTTCCATCTTATTCATTCATGAATTAAAAATTCTGCTTGAGACCAGCTAAGTTGATTACTTTACCCACCGCATGGTTTAAAGCTATAATTTGAAAATACAGAAGGTCGCTTATAGGCAGGCATAGGCTTCCCATCACTCTTCAGATCAACTCCGAACTGAAACCACAGCCCACGAGGTCTTGAACGACCCGACTTCCACACTTCTTAAACTCGCCACACCACCTTCCTGCTTGCCCACGACGCTCCTGCCAGCCTGCTCTTCCTGAAGTCCCCTGGGCATATGCCAAGCACATCGCCCACCTCATGTTGTCCTTCCTCTCCCAAAACACTCTTGCAGAGTCATGCCTATAATTTGCTCTGCCTTCATGTATCAGCTCTGAGGTCAAGCCCATTCCTCTGATACCCTTCAGACACCTTATAACACATCGCCTCATTTTGGTTTTGAGAGAGAATTCAGGTTTTTCTGTGTCTTCTAAGTCAAGGGCAGTTAGAGCTTTGTCCTAGGATGTTTAGAGAGCAAAGAGCCTTCAAGCTACAGAGAGTGCAGCCCTGCGTCACAGGTACATCTGCTGACCAGGAGAGCACAGAGGGCCCTTATCTCTATCGCACTCTAAGATAATAAGGTTGGAAAAGTCTCCCTCTCACCCCGGAGAAGATCTGCTTACATTCACTCCAGGCTGATAAAGAGACTCTCTCTCAGAGAGGAAGATGGGAAGGTTTGCTAGCATTTTCCTTGTAACATCGGAAGATTCCTCAGTGCCATGCTTCCCAGTTAAGACATGAAACCACTGTGCACACAGCATCTATCCAGGACCCCTCCACATCGCCCTGGGCACCTTAAGGGACAAGCGAAACGCTGCACACATGCTATGCCATGAGGAATAACTGACTGTCTTAATCCATTTGGGCTCACTCTTCCTCGCAGAATGAATTGATATGGATGTGGACAGTCAGCCTAGAATCTGCACTGCTGTGTCGGGGCTGGGCCATGCTTGTACACAGCGCTAACCACCTCTGGACTGACTTATGAGACTCTCTGCTTATTGTCACACCCCCCACCTAAACGGTAAGCCTCAAGAAGACACAGACTGGGTAACAATAAAATCATAATTAACATAAAATGTATCCGTCTGGCTACTCGCTTTAAAATTTACAAGTTATACAATACACTGCTATATCCAGATATGCACTTAGTCATCTTTTAAGTGAGCCAAATGGTCTCATTTTACAAAGATGGGTTCTCCGGAACATATGTTGCTGGACACCCTTATTAGCTCAAGGAAAGTCTCCATACATTTAAAGCATCAAACGAGAAATTTAATTAACGGGAGTTCTTGTGGATAAACACGGCTTCGCCATGGTTATGGAATATGTTCTATAATTTAAAAATATTTATTCTGCTGCCTTAGAAAGTATACAGAGAGAAGTGAATGCTGTTTGATAATCGAGTGCTTTGCATCCCCTCAGCGGCATGGCATGAATATTAAACATGATTACATCGTACAGAAAGAGGACTCTATCAGTACTTAGTCTAGAAATTAAAAATTTGAATAAACTCCTAACGAGGCTTTTTTTTAACCTTTTATCTTTCCAGGTTCCATTAAGATGGCTACATTTCTCTCTTCCTTATCTTCTGACTAGCCGAGGTTCTGCGGCACCTCTATAAAAAGACTTCTAAATAAAAGGCGCAGCATGACCACATGCTAAATCATACGATTTAGAGAACACACTGCTGGCTATCACCTTCTCCTATAGACCGCTGGTGGAATTACTCCCAGACTGCTCTGTACATGACGCTGCCTACCCAGACTCCTGGTTTAATTTGAAAAAGCAAAACGTTTGTTTCCCTATGGATCTATTGCCATTTATTTATGCCGTTCTAAGGAAAATATCATAATAAAGTGCGAAGAAGTGTTCCTCAAGGCGGGAGCAGTGATTCGGTCCTGTGTTTTACTATAAGCATCTGCTAAGGGTGTTTTGCATTCTGGGAGGACGCAGACCCGCAGGGAATTCACGCTGCCTGGCGTAGGGGACTGTGGTGGAAGGCCAATGTCAGACTGAGGAGCGAGGAACCTTGGGGTCCCAGTTCTCAATGGCCCCTAACTTGCTACGTGGCCTTAAAGAAGTCCCCTGTCCCCTTTTTGCCTCATTTCCCTCATTTGTAAAATGAGAACAGTACGTGGCCGTGTGAATTAACTGATCAATCATTTGAAATGGCTCAAAGAGAAATGCCTCAGACTGGCAAGCCATTTATAGGATGTAAACTGCTATCTCCTGAATACTCCATATGTGCGACTCTATTAAGCTTTAAAAAAAAAAAAAACTGGTTTCACAGCAAATTATACTAAGTGCTTTATAAATTCCAGAGGCAAATGCTGATAAAGGTTCTATAAACAGTGTTTACAATGACAGCCATGCACAGAGCTGCAAAAAAACATTATGTGGCAGCCATTCAGAAATAGGATTATTACTGAAATAATCCTTAGTTCCTAAACCATGCAGGAAAAGGAATCCACCATGGACAAACTCCTAGAACTTCAGATCATCCATTGACATGCGAACGCAAAACGATGGCCAGGACCAGTGCCAAGCGATTTTCTCAATTCCGGTAAAAATAAGCACCATAGAGATAAGGAAAGCACTGAAAACATCTGCAGTACAAGCCATTGGGTTTTACTTATCACCGAAGTCTAGAGAATAAAAGGATTTTGATGGGTCCGATCTCATGTCTTCATGCCACATCTCTGAGAAACTTTCTGGAAGCTGAAGGTTTACCAAAAGACTGCTGTTCCCAAGCCTGTCCTCTTTTTCACTGCAGGGATGGCTCCCTCCAGCATTAGTTCACCAGGACACGCAGGCAAGAGCGGTTCCTGGGCTGCAACTGGGGCATCTCAAGACTGTAGAGAAATCCACTTGCCATCAGGACTGTGAAGCGCCATAGGCACTGGTTCTCAAACCTGCCGGCACACGAGAGACCCCTGGCGAGCTTTTACACATCCTGAGGTCCAGGCCCCATTCCACACTAATTACATCAGAAGAGCTAGGCCTGGGTCTAGGTGTCAGAATATTTGAAACTCTCAAGACTATGGCAATGCGCAACTGCGTATGAGAAACACTACTACGAGGTGTTTGGAAAAATATTACCTGAGTGAAAAGACAGAGTGGGACATCTCTTTTTCAACTGTTGCCTTATTAACCTACACGAAGCATCAGCGAACTGCCTGTAAAAGGCCAGGTAGTAAATACTTTTGGCTTTACCAGCCATACAGTGTCTGACGCAACTACTAAAATCTACCTTTGCAGCACAAAGCAGCCAGAAACAACACTAAATGAAGGGGCGCAGGGCCAGACGTGGCCCTGCGGCCCTGCTTTGAGTACCCCTCACCTAGAATATATTAATATTTACTTGTATCACTGGGTTAATAAGTTATATACATAATAAAACACAAATGGAAAATTGTAATGTATAAAACAAATGTCTCCTTAGCTATGTGTTTTATTATTTATAGCACAGAATGTGCTCCAGTGGAACTCGCCTGTTAATATTTTTTATGGAGATTACTTTGTTTTAACATGCTTAATTTATTTTGAAAACCTTGGCTTTATACTATATGACACAGCAATCTGAAGGTCTGGCATGGAGTTCATTGTAAAATTTGGATCAGTGGCTCTCAGATTGAAAGAAAAACTTAACAGAGCTATGTTGACCCAAATACTGACTGGCTGAATTTTCCAACTCATGAATGTCATTTTTCAACCCATGCCCACCCTCCAGGCAATCATTTTTGTTGAAACTCTGACAGTAAATGTCCACTTTCACTGGCAATAATTGGTTGTCTGAGAAACTGATCAGAATGTGCTAATTTTCATATTCTTAAAACATGACCTCAGAACACACTGGAACCCTAAATCTGGAAGCTTTTGAACCAGATTAGAAAATCTTGTTTCCAAGGACTTAAGCCTACAGCAATGACTGTTGATAAGTAACGCTTATTATTTCTAACAACAATAGATTTATTTCAGAATCTACAACAATGGAAACACTGACAAACATCAACTTTCAAAATGGTCCAGAATTTTAAAACTGGTTTGTCTTGAAAACAGTTAATGGCTTATACATTATTTACAATTTTATCTCGAAACACAGACAAAATGTGTTTACATCGCAAAAAGGCCTTCTAGATAGTATACTATTAATACTTTCTTGTCATATCTGAAAAGAATTTTTGTAAAATAAAAAGGAACACTGTTGATTTTGACAAGACTTTTAGAAGTATTTGGCCATAAGATAAAGAACAAGCCTCCGCATAAATAAAAAAATTTTTATGGCCACGTCCCATCTCATTGTAAAGTACAGTTGGTAAAGAATCTGCTGTTTAAAGGTCTGTTTTGATTAAACTAGGCACAGTACTGACACCCTAGAGGATGTCAATGACAACATAGTGCAAAATACTGAAAGCCTAAACGGGGAAGAGGGGCGAGAGTACAGTTGACAACCCCTCCACACTGCAGAACTTTCATATTATCCTCTGGATCAAACGTGGAACATGATAAAACACGATCAAACATAGACTGTGATGAAACATGATCAAACATGGAACGTGATGAAACACGATCAAACATGGAATGTGATGAAACATGATCAAACGTAGAACGTGATAAAACATGATCGAACGTGAAACGCGAACACATGGCAGACCAAAATGAGCATTCCGACATTGATCCACTTATTGCATATGACAAAAGTTTGTCTTTTGTTTTTATTTTTAAGATAAAAAGCAAATATTAAGCCCATCCTGGATCAACATGCTGCATGTCCAGCCTTGGAGGCCCCTGCCCTGGAAGGCAGAGTTCTAGGGCCTCGTAACGACGGTCAGTCAATACCTTCATTTCTATGCCAGTGATAGAAATTACAAATCAATGAGAATGCTTCTCAGCCTCTAGGAATCTAAGGCACCCACTGCCAATTAGTCAGGCAGGGAAGTGAAGTGAAATCCACTTCTCATTTCGTTCTGCACTAACTAGGCAATATTTTATGTTTGGGGGAAATTTACATCAATACTTGGTGAGCTAACTGAACAGAGTCATCGCATTCTCATCCAAAACGACTCAGACATATCAAGAAAAGACAGTCAAAAGAGACCCTCAAAATTACAATTTGCAAGTTGTCTGTCATTTCAGCTAAACGTTCTTCACACTTCCCCCTATGTTCTTATTACAACAAAAGCAGAACAAAGGAAATGTTTCTTATTAGTGACAAGACAGTAGATAAATCTTTGCCACTGTAGGTGAGCAAAATTTACCAACCCAAGATAGGTCTCTTTGGCATAAGGATTACCTTAGGTTGATTATTTTCAGTAAACAAAGGACTCAGGAAGAACCTTTGACCTTCCTCCTAACTACCTAAAAGAATTAGATAGAGGATTTGCTCCAGGAGAGGGAGCTATCATCAGAGATAACCATAGTTCAATAGGAACTAGGTGTGATCGATTTTTGATCAAAGTCCTCTCTGTGACCCATCCTTTCTCTAAGGCCCAGCAAACCTGTTTATCAAACGTTAACGCTTTCCATTTTCCTGTGACTCACCTTACTTCCTCCCTTCAAGTTCCAGACCTCTACCTCCTTCGCCTTACTCTACAATGACACATATACCTCATTTTTGCCAGTCTTTGAAATCCCTTGTGTTTGTGTAGATTCTCCGTAGGTATCTATTATTTTTTCCTGTTGATCTGTCTGATGCAATTTTAATTATTCAAACAGCCAAAAGAATCAAAGCAGGGAAAAAGGAAATTTCTCCCACTCCCACGTTTACTTCAATATATACCGTCGTCAAAGACCTGAAAATTCAAATGACCTCTATATTCAGATCTTAAAATGTCAACAGGAGGTTCGTTAAATCGGAACAAACATTCATCGGTGAATATAAATTTCAATGATTTTGGTAACACTAAAAAATGCTGCACTGTGCATGCCATTTTCAAGGATGATCCCCACAGCTATAAAAGATCTTTACCTTCAAACTGGACAATACGGTCAGTGCATTCTAACACTGGTAGGGCTGGCTCAAACTAAACTTTGTAATGTAAAAGAGAATGACATAGAACCCTGGAAGATTTTAATGGTACTCTCCGTAATGCTGAAAGCAAGCACACCACACAGAGGATTTACCTGGGTAACCTTGTGAAGGAATATATTTCAGAAAGGAATCTAAAATAACAAGAAGGGAAATGTAAAAAGCATCAATAAAACTCATTTTGTTTCATAAGAAATAATAATCAAGCTTTCAGGTGAGTTTAATAAAAGCTATTAAAGCTATATCATCGTCAAACACACAATGGTTGAGAGTACTTTTAATTTTATCTTTCTTTCCAGAATCTAGATCATGCAATTACCACCTAATATTTTGTTCTTAAAGAAATCTGGAAACGAACACAAATTGTAACAATTCACCCAGTTTACTAAACCTAACAAGCCATTTGAGGTATGTGCTTACCTCCAATCCCACTTTTGTCTACTGTCAGCCCCTTGCCTAAGGAGAGGGGTTTCTCACCCTCACATAATTGTTATTTGGGGCCAGATAATTCTTGGTTATGGGTCCTGTGCATTATAGGATGGTTAGCAATGTCCCTGGGCTCTACCCATTAGATGCCAGTTGCATCTCCCCCTCTTCCTGATTTAGTGACAACCAAAAATGTCTCTAGACATTGCCAGATGTGCCACAAGGGACAAAAGTCCCCAGGTTGAGCACCATGCTACAGTCATGAATCTTAGGCCAAATCTTGTATTGGTATCAAGCTCACATGACAACATTCTGCTTATTGCTGCCTAGTTCTCGTTTTAGTCTGTCAATCATGAATTCTGCCTTTTGCCTTACTCTCGCCTCTGATAAGGATGCCATTGAAGTATCTTCCCTTCAATTTATCCTTGAGAATCTGCGTATTTTTAACACATGCCTGGCCCATCTTATTCTTAGACACCTAAATACCCCCTCTAAAAATCCCCAGCTGGTTTTCCAAGGCTTTTGCTATGTTCCCTCCCACAAATCCACCAAATTCAATATATGAGATGCTATTGACACAATTCAGAACATGTTACCAAAAACATGGAACCTTGGCATAATGGATATTTTAAGCTGAAAGAATTTGAGAAATGGCAGGTGAAGGAAGGACTCTCTAACCTTCTTTTTGTCCCCTTAGGCAGGTCATAAGAACCTCATGTGAGTGATGCCCTCCCCGCGACTGAGGAAAGGAGCATCCTTACCGTCGAAGACAGAGGGACGCTGAAGGGAATCTGAAAAAAGAGGCCTTGCTAAGTTTCTCCTAGTTTGCCAACCTCAGCTCACATCCCTTCTCCCAAGACAATTTTCCATGACTTTTCACTCCTCATCAAACCTAGTAGAAAAACACTCAGGATTAACTGTTTCTTTGGGTCTTCGTCTCCTTATGGAGGCTCTCGTATCACATAAAAACTTATATAAATTTGTATGCTACTCTCTTATTAACCCGTCTTTTGTCACTACAATTTACAGGGCCCCAGCCAGATTACCTGGGAAGATAGAAGGAAAAAGAATTTTTCCTCCCCTACAATATTACACGGTCACAGGAATACTGTCATTTTCTTAATATTGGGAGACATACGAGCACAAGTGGTCAATGAATAATTATTACTACACTCCTCCCCAGACAATAAAATGGAAGATTAATACCAAAACCTTCCCTTACCGCCCCCCAAATCCCTTTGTTTGCAATATTAAATTAAAACGAGTTTTCCAGATTTCTGTTTGAAAAGAAAATGAAATTCATTTCAACAGTCTTTAGCCAAATTTTTGGCAAGCAAACTCAAAACTTAATCACACAAGACATTAAATAGTATATTAGTCACTCAACACAAGTTAAATTTATAACTGTTAAATTGAGAAAGCCATAATCAGAGAAACTACAAAATATCTAAAGTATAAGCCGTAACACCGTTTAATAAATATGACATGCAAAATGCCAGCTATAGAAATCGCTGATCCGTGGCATTTGCTCGAATGCCTGCACATTAAAGATAAAGCTTTTTTTTTTTTCTTTAAGAATGCATTAATTGTGGTGTAATTGTGTTTCTCTTAGGCAACCCAGCAGCTGTGGTTCCAAACACGAGGCTTTGAGAAATACATTTAAATGAATATTTATAAACTTTTCTCTAGCAATTATATTTAGCAACTGTAGCAGATGCCTCTGCTTTTGTAGTGTTAGCTGTGTCATTAATTAGAGTCCCTCTTTAATCATGCTGTCCCCAGTCACTTGTCTCTTAAGTGGACTACCACCACACTCAGGAGAGAAACACAGGTCTAACAAGTCTATTACTGAGTTTTTTAAAAAGTCTCAAAAACATACATAAACCATAAGCACTCAACGTTCATAACCTCAGATTTTCCCAAAGCAACTACAGACTCATTTGAAATTGAGATTTTTATGTTCTGAGCATCTCAATGGGATATTATCTCGAATGCCACTAGATAATTTCTATGCATCTTTTACAGCCCAGTTACTCAGTGTAGGGTTCACAGACCACCAGGCGATAGCACAGAATCCTCAGCCTCACTCCTAAAACTGATTTAGAAGCTCTGGGAGAAGTCTGGAAATGCATATTTTTGACAAGATCTCCAGGTGATATTTAGGTGCCTTAAACTTTGCAAACCAAAGCTATAAGACAATTTAGGTTCACTCTCTCTAGGAAACGTGTTTGATCACTCAAAGCTAGCTAACATGCCCACCTTTGCATTTCCAAGGGACTCTGAGTTCTCTGATATCACTGCCCTTACTAACTGTAGTGGGATCGATTCAGTGATTTTCTCCATCTTCACTCTAAACTACATAAAGACAATGTCTTAGATTTATACCTATCTCTATGCTTAATTGATAGAAGGTAATCCGTAATTAATTGATCGAATAAACACTGTCAGCTTTCTGATACTGAGAGTAAGGTTGCAATGTCTTGGGTTTTACTCTGAATACCAAAAATATTTGCTGAATTTGAACCATAAAGCAGGTTTAACATCATTTACACATACAATATTTATAGCCACCTTTCATTCCTCGGTCCTAATTTCCACTTTGTAGTTTAATATATTTACATTCTGTACATTGCATTCATTATACTATAATATACACATTACATTAGACTTTGGAGAAGCTCCATTTAACTCCTAAAGATTGAAGAGTTTTGAAAAATTCCTGGGGTATGAGGAGGTCGTAGAGATTGTGGAGGAAAAAAAAATCGAAATTAAAAATATTGCAAGGCTCAGGTCAGGAACTAGATTTGCAAAATAAAAATGAAACCATCCACTACTCAGGAAATTAAAAAGAGTTGGTTATAAACATGAAAAAAAATGGAGGAAAGAAGTCACACAGTCTTACCCTTTCAAAGGTCTGGGATTTTTAACTTCCTGGACATCTTATATTACAAAGAGAAAAAGAACTCGAAAACTTTAGTCCTGAGCACTCTCAAAATTCCTTTTTTCTCAATTCAAAGTTCTGGTAGATACATTGTCTCCTCTCTCTTGTCTGCATGACTCAGAGCAAATGTGAACATCTTGAAAGCTGATCTTTCCACCAGCCCCAGGATCCCATTTCCTTGAGAACCGTCCATCATCAACTAACCCCTCTCCTATCACGACCTTAAGCCTTTTCCCTCCAGTTCTTCCCCTCAAATTGGCCTAAAATGTACTCACCTGTACCACTGAAAAGAAACAAAAGTTTATTCATCTGTGTATTTCAGAGTTCTGCAAACATTTTCTATGAAGGGCCAAATAATAAATGTCTTCAGCTTTTGAATGTCATACGGTGCGTACCCCAATTCTTTAAACTTTGCTGTAGACAATAGGTGAAAAAAATGGGCATGGTTGCTTTACGATAAAACTTTATTTATAAAAAAAGCAGACAGCTAGATTTGGCCTGCAGGCCATAGTTTGCCAGGCCCTGGTATAATGAATGCACAAGGCTCTGTCTCATGGCAACTGTCACTTAATCTATAAACTCTCCCTTATGTTACTGTCCCTGACCCTGGCATCCTGACTTACTACTTCTAAAACTGCACTCTCAAAAGTCATCAATGGCCACCAACCTGCCTGATCATATTACCTGTTCCAGTCTTCATTCTCTCAAGTTTGAAATTTGCCCTGTCTTCCTAGAAAGTAAAGCTCTACTATTCTTCCGATTTTTAAATACAACTTCTAAATCTCCTAATTGGCCACTCTTTTCCCACCTCGCCCATGAACTATGAGCATTTTTCAGACTTAGCTTTTCCATCTGCTTTTGGGATATGTTCTGGGTGATCTCATTCATCGTTTACCTACCACTCCTGCCGGAGTCTTCTCAAAGATCCAGTTCCAAGCCTCTGGACTTCGGCTTTCTGTTCTCCCATTGCATCATGGGTATATATTGAATTATCACGAAATGATCCCTGAATTATGGTCTGCTATTCCACTCTCTAGTGTGTGCAGGGATGGTGTTACTTTGCAGAGGAAACCAACCATAAGAAAATACTTGGTATCATAAAAGATGAAATTTATAATTGCAAGGGGTCATTGATTAGGATGAAAAAAAAAGGATTTGAGGATGCTGTCTTCCAAAAACAGGGAAAGAATGCTGAACGCGAGGAGATCCAGCTTCCAGTAATGACTAGTTTAATTATCTGTGTCGGTCTTATAGATAAAAACACCAAGAAAAGTGTAAACAAACCAAAAAATAGAAATCATACGAATACAATTACAGAAACTGAATTTAAAAACTCAGTAAACAGGTCTCACAGATCTGCTAGAGCTGAAGAAAGAATCAGTGAAACTGGATGATAAAATTAGAAAAAAATTATCCAGAATATAGTACAGAGAGATAACATGTTGTTAAAAACAAACGAGAGGGTAAAAAGATAGAATGCAGTTAGAGGACTTGACCTACATTTTCTAATGAGTATTGCACAGAGGCAATATATGAAGAGATAATAGCTGAGAATATTTTACTGTGATGAATGATGACAGTCCGCAATTTCAAGGAGTCCCCCAAAAATCATCAAAGAGGATCAAATCAATGAGAAACTTAAAACACATATATAATCTAAAGTAACAATAGTAAAATAGAGATTGTCTTCAAGGGAATTACATTGACAGTTAAAGCAGACTTCTAAACAACAATGGAAATTAGGAGACAGTAGAATAATACACTTAACGAGTAGAGAGAAATTACTGCCAACCTAGAACAATAAACAAAAATTCCTTTCAAGAATAAAAGCAAAACATATACATTTCCAAGTAAGGGAAAATAGGTTACCATCAACAGAGTTACTCTAAATGAAATTCTAAAGCATGTACACAAACTGAGTTAAAAAAATTTTTAAAAAGAGGGAATGAGAGAGAGAAAGGACATACCAGAAGAAATTTCTAAGATGCAACAAGTAAAGAAGAATAAGGACAGTAAAATTTTGGGTAACTAAATGAACACTGATTGTATCAAGCAAAACTCATCTCATCCTGTGGGATAAATTGAAATACACAATAATACTAACAACAGAATATACGTTTCTAAGTGAGGAAATGAGCAAATAGAATTTAAATATTCTGTTTACTCTCATGGTTTGAAAATGAAAGTATTAACTTTACATGTCCATAGCTAATAAGTCATATTTTATTTTCTATAGAAACCACTAAAAAAATTAAAATCTCCCAAATCAGCCACAATTTTAACGTCACGCCCATACCCAGTGATGATGGCAGTGGATGAACAGATATATGGGAGTATAAAGAATCCTGCCCTGGTAGGCATAGAACCTGACCCCTCTCAAAAAAATAAATAATGCAACAAAAAATAGAAAAGGAACATGGAATCACCGAGACAAGTACAAAGCACAGAATAAGATGGTAGATTTAAAACCATGCATATTAATGTCCATAATTACATTAAATGTAAATGAAATAAACACTCAAGTTAAAACAGAAAATAATATTAAACAATTTATAATTTCAACATTATGCTGCTTGTAAGAAATAAAATTCAAGACTATAGAACAAAAGTTAAAGGGTAAATAAAACATAAGGAAACCTGGAGAGGAACATCTACCTACCAGCAGAAATAGAGCGGAAATTTCAACCTACTTATGGATCGTCTTCCTTGTTGGGCAGATAAAGACTTCTGGTTATATCAGAGTATGCTACTGCTCAAGTTGAAAACGGTTACCCATTATAAGCAACTTCTCAAATTAAGGCAATTTAGCTACATTGGCTTGGGGATTATATAGCTTTATAAGCAGTTACTCCACATGAACGCTAGTTTATGCTGAATATATATAGCTCAAGAAAATTTACTGATTTCATTTAATGACAATATTCATTGGAGGGAAGGTAGGAAATCAGACTGGTGATAGTTGCTGCGTTTTATTTTAACATTCTCACTTCATGTTTTCTGAGGGATTGAGTAGGACTAAGACCAGTAAGGAGTTATGGGCGCGGATATCCTTTCTGATCCAATCAACAACTCTTACACTAAGGGGATAGATAGGCAAGACTGTGTCACCAGAGCAGAGCAAATCAAGAAGGCCAGAATACGATGCAAGGATGTCAAACCTGAAGTCTGCTCTAACGAATCCTATAAAAAAAGACAGCATGGTCTTGTGCACTGGAATTACAGTACGGCAATTTCCTTTCACGATAAATATGCTCAGAAAATAGATAATCTTATCTGCACGCCCCATTCTTCAGCTCATTCACCAAATATTTAATTTGGACCTATGACTAGGAGCTCGGTCTACAGTGGGTAGCCAAGAAGATGGTTCGTACCATCATGGTGTACACAGCTTAGTAAATGATCAAATTTGCTTATTTTTACAAAATAATTTCTCATTTCGAAAACAAATTTAATTCCTAATGAGTAGGGCAAACAAAGTTTCAAAAGTTTTAACGTTTGGTGCAAGTCTTCCAAGAGGCAAAATAACATTAGGCCTCAAGGATTTCTAGGTCTTATTTTTTTATGACTGTCCATCAATGGTTTAAATTTGAACCTCTAAGCAGTGAGAGTGACTTTCACTGTATCTCTGAGAGATAACTAACTCTATGTAGAGAACGTTTCCAGATTTCAGAGGGAGCACAACAGGGACATATAGTGGCTCAAACAGAACCTGGCTCTGAGCATGAAAGGCTCCCTAGAGCAGGGATGGCAAACTACAGCCTACGGGCAAAATCTCACAGCCACCTTCTTTTATAAATTAAGTTTTACTGGAACATAGCCATGCTCATTCATTCAGGTATAGTCTACGGCATACACCATGCCAGAACGGCAGAGTGGAGTAGTTGCAACATGGATCATATGGCCCACAAAGCCAAACATACTTATTACGTCGTCCTTTACAGAAAGAGTTTGCTGTAGAAGGAATCCACAGAGGGGCTTTCTAGGCCATCCGGAAAATGGTCGTAGCCTCCACGCACAGACAGATGTGGAATACAGCTAGAGGTGAAAGGCCTTTTCAGCAGCTGGTACCCGCCAGTCTGTCTCCCTGGAGCAGGCTAGACTATTATTTAATGAAGACTTTTATTGATAGAAAATACTTATCTGCACCTAATTAAACCACTCCCACCTTGCTTCCTTATTAAATGTCAACATAGTTGCTAGGCCACCTCCACTGCTCTGCTGAGCTGGGATCAAGCACAGCTCTGAAGGGTACACTTTATTCCCAGTTGTTTCCAGGAGTTTGTCTGCTGCCTTCAAGTGAAAGCTTGGTCTCTTTGTCATTCATTCCCCTACAGTGTCTGTCGTGGCACTCCCTGATGGTTCATCAAGAAGCCCCAAAGTAGTGTCAAGACAGTTGCTCGATAAAGAACTAACTGTTCAACTCAAATGCACAAGTTCCAAACACAGCAAAAAGGCCATGTGTGAAACCCAAAATCCACCTCTCCAGGACCCAGCTGTACACACAGAAATGAAAAGACAGATTCATGAATTCTCGGTGTTCGGAGCAATAGAATCCAAATAGCTTTGAAAATTAGCTAGCAAGCATCGAAATTTTTTCGGTTATAATGACCCTGAAATGACAAAGCTTCCAATAACTGCAGACTGCACAATCTTTTGGATACAGAATGGCTTCTGTGTGGGCTCAGCAATGACCTTGGTGAGACTGTATTTATTTAACTTTCATGGAGTTAAAAGTGGATCTGTACAGAATACAAGGTGGATGTTAATGAGATGCAGAGGATCGCAGAATGTGAGTGAGTACCAAAAGGGAGTCCTTGTCTTTCTAGAGGTGCAAACAAAGGAAGCAGAAGCAGGCCAGAAAATGCTAGGACCTGAAAAGCCACGGTGAATTCTGCCAAGCCTCATTTGTCATCGAAAATCGAACGGTCATCCAGACACCGTGATCATCCCCCACGTTCGTTACTATGGCATCAACCACACACACAGCCTTACATTTACCTGCTTTGAAAATTCAGAGCTCTAACTCCTCTTCTTTATCTGAGTCCTCGTCCAATCCTATGCCAAGCTCTGGGCTCTGCCTACCTCATGATAAAGTACATTTAGCTCTAGCTCTAGCTCTCAATGGCCTCTACTCAAGACCTGCTTGCCTTTCATAAAACTATTACACTGGCTTTAATTTATTTTTTTTTTAAACTCCTAATGACTTGGAGTATTATACCAAGACAATGTTATTAAAATGATTGGGGAAGTTTCATAGAAATAAACAAACTCTGCAGACCAACATATTTTTACATATGGATACATATACATATGCAGACTACTTCCAGTACCTTGAAAGACCCCTCATGCCCCTTCTCAGTCAATAGGTAAACCCTATTCTGATGAAGAACACTATTGACTAGTTGTGCCTGTTTTTGAACTTCATGTTAATACAATGATTGCTGCTGGATGTCTTTTGCTCAACACTGGTCTCTGAAATTCATCCAAAGTGCTGCATGTAGTGATGCGACAATTTCTTTTCATTTTGATATTTTCATCCAGTGGATGACTATACAACAATGTACTTATCTGTTTTACTGTTGATGGACATTTGAGTTGTTGCAGTTCAGGGCTATGAATTATATAACTCCACATCACAAATAATGCCAATGGTTTCTCACTGATATGTAATAAAACTAGTCTCTTCGTTCTAACATCCAAGAGTTTCTGATACTGCATTTGATTCAGGTGTCCAGCCTTGATGGCCCAGCTCTGCCATCCATGTCTGTGATCATTCAGCTAAATTGGACCTCAGCACTGCTCACACACACCTACTTACTCTCTACTGGCGACCTCGGTTCTGGCAATGGTTTGGGTCCTGGATGTCCCCTCTCTACTACATTCATTTACGCCTGTGAACAACGTCCACAAACTTCTAGGCTCATATGACAACAGCAGTTCCACCAAGAAATCTTGAGAAAACGCTGTATTTTTCATCTAGAAAGCTCATTCCATTTGAAGATTCTGCCACTATTTCCCTTGGCATGGTATGCTAGCCACTGGAACTTCATAATAATTACCTGGAGAACTGAATGATACGTAGGATCAGCTGCTAGTCTCAATCATGCGTCTGGTACTACTTGTGCTATGTCCCAAAGGACATTGCTCTTTTGGGTCGCTGGAATTTCATTTCTCCAGTAAACACTCAGATTAATAGTTTAATAGCGCAAGACAGTGGGAGAATTTGGCAAATCGAGAAGAAGTAAATTAGTTGGATGATAGTCAGTGTTTGGTTAATTTTAATAAAACAGGGCTTTAAAAGACATTTTTTAATTTAAAAGGCATTTGATTTTGCTGGGCACAATAAAAGAAGGAAAATAATTAAGAGGAAAAGAAACTGGTTACATTTAGCCAACGTTCTCGCAATAAATATTCATTCCTTGCTTCTCCCCTAGTTACTGATCAGTACGAGGCCCTGTGCGGGGACGAGTGTGGGGTGTAGGGACCAGAGACCGGAAACTGATCCCTCAGAGACCTCACAATCTATTGGAGAAAATAAAGAAATAAATAAGAAAGACTAATCAGTGGAAATACTGGTTTCAGCAAACCTTGGAGGATAAAGAAAGTATATCAGGAAAGCTTCTGGAGACAAACAAGAAACGCTCTCAGTATTTCTCATTGTGGAAAGAATTTCTGTAAAATTAGCCTGTGTCAATGTAGAACCCACAATTTAGAACCAATTATTAGTTAATTTCTGTTGGGTCAGGCTTTAGGGAGATTTTTTTGAAGCACAGAATAAGTTTGTAAAATTAACGACCAAAATTGCCTACAAAAGTATAAAGTAGACATCCAGCTGAGGTGGCCGTTAGGGCCTTAGGTTTGTACTAGTCACCCTTGGGACATCGGAAACGCCCCTAAGATCTAGTCATCACAGCTTTGTATGGTAACCCTATACAAGAATTTGCATACATTATGCTAAAAAGAATTATGGAGAGATTTCTATCATTAAATCATTTCAGCATTTGGCTGCTCAGGACACTTCAGGACATTTATGAAGACTCCTACATAGGACTTTAGCCTGTCATCACCATTACGCTCTGGGGACAATCTTAGAATTCCCTCTAACTCTTCTTTGGTCAATATGTCTCTGGGGCCACTTGCCTGTCACCTGAGAATGCACTTCACTTCTCTATCGATTCTGGGAGATCCTTGAGTGTCATATAAATATTCTTTCCAGAGGCTTTGCCAACTTGCAGGAAGGTTCCGAGTTCACCTAGCCCCCTGCCTGTAAGCATGGGCTAATTGTGAGGCAGGACCCCAGGGATGATGCAAACCCTCACCTTGCTCTACCTCCACCACGTCCCCCGCCCCTCACTAACGGAGCTGAATTTCAGCAAGTTAAATATGCAGGTGATGCTACCTCTGTGCATAAAGTCGAAGAAAAATCTTTATAAAAACTGTTTTCTTACTGAGGAATTACACTGAAGTTAGGGCGCACAAAGAATTTTTTTGTAATCACCTCTACCCATACTTTTGGAGTGGGCAGTTAACAAATTGATACAATGGCACAGTAAGATCTAATCTGCAATGTTCATATTTTATTGATAGTCACCCAATTAATAAGGTTCTCTATGAAATACTGTTCTACAATAGATTGTATCATGTCCTCATCATGAATAATTCATTTCATATAACACACATCAAGTCAAAATTCAAAATCTGGCACCAGACATCTATATTTTATATATGATTGTAAAATAAAAATTTTCCAGGGTGGCTTCCGCCTCAAATGAATGAGCGATGGGAGGGGCTGCCCTAAAACAGCTTCACTGGGCAGAGGCAGGCAACGGAGCTGCCAGTCTCTACTGATGATGAACGGTGACTGCAAATCTACCCCTCCATATCCCCATCAACTTATTTTTTTACTTATAACATCTTAGAAACAAAAAGATTAGGTTTGTATTATAAAAGGCTTAAAAAGCGGTGGTCCTCATCCATGGGTGATTTTACTTCCAAAGGGACATTAGGCAATGTCCAGCGACTTTTTTGGTTATCACAACTTGGGACGGGTGAGGCTACTGGCATCTAGTGGCGAGACATCAGAGATGCTGCTAAACATCCTACAATGAACAGGGCAGCCAGCCCCCCACCCCACCCCCCCACAGCAGAGCTAGCAGGTCTCAAATGTCAATAGTGCAAAGGCGGAGAGAGCCTATTTTAACCTTCTGCTG